>NC_141068.1:36871732-37249232 GCF_041138505.1 Cibotium barometz
CAAGCAACCTAGTACTCTGTCTCTGTCACATCGACAAGGCAAAAGATGACTGCCTCTTACTACTCCTGGGCCTAAAGTAGAACTCCTCGTGTCTGAATCTCCTCCCCAAACTGAGTCACTCTATCCGTGGAGTCGAACTCTATCCATCAATCCCCCTCCTATGTAAAAGAGTCCATGATCCTTCGCATGCTGTAGAAACCACAAGATACGCAATCCTGCCTCCCAAAGAGTTTCTCCACTCCGCCTTCCCAAACTACTTGGCCTGTTTTGCCTTGTCCCGGCCCGCCGGTGGACGAGCAACAAAATGCTCATCAAACTCCACCCGTACGCCAGTCTTGCAAACCTGATGCACTGACAACAGATGAAAACCAAGTGACAGAGCATGGGAGGAATGCTTCCCCCCTCTGCCACATCGGGAACTATCTTCAACCTGCCCTCACTGTGAATTGGGATAGTGGATGTATCCCCAATAAGAATGTGATCAGAATACCTGCAGAGATCCTGTAAATCTGAACGGGAAGGAGTCATGTGCCTGGAAGCACCACTGTCTAGAATCCACTCCCGAGTATCCGTGCAGCAAGTCCTCCAACCTCCTCCTTGCCCACAGAAAATGAAACATCGGTGTCCATCACCTCCAGGTGCACAAAAGCTGGAGTCTTCATCGCGATTGCTGCGAAGGATTCTTCACCCTTCTTGGTGTTCTGCTTGGGACACTGCCTCCAATAGTGGCCTTTCTCGCCGCCACAATCATTACAGGTCCTCTCTATCTTTAGTTTCTCGCAGTCAGCGTGTCAGACTTCTGCTCAGAAGACTTCTCTGTTGAAGCCTTCCCTTTGCCCTTGTTACGGCCTTTCGACCATTAGCCAGTTAAGGGCTCCGAACCTCCTCCCTATGGAGGGCTCGAGAATCTTTCCTCCTAGTCCAAGACCATGGACACAAGCTCCTCCCATGTAATGGTGCTGAGCATGCCACTAGTAATCAAAGACGAGTAGAATGCTGAGTACTGAGAGGGCAAATGCGACAACAATGTTATGCCCATGTCCTCTGATGATATCTCCTTCACAGCCTAAAGAACTTCTTGCTGAAGAGCCTACAGCTTGTTAATATGCTCCCGCATCGTCACAACGACTTTGCAAGATTCATAACCCGCATCTGTACTTCCAAGGAAATCCTCTTCATGGGCGATACCCTGTTGTAAAGAGAAGCCAAATGCTGCCATATACCTCTTGCCAACGTCATATGCTTTATATGATTGATTACATGTGGTGTGCAGTTGAGGAAGATAAATGAGCGGACCCTAGCATTGACATGATCCCACAATTGTGCCTGTGCCTCCCCGTCCTTTACGAATCGACGGTAACTCCCCTTCCTCTACTTCTGGCTATGGAACCCCAACAACGATGAAATCAGCAAGGTTCCGAACAAATTCCATCATAACCTTCCATATGCCATAGTTATTCCCGTCCAACTGACGGTCCACCGAGAACGTGGGGAGTGTCGGGATCTTCACATGTCTCTCAGCCATCTCAAGCAGATCTGCCATTGCAGGGATGTAACTGAAAAAGGGTGGGTGGGTGTGAACAAAGAAGAACTTAACTTGCAAGTGGTTGTCTAGCAATTCAGCCCGTCGTCCTCTTGCTTCTCCTCTTCCCAAACTGTCTCGAACAGTCCCCCTCTTGCTCACACAACTCCCAAGAACTATCAAGAGCCTAGGGCTCTGATACCATGTCAGAATACGCAGCGGAGATGATGACCAAATCTGGGAACACGAGAGCAAACACAGTATAGAAAAACAGCACAAGAGAAGGAGAGAGATAGAGCGTGTAACTCTATATAGAGGCGTGTAACTCTGCTCTATATACACAAGAAGATCTGCAAATACAAGATACAAGACAAAATGACAAGGGGGTTATGGGGCCATTTTATCTAGCCCCAAAACTGCAGTCGGTCTGCCGACATGCCTATCTCTCCACCACGACCAGCAACTATACTAGTCGGCCAGAACTGTGCACTGTCGGGCGAGCACCAAAAAGGTGTCCACACACAGTCGGGTACAGTCGGCCAAGATAAAGATGCGCTTGCCAACTCAGGATTGCTCCCCAAGCCACAAAAAAATGGGAAAAATGGGGAAAAATACGGGGAGTGACGAAAAATGAGAAAAACACCTACAAGGGCGGGCACACCCACAACAAAGGCCCTGGTGTATCAGTAAAGAGAGGAGATGACTTCTAACAGTTGAGTGTTCTCATGGAGATTCAAGAGTCTTTAGGATTGTATGCTAGTCCCATGCAAAATACTTCACAGCATACAACATCAAAACAAAATGAAAGCTCGCCCAAGGATTTGGGTTGTTATTCAAAACAATGTGCATCGGAACATGTTTCCTATTTAACTCATGCAGTCATTACAAATTTTTCAAAGTAAATCTACAAAAATCCAACCGTTAGATTTGTAATTTTACCTTATACCTACACTCTACTAATCTTCCCCAATCTAATCATCACTAGATCCATACAAATTAAGCATTTTAAATGGTAGATGTGGTGGGAGGATAAAATAGTATATTTTTTAACAATTCTAATACCTTTTAAATAATATAAAAAATAGTAGAACACATAAAAAATTACTCGACAAATCAAGGTAAGCTCTATGTTATTTGAATTTGTGATATGCAAAGTGGGAACATCATATGAGTAATAATGTAAAAGTTATAGGTAATTTACTCACATTTAGTGTACTTGTCTAAATCTCCGACGGGGCCTGTATACAATTTTGGTTTCCAAAGAAAAAGGAATTTGCAATTATTGGATATTCAATCAGATTATAGTTTTAGGTGCCCAACTTTGTATATGATTTTTCATTAGAAGACCTTGAAGTGGAACTCCTTGGCTAACTAGGAGAGATTGGCTATTCTTTTTGAAAAAATACATGTTTTCAGGCTAAAGCCAAGGGCGC
Organism: Cibotium barometz; assembly: GCF_041138505.1. Classification (NCBI taxonomy): domain Eukaryota; kingdom Viridiplantae; phylum Streptophyta; class Polypodiopsida; order Cyatheales; family Cibotiaceae; genus Cibotium; species Cibotium barometz. The sequence goes on from NC_141068.1 coordinate 36,874,688, forward strand.
CCACTAAGTGAAACTAGATAACCTCATCTTGCAACCACCCTTAAATAACTCATTTATCCTTGATAATGGATACTTCTTCTTAATGTTTATCGTATTAAGAGACCGATAGTCTACACAAAACTGCATAGAACCATCCTTTTTCTTCACTAAAAGTATTGACACGAAGCCCATGGATATGAGCTAAGACAAATAAAACCCTTGGTGAGGAAGTAGCCCAATTAGCGCTCCACCTCAAGTGATTTTGCATGACTAAGTCTATAAGGGGGCTTATAGATAGGTTTCAAACCATGTAATACCTCAATGGGGTGGTTAACGAGGATACCCCATCAAGCAAATCATTAAGAAACACATCTCTATACTCATTTAAAATATCGTCTAGATTCTGAGTATATATACCTAACACTTTTTAAAGTCTTAGATTCAACGGTAAGGCAAGCATCTTTTAGAGCATCTTGACCCTCAAACTTATTCAAACCATTAAAACAAACAGTTTCACCACTTGAAATAACATTCCACCAAGACTAACATCACCTTCAACAATAGAAGAAATAAACATATCATCATGACATAAAGTAAACAATATACCTTATCAACTTCCTTGTTTGTTGATTACACAATGTAGCTCCATGGAACAAATCGATGGTGATACAAGCACATCATGCTCTCCATGCAAACTTACTTTCCTACCTTCATGCTAAAACACAAATGAATTGTCCTAGTAGTTGTAGCTTAATGGGCCCAAATGGTACAACCATTCCCTCCCAAGAATCACATCCACACATGTAAGATTCATAACTTGAAAATCTATGATGGTCTCATAGCCTTGAATAGAAAGAGGAACATCCAAAACCATTGTATCTCACATAGTTTGATCAAAGCCATTAGCCAAAGAAACTACATACTCATGATCACTTTTTGTTTGTGCGGTCAAGGCAAAAAAAAAGGGGAACCGAGGTAAGGGGAAAGACAAGTTCAAAAAGCCTAAAGGTCTAAGTCCCATCCACTTTCAAAAACCACAAAACTTTGAAAAGGCTAGAAAGTAAAATCTATATTTTCATTATCTAGGATTAGGACACCACAAAGCTGATTGCCCCCGCAACTAAAAGGGGAAAAGGGATCAAAGACACATGAGGTAAGCGGAAAGAATGGTCAAGGCAAAAAAAAGGGGAACCGAGGTAAGGGGAAAGACAAGTTCAAAAAGCCTAAAGGTCTAAGTCTTCAAAAACCACAAAACTTTGAAAAGGCTAGAAAGTAAAATCTATATTTTCATTATCTAGGATTAGGACACCACAAAGCTGATTGCCCCCACAACTAAAAGGGGAAAAGGGATCAAGTGATAATAGTTCTAGGGGTGATAGACCCAATGGAAAGGAAAAGTAGGTGCACACTATGCAAGTGCTTCCTAAAAGTTTACAGAGGTTACTATTTGTCATAGTGATGTTTCACATGCCCATTGTGTAACTCATTCTCCATCTTTTGGACCATATGACTTGGTCTACATGTATGGTCAGATCAATAGAAAGAGAGTGACTACTATGCTAGATGACAGTGCTACACACGACTTCCTAAACTACGAGTTAGTTAAGAAGTTGAAATATATGCATGCCACTTTATGTCCACATCAGCCTTCGAGAGGATCCACATAAGCAGCTTGCCACCTCACCTTGCCACCTCCACCCTCCATGTCAACATGGTCAACCTAGTTGACTCCCCACCTCATCATCCTAGTCATCATTAATGCCACGGTGACATCTTTTTGCCACCTTTGCATTCCACCTCACACTTGGTGACATGGCATGCCACATCATGGAATTGCCACATCAGCCATAATAGTGCCACATCATGGAATTGCCACATCAACCATAATAGTGCCACATGTCAAGTAAATGCCATGTGTCATGCACGCATGTGACACTTGGCACCTCCTGCCCACCTCCCCATTTTTTTCAAAAACATATTTTTGAAAAAATTAATTTAGTAATTTAGAGAAATAAAATATAGAATTTTAAATAATAAAATATATATAACTTATTAATATAAAAGAATTTTAAATCACTAATTTTAAAGGATTATATTTTAGAATTAGATAAATAATATTATTTTTAAAGTTCATGTTATTTAATCTAAAAATAATAATTTTTTAAATTTTATATTTCTTAAAAATATTTATGTGTAGGATAAACCTTTGAATAAAATTTGAAAAAAATACATTATAGAAGAAAATGTAGTTATATAATTATAGAACAAAAGATAAATTTAAAGATATATTTATATATCTAGTAATGATAAATATTTAGAGTTGTTAATAAATATTATTAATAATATTAATTTTTAAGTGGATAATAGTTTATCTTTATGTTTATCTTAATTATCCAATCAATCTTACATAGGAAATCCAATGAGATTTGAAGTGGATAACCTATTTTTCTTATATAATCACACATCTCTAGTACTATCCCACACTTATCTCTAGTACTACCCCATCATTGAGCCTTCATAATTTTTACTCTCTTAGCTTCCTTGAGAATGGGTTCTCAAAGTTGTAGGAGTCGAAAAATGTGATAGGACTAGACTTCCCCCCATCCACCAAGTTCAAGAGGGGGAGAGGAAAAGGGTAGCTCGTGAGAGAAAGAGAGAATGGAGAGCACGTCAACGAGCAACACCTTTTGTTTGTGATGATCCAAGCCTTGCTCCTCCTCTTCCACTTCCACTTCCTCTCCCTCCGCCCTCTTCCCCCCCACTACCCCTAGTTTAGATAATCCACATGAACCCACCCTTCCTCCTGAGCCCCCTTCTCTTCCACAAGAATCCACCCCCCTCCTTTGGGCGCCCATAGTGTGGATAGGAAAGAACTATCAAAGTCAGGGGCACATCGTCGTGCCCATGTAATCTTCCATTCCTATTCCAAAGACCTCACGCCTTCATTACAGGCATGCGTGCTTGATGCTTTGATCGATCTACCCAACATGGATAGCTGTGCAGGGCGCTTTCTGACATTGGAGGTCGAAGAGAGAGGAGAGCTGGCATAGCGGTGCTACAAAGTGTTCATCGTTCCTATATAGTTAAGAAGAAGAGGAACTCACGGACGCTTTGGCTACTCGACGGGCTATTGTGGCAGCCACCATAAGTAGCTCCCAAATGAAGGGTAAGGTGAGTGCCACATCTCGCATCCTCTCCATAGCACCACACGCACTTAGAGTTGGGTCTATTAGATAGCAAAGTTTAGATGCCAATGAGGTTGGTGCTTTGTGGCGAGTAGTGGTTGTGTAGCTAGGCATGATCGCTTACTAGATGAAACCACTAGAGCCTTGATAGAAATTTTTTGGGAGGAGAATTGTCGTGCCTCGCCAGTTTTCAAGAAAGCTTTGCGTAAGAGAGTGACAAGAGGAGTGTTCATTAAGCATGGTGTATGTTTGGGTACGATGGTACAGGAAGGACCCGGATTTTCCATGGCCTCTAAGCACCAAGAGACTTGAAAAATTCACACCCGGCGCTAATTAGTAACCCAACCATGCTCCAATTGTGACCAAACTTTGCAAGCATGTTGGGGTGAGTTCCCTCACATACTTGCATGGTTTGGTCCCCATTGGAGCATGTTTGGCTACGATGGTATGGGGAAGACCTGGCCTCTTAAGCACCAAGAGACTTAAAAAATCCGCACACCGGGCGCTAATTACTACCCCAAACATGCTGTGATCATAACCAAACTTTTGCAAGCGTGTGGGGGTGCCCCCCCCCCACATGCTTGCAAAGTTTGGTCCCCATCAGAGCATGTTTGGGTACGATGGTATAGGGAAGACCCGGATTTTCCATGGCCTCTTAAGCACCAAGAGCCTTGAAAAATCAACACCGGGCACTAATTACTATCCCAAACATGCTCCGATTGTGATCAAAATTTGCACGCATGTGAGGGTAGCCCCCCCCACATGCTTGCAAAGTTTGGTCCCCATCAGAGCATGTTTGGGTACGATGCTATGGGGAAGACCCAGATTTTCCATGGCCTCTTAAGCACCAAGAGACTTGAAAAATCTACACCAGGCACTAATTACTAACCCAAACATGCTCCGATTGTGACCAAACTTTGCAAGAATGTGGGGGTGGCCCCCCCCACATGCTTGCAAAGTTTCGTCCCCATCGGAGCATGTTTGGGTACGATGGTATGGAGAAGACCAAGATTTTCCATGGCCTCTTAAGCACCAAGAGACATGAAAAATTCACACCGAGCGCTAATTACAAAGCCAAACATGCTCCGATCATGACCAACTTTGCAAGAATGTGCCCCCCCCACATTCTTGCAAAGTTTGGTCCCCATCAGAGCATGTTTGGGTATGATGGTATGGTGAAGACACGGGTGCTCCGATGGGCGGACCAAACTTTGCAAGCATGTGGGGGTGCCCCCCCCACATTCTTGCAAAGTTTGGTCCCCATCAGAGCATGTTTGGGTATGATGGTATGGTGAAGACCCGGGTGCTCCGATGGGCGGACCAAACTTTGCAAGCATGTGGGGGTGGCCCACCCCCACATGCTTGCAAATTTTGGTGGGTCTTCAGCATGTGGGGGTAGACCCCTCCCCCACAAAGTTTCCTCCCTATCAGAGCATGTTTGGGTACGATGGTATGGGGAGGAGCCGGATTTTCCATGGCCTCTTAAGCACCAAGAGACTTGAAAAATCTGCCGGGCGCTAATTACTAACCCAAACATGCTCCAATTGTGACCAAACTTTGCAAGCACGTGAGGGTGGACCCCCCCCCACATGCTTGCAAAGTCTGGTCCCCATCGGACAATGTTTGGGTACGATGGTATGGGGAAGACCCAGATTTTCCATGGCCTCTTAAGCACCAAGAAACTTGAAAAATTCACACCGGACACTAATTACTGACATAAACATGCTCCAATCATGACCAACTTTGCAGGAGTGTGCCCCCCCTCCCACTTTCTTGCAAAGTTTGGTCCCCATCGGAGCATGTTTGGGTACGATGGTATGGTGAAGACCCGGGTGCTTCGATGGGGACCAAACTTTGCAAGCATGTGGGGGTGGCCAACCCCCACATGCTTGCAACTTTTGGTGGGTCTTTAGCATGTGGGGGTGGGCCCCCCCCACATGCTTACAAATTTTGGTCCCCATCGGAGCATGTTTGGGTACGATGGTATGGGAAGACCCAGATTTTCCATGGCCTCTTGAGCACCAAGAGCCTTGTAAAATCCACACTGGGCGTTAATTACTAACCCAAACATTCTCCAATCATGACCATACTTTGCAAGCATGTGGGGGTGGGCCCCCCACATGCTTCCAAAGTTTGGTCCCATAGGAGCATAGGAGCATGTTTGGAAATGATGGTATGGGGAGGAAGACCCAAATTTTCCATGGCCTCTTAAGCACCAACAGACTTGAAAAATTCGCACCAAGTACTAATTACTAACCCAAACATGCTTCGATGGTGGGGACCAAACGTTGCAAGCATGTGGGGGTGGGCCCCCCCACATGCTTGCAAAGTTTGGTCCCCATCGGAGCATGTTTGGGTATGATGGTATAGGGAAATTTCCATGGCCTCTTAAGCACCAGCAGACTTGAAAAATCCACACCGGGCGCTAATTACTAACCCAAACATCCTCGATGGGGACCAAACTTTGCAAGCATCTGGGGGTGGGCCCCCCCACATGCTTGCAAAGTTTGGTCCCCATAAGAGCATGTTTGCAAAAGATGCTGGGGAAGACCAGGATTTTCCATGGCCTCTTAAGCACCAAGACACTAGAAAAATCCACACCGGGCGCAAATTACTAACCCAAACTTGCAAGCATGTGGGGGTGGGCCCGGGCCCCCCCACATGCTTGCAAAGTTTAGTCCCCACCATAGGATCATGTTTGGAAAGGATGCTATGGGGAAGACCCGGATTTTCCATGGCCTCTTAAGCAACAAGAAACTTAAAAAATCCACACCAGGCGCATATTACTACCCCAGACTTGCAAGCATGTGGGGGTGGGTCCCCCCCAAATGCTTGCAAATTTTGGTCCCCAACCATCGGAGCATGTTTGGGTACGATGGTATGGGGAAGACCTGGATTTTCCATGGCCTCTTAAGCACCAAGAGACTTGAAAAATCCACACCGGGCGTTGATTACTAACCCAAACATGCTCTGATCATGACCAGACTTTGCATGCATGTGGGGGCGGGTCCCCCCACATGCTTCCAATGTTTGGTCCCCATCGGAGCATATTTGGGTATGATGGTATAGGGAAGACCCGGATTTTCCATGGCCTCTTAAGCAGCAACAACAACAGACTTGAAAAATTTGCACCGCGCGCTAATTAATAACGCAAACATGCTCCGATGGGGACTAAACTTTGCAAGCATGTGGGGATGGGCGCCGAAAAGTTTGGTTCCCATGGGAGCATGTTTGGAAACCATCTATGGGGAAGACCCGGATTTTCCATGGCCTCTTAAGCACTAAGAGACTTGCAAAATCCGCACTGGGTGCTAATTACTAACCCAAACATGCTCCGATCATAACAAAACTTTGCAAGCATGTGGGGATGGTCCCCCCTCCCACATTTTTGCAAAGTTTGGTCCCCAAAGGAGCATGTTTGGGTACGATGGTATGGGGAAGACCCGGATTTTCCGTGGCCTCTTAAGCACCAAGAGACTATAGAAATCCGCACCAGGCGCTAATTACTAACTCTCAAACTTTCTTCGATTTTGACCAAACCTTGTAAGCATGTGAAGGTGGGTACCCTCCACATGGCCTCTTAAGCACTAAGAGACTTGAAAAATCAACACTGGGCGCTAAAACATGCTCCGATCATGACCAAACTTTCTAAGTATGTGAGGGTGGGCCTCCCCCACATGCTTGCAAAGTTTGGTCTCCATCAGAGCATGTCTGGGTACGATGATATGTGGAAGACTCAGATTTTCCATGGCCACCTAAGCACCGAGACTTGCAAAATCCGCACCGTGTGCTAATTACTAACCCAAACATGCTCTGATCATAACAAAACTTTGCAAGCATGTGGGGCTCCCCCTCCCACATTCTTGTAAATTTTGGTCCCCAAAGGAGCATGTTTGGGTACAATGGTATGGGAAAGACCCGGATTTTCCATGGCCTCTTAAGCACCAACAAGAGACTTGAAAAATTCGCACTAGGCGATAATTACTAACCTAAAAATGCTCCGATTGTGACCAAACTTTGCAAGCATGTGGGGGTGGGTTCCCCCACATGCTTGCAAAGTTTGGTCCCCATCGGAGCATGTTTGGGTATGATGGTATAGGGAAGACCCGGATTTTCCATGGCCTCTTAAGCACCAGGAGACTTAAAAAACCTACACTGGGCGATAATTACTAAACCAATATACTCCGATGGGATCATAGTTTGCAAGTATGTGGTGGTGGGCCCTCCCCTCTTGCTTGCAAAGTTTGGTCCCCATCGGAGCATTGTTTGTGTACGATGGTATGGGGAACACCCGGATTTTCCATGGCCTCTTCAGCACCAAGAGACTTAAAAAATCCACACTAGGCGCTAATTACTAACCCAAACATGCTCCGATCATGACCAAACTTTGCAAGCATGTGGAGGGGTGGGCCCCCCCACATGCTTGCAAAGTTTGGTCCCCATAGGAGCATTTTTGGAAACGATGCTATGGGGAAGACCCGGATTTTCCATGGCCTCTTAAGCACCAAGACACTTGAAAAATCCGCACCGGGAGCAAATTACTAACCCAAACTTGTAAGCATGTGGGGATGGGCCCAGCCCCCCTCACATGCTTGCAAAGTATGGTCCCCATAGGAGCATGTTTGGAAACGATGCTATGTGGAAGACGCGGATTTTCCATGGCCTCTTAAGCACCAAGAGACTTAAAAAATCCACACTAGGCGCTAATTACTTACCCAGACATACTCCGATCATGACCAAACTTTGCAAGCATGTGGGGGGTGGCCTCTTAAGCACCAAGAGACTTGAAAAATCCACACTGGGGGCGTTAATTACTAACCCAAACATGCTCCAATCATGACCAAACTTTGCAAGCATGTGGGGGTGGGCCCCTCCACATGCTTGCAAACTTTGGTCCCCATAGGAGCATGTTTAGGAACGATGGTATTGGGAGGACCCAAATTTTCCATTCTTAAGCACCAAGAGACTTGAAAAATTGGCACTGGGTGCTAATTACTAACCCAAAAATGCTCCGATTGTGCCAAAATTTGCATGCATGTGGGGGTGGGTTCCCCCTACATGCTTGCAAAGTTTGGTCCCCACCATCGGAGCATGTTTGGGTACAAGGTATGTGGACCACCCAGATTTTCCATGGCCTCTTAAACACCAAGAGACTTGCAAAATCCACACCGAGTGCTAATTACTAACCAAAACATGCTCCGATTACAAGCATGTGGGTCCCCCCCCACATTTTTGCAAAGTTTGGTCCCTAAAGGAGCATGTCTGGGTACGATGGTATGGGGAAGACCCAGATTTTCCATGGCCTCTTAAGCACCAAGACACTTGAAAAATCCCCACCGGGCGCAAATTACTAACCCAAACTTGCAAGCATGTGGGGTTGGGCTGGGGCCCCCCCACATGCTTGCAAAGTTTGGTCCCCATAGGAGCATGTTTGGAAACGATGCTATGGGGAAGACTCGGATTTTCCATGGCCTCTTAAGCAGCAAGAGACTTGAAAAATTTGCACTGGGCGCTAATTACTAACCCAAACATGCTCCAATCTCATGACCATACTTTGCAAGCATGTGGGGGTGGGCCCCCCACATGCTTCCATAGTTTGGTCCCATAGGAGCATGTTTGGAAACGATGGTATGGGGAAGACCTGGATTTTTTATGGCCTCTGAAGCACCAACAGACTGAAAAATCCGCACCAAGTGCTAATTACCAACCCAAACATGCTCCGATGGGGACCAAACTTTGCAAGCATGTGGGGGTGGGTACCCCCCACATGCTTGCAAGGTTTGGTCCTCATCGGAGCATGTTTGGGTATGATGGTAAAGGGAAGACCCAGATTTTCCATGGCCTCTTAAGCACCAACACACTTGAAAAATACGCACCGGGCGCAAATTATCGATGGGGGCCAAACTTTGCAAGCAAATGGAGGTGGGCTCTCCAACATGCTTGCAAAGTTTGGTCCCATAGGAGCATGTTTGGAAATGATGCTATGGGAAAGACCCAGATTTTCCATGGCCTCTTAAACACCAAGACACTTGAAAAATCCGCATCGGGTGCAAATTACTAACCCAAACTTACAAGCATGTGGGGGTGGGCCGGGCCCCCCCACATGCTTGCAAAGGTTGGTCCCCATAGAAGCATGTTTGGAAACGATGCTATGGGGAAGACTCGGATTTTCCATGGCATCTTAAGCACCAAGAGACTTGAAAAATCCGCACTGGGCGCTAATTACTAACCCAAACATGCTCCAATCATGACCATACTTTGCAAGCATGTGGGGGTGGGCTCCCCCACATGCTTCCAAAGTTTGGTCCCATAGGAGCATGTTTGGAAACGATGGTATGGGGAAGACCCGAATTTTCCATGGCCTCTTGAGCACCAACAAACTTGAAAAATCCACACCAGGTACTAATTACTAACCCAAACATGCTCCGATGGTGGGGACCAAACTATGCAAGCATGCGGGGGTGGACCACCGCACATATAGGAAAGACCCGGATTTTCCATGGCCTCTTAAGCACCAACAGACTTGAAAAATCTGCACCGGGCGGGTGCTAATTACTAACCCAAACATACTACGATGGGGATCAGACTTTGACTTTGCAAGCATGTGGGGGTGGGCCCCCCCACATGCTTGCAAAGTTTTGTCCCCATAGGAGCATGTTTGGAAACGATGCTATGGGAAAGACCCGGATTTTCCATGGGCCTCTTAAGCACCAAAATGTTGAGATATCGAGCTCGTCTAGTGAGGCGGTGGCCACTGATGACCCGCCTGGGGGATAGGCCCCACACTTACACCACTGGCATGGTTGGTGAGATCTTGGGTGATATGCGGCCAGTGAGACAGGCTGTGTGTGACAGCCATTCTAGAGACTGGCATAGTTATAGCGCCAGCTCATTTAGTCGGGTTCACACTATAGAGAACCCGTGTATGTATTGGTTGAGTACCTTTCATATTGTGTGTACTCTTATCCTTGTATATGGTGTGTTGAGTGTTGAGTGTTGAGTAGAGAAGAAGAAGCGCCAGCTCATTTAGTCGGGTTCACACTATAGAGAACCCGTGTATGTATTGGTTGAGTACCTTTCATATTGTGTGTACTCTTATCCTTGTATATGGTGTGTTGAGTGTTGAGTAGAGAAGAAGATTTTCAGCCTCTCACCTTGTGTGTTCTCTATTAGGGTTTCGTGAGTGTGTGTGTGCTTGCAAGAGCTCAAGCTCTCTTCCCCGCTGCATCTTTTCATGGTATCAGAGCCTGGTTCGTGCTAAGGGCTGAGCTGCAAGCAAGAGAACCACAAGAAGCGGTACGAGGGTAAGAGCTTCAACTACTCTTTCCTATTGTGTTGGTGACTACACCCTTGTCGGGAGCTCTACGGGAGGCACCGGCAAACGGTCTCTGATTGAGGAGCTCTCTTCGCGGGAGTAAAGCTATAGGGAAACTATACAGTCCGGGCCAAAAACGCGTTTCGGACTGAAATTTCCGGGCCGAAAACGCGTTTCGGGCGCGTCTGGACCTCCGTTTTTCAGAAAGCAGGCGATTTCAAGCACTGCGGGTAAGTTATCGATTCTCTGCAGAACTCTGTTTTAAGAACTGCAGGAAGACAGATTGACTGTGCAGACACTGTGGGTGCTGCAAAGAGGTCTACAGTTGCCATTGGGTGTATGTATGCACATTGAAGTCACTGGTTGTGACATTTGAGAGTACTACAGTACCGCTGTGTAGAAAATACAGCAGTTTGTGTAGAAAAACCAGAGTGCAGTTTCTGGTAAAATTGTGTGTTTGGCAAGATGTCTAATGATGGCATAACACAGATTGTGGCTGAGAAGCTAGATAAGAATAACTTCCATGCTTGGAGGTTCAGGTTGACGAATTTCCTGATGGGAAAAGGCTATTGGGACTACATAGAAGGTGAGCATGAAGAGGCACCGGAGATACTGGATATAAATCCGACTGCTGCTGCAGATGTGAAAGAGTTTGAAGACTGGAACCAAGGAGCCAGGAAGGTTATGTATTGGCTTTCCATTAGTATACAGGACACCATGATTGGGCACATTTAGGAAACCAAGTCCCCCAAGGAGGCATGGGACACCTTGGTAAAGCTTTATGAAACAAATACCAAGGCACGTAAAATACAGTTGAAGAATGAACTTCATACTGTGGAGAAAAAGAGCATGTTTGTGAATGACTATGCACTGAAGATAAAGGGTATTGTGGAATCCCTTGCATCTATTGGTGTGTCAGTAGATGATGATGACAAGGTGGAAGTCTGTCTACGTGGTCTCGGGCCACAATACAAGGCGTTCAAGACGTCCATTCAGACTCAGGAAAACATTCCCAACTTTACAGATTTGGTGTCTATGCTGATTATCGAAGAGAAGAGCTTGGGTGAAGACCAACAGTCTTCACAAAGCAAAAATAGTTCAGAGCAACAGGCCTTCTACACGAGTTCAGGAAGAGGACGAGGTAGAGGAGGCCGTGGACGCCGTCAAGGAGGTGGCCGAACAGGTAATCAGAATTATGGCCAGCAGAGCAGCAGCATCAACAACAGTCCCAGAATCAACAACAACAACAACAACAACACGCAGGTGGAAGAGGCAAATTCAGAGGCAGGGGGAGTCAAAGAGGCCGTGGAAATTGGCAAAGGCAATATAATGATGCACGTGAATGCTATTATTGTGGTAAGCCTGGACATGTGCAGTCAGAATGTTATAAGAAGCAGGCTGACATGCAAAATGGGAAAGTGCAGCAAAACAACTATGCATCCTCAATCAGAAATAATGAGGATAATGAAAGGTTGTTTGTTATGCAGCATGTTATGAATGCCATGTCTGAAAATGTTGATGCAGCACAAAAAGATAATGTATGGTATGTAGATTCAGGCGCTTCGAACCACATGACGAGTCATGGGGAGTGGTTCAAGGAGATGAAAAACCCGGAAAGACTAGGTTTTGTGGAAACAAGGGATGACACTGCTCATCCAATTGCCCACGTTGGAGATGTGCCATTGTCTATGCAGGATGGCAAAGTGAAGTACCTTGCAGATGTACTTCATGTACCGAACATAACAAAGAATCTGGTTTCAGTTGGCCAGATGATTGAGCAGGGTTTGCAGGTTCGGTTTAACCCTGATGGGTGTTATGTTGAAGATTTCAAAGACAAGTGCAGGTTAGTTGCAAAAGGCAATAGAGTGGGCAGAATGTTTACGTTGAATGTAGACATGCCTGAAATGAGTGCTGCGATGTTTGCAAAGGGTTCAGGAATTGTTGCAGACACAGACATATGGCATAAAAGAATTGGACATGTGAATGTGTAGAGATTGAAGTCTATGCAGACAAAAGGAATTGTGACAGGGCTGCCAAAATTTAAAGTGGAAGGTATGCATAAAATCTATGAAGCATGCCAATTCGGGAAGCAAACAAAGCATGTGTTTCCACGTAACAGGTGTTTCCACGTAACAGATATGTGAGCAGAAATGCACTAGATGTTGTGCATTCATATGTATGGGGTCCTACGAAGACCATATCTATGGGAGGCTGCAGGTATTATGTGACTTTCATTGATGACCACACAAGGAAAGTGTGGGTATATTTCATGAAAGAGAAGAGTGAGGTGTTCACTCACTTTCAGAATTTCAGAGTTTTGGTTGAAAAGCAAACAGGGAAATATGTCAAGTGCCTAAGGTCAGATGGAGGGGGAGAGTACTTCTCCAATGAGTTCTCTGAATTTTTGAAGAAGAATGGTATTCGGAGACAGTTCACATGCAGATACACTCCGCAGCAAAATGGAGTTGCTGAGCGAAAAAACAGGCACATTACTGAGATTGCGCGAGCATTGATGGAAGAGAAGAATATGCCGCATTGCTATTGGGCTGAGGCTCTTTCTACAGCAGTATACATCATGAACAGGACTCCACTGCAGCCATACATGATGTAACTCCAGAGGAGAGGTTTACTGAAAACCAGATTTGTCTCATCTGAAATTCTTTGGATGCATTGCATATGTGCATGTGCCAGATGAGCTGAGAACTAAGCTAGACCCGAAAGCTGAAAAATGTGTGTTTATTGGATATTCCCTTGAGCAAAAGGGATACATGTGTTATAACCCTGCTACACGTGAGTTGAGGGTAAGCAGGGATGTTGTGTTTGATGAGATGAGCAGCTGGTATGTTGCTAAAAAAGAAGCTGTTGGGGCTGATGTGAGTGGAAGTGTGGTTGCACAGAATGCAGGTCAGCAATCACAGTCTTTGAGTGGACCAGGAGAGTCCTCATCTAGTGGGTCTGTTGATAGACCATGGAGTGGCAGGCTGTGTCATAATACCAGTCCTGCAAATGTGATTACTACATCACGTAAAGGAAAAGAGAAAGTGGTTGAGCCCCTTGGTATGCCTGACATTTCTGCAGGGCATTCTCATGTTGATGGAGAGTCTAGTGGCTCAGATATGAGCCTTGATGAGAAGCTTGGGATCCCAGCTATGAGAACACCTGGTGTAAAGAAGGCTATGGAAGCCATGAATGAAAAGCTGCAAAGATCTGGGAGAGTGAGAAATCCTGTGCAGAGATTTACCTATGATGGTTATGTGGCACATCACTATGCATATATGGCAAAGGTTGTGTAGGTTGTTGAGCCCACATGCATTGATGAGGCTGTTGGAAATATGTGTTGGGAGAAATCTATGGACGAGGAGATGGATGCACTATATGGAAATGAGACTTGGGATTTAGTGCAATTGCCTGAAGGCAAGAAAGCCATTGGATGCAAGTGGGTGTACAAAGTTAAACATAACAGTGATGGAAGCATAAATAGGTACAAGGCTAGATTGGTAGCCAAAGGATATGCGCAGACATATGGCATTGATTATGAGGAAACTTTCAGCCCAGTTGCCAAGATGGCAACAGTGAGAGTTGTGATAGCAGTGGCTGCGTCAAAGCAATGGTCTTTACATCAGATGGATGTAAAGAATGCATTCTTGCATGGGGATTTGCAAGAAGAGGTGTATATGTTGCAGCCACCTGGTTATGAGGATGAGGGTCACCCCGAGCATGTTTGTAGGTTGAAGAAAGCCTTGTATGGCTTAAAGCAAGCACCAAGAGCATGGTCTGATAAGATTTCTGAATATCTTGTCACTATTGGCTTTCATGTAGCCAATGCAGATTTCTCATTGTATGTGAGACATGGTGATAGAGGAGTTGTGCTTGTTGTCATCTATGTAGATGACTTGATCATTACGGGGGACCATGATGCAGAGATCTTTGATGTAAAGATCTTGCTTAGACAGAAGTTTGAGATGAAGGATCTGGGGGAGCTCAGATATTTCTTGGGCATTGAGGTAATTAGGTCACCACATGGTATTGGATTACTGCAGAGACAGTATGGCTTGGACATGTTGTCCAAGTATGGTATGACAGGCTGTAAGCCTATTTTTGTGCCATTGGATCAGAATGGCAAGTTGAGTGCAGATTCAGGAGAGATCTTGGAGGATCCTACTATGTACAGGAGCATAGTAGGAAGTTTGATCTACATGACGATCACCAGACCAGATTTGAGCTATGCTGTTGGGTTGGTGAGTCAGTTTATGCAGGTTCCACGGAAACCGCATTTGGATGCAGTGAGACGCATACTAAGGTATGTGAAGTCTACTTTGCATTGTGGACTATTCTATGAGACTGGGACAGAGATATGTGTACATGGGTACACAGATGCTGATTGGGCTGGTAGTATCTCAGATAGAAGATCTACCAGTGGATTCATGTTTTCTTTGGGGAGTGCTGCTGTGACTTGGAGTAGCAAGAAGCAGCCTATGGTTGCTCTATCGAGTACAGAGGCCGAGTACAGAGGAGCTGCTATGGCAGCATGTGAGGTAGCTTGGTTGAGAAAGCTACTTGCAGATTTGCGTCTATCAGTGGATAGACAAGTTGTCATTTTCTGTGACAACATTAGCAGTATACAGTTGGCCAGGAACCCAGTCTTTCATGCTCGTACAAAGCACATAGAGGTCCACTACCACTTCATCAGAGAGAAGGTCTTGGCAGGAGATCTTGACCTTGTTTATGTCAGCACAGAGGATCAGGTAGCTGACATTTTCACCAAAGCATTGGGTACAGAGAAGCTCCGCAGATTTAGGGCTTCGCTTGGTGTACATGAGATGGAGTTGAGCTCGAGGGGGAGTGTTGAGATATCGAGCTCGTCTAGTGAGGCGGTGGCCACTGATGACCCGCCTGGGGGATAGGCCCCACACTTACACCACTGGCATGGTTGGTGAGATCTTGGGTGATATGCGACCAGTGGGATGACAGGCTGTGTGTGACAGCCATTCTAGAGACTGGCATAGTTATAGCGCCAGCTCATTTAGTCGGGTTCACACTATAGAGAACCCGTGTATGTATTGGTTGAGTACCTTTCATATTGTGTGTACTCTTATTCTTGTATATGGTGTGTTGAGTGTTGAGTAGAGAAGAAGAAGATTTTCAGCCTCTCACCTTGTGTGTTCTCTATTAGGGTTTTGTGAGTGTGTGTGTGTGCTTGCAAGAGCTCAAGCTCTCTTCCCCTGCATCTTTTCACAAAACACTTGAAAAATCTACACCGGGCACAAATTACTAACCCAAACATGCTCCAATTGTGACCAAACTTTGCAAGCACGTGAGGGTGGACCCCCCCATATGCTTGCAAAGTCTGGTCCCCATCGGACAATGTTTGGGTACGATGGTATGGGGAAGACCCAGATTTTCCATGGCCTCTTAAGCACCAAGAAACTTGAAAAATTCACACCGCACACTAATTACTGACATAAACATGCTCCAATCATGACCAACTTTGCAGGAGTGTGCCCCCCCTCCCACTTTCTTGCAAATTTTGGTCCCCATCGGAGCATGTTTGGGTATGATGGTATGGTGAAGACCCGGGTGCTTCGATGGTGACCAAACTTTGCAAGCATGTGGGGGTGGCCAACCCCCACATGCTTGCAACTTTTGGTGGGTCTTTAGCATGTGGGGGTGGGCCCCCCCACATGCTTACAAATTTTGGTCCCCATCATCGGAGCATGTTTGGGTACGATGGTATGGGAAGACCTAGATTTTCCATGGCCTCTTGAGCACCAAGAGACTTGTAAAATCCACACTGGGCGCTAATTACTAACCCAAAAATTCTCCAATCATGACCATACTTTGCAAGCATGTGGGGGTGGGCCCCACCACATGCTTCCAAAGTTTGGTCCCATAGGAGCATAGGAGCATGTTTGGAAATGATGGTATGGGGAAGACCCGAATTTTCCATGGCCTCTTAAGTACCAACAGACTTGAAAAATCCACACCAGGTACTAATTACTAACCCAAACATGCTTCGATGGTGGGGACCAAACATTGCAAGCATGTGGGAGTGAGCCCCCCCGCATGCTTGCAAAGTTTGGTCCCCATCGGAGCACGTTTGGGTATGATGGTATAGGGAAGACCGGGATTTTCCATGGCCTCTTAAGCACCAGCAGACTTGAAAAATCCACACCGCGCGCTAATTACTAACCCAAACATCCTCGATGGGGACCAAACTTTGCAAGCATCTGGGGGTGGGCCCCCCACATGCTTGCAAAGTTTGGTCCCCATAGGAGCATGTTTGCAAAAGATGCTATGGGGAAGACCAGGATTTTCCATGGCCTCTTAAGCACCAAGACACTAGAAAAATCCACACCGGGCGCAAATTACTAACCCAAACTTGCAAGCATGTGGGGGTGGGCCCGGGCCCCCCCACATGCTTGCAAAGTTTAGTCCCCATAGGAGCATGTTTGGAAACGATGCTATGGGGAAGACTCGGATTTTCCATGGCCTCTTAAGCAGCAAGAGACTTAAAAAATCTGCACTGGGCGCTAATTACTAACCCAAACATGCTCCAATCTCATGACCATACTTTGCAAGCATGTGGGGGTGGGCCCCCCACATGCTTCCATAGTTTGGTCCCATAGGAGCATGTTTGGAAACGATGGTATGGGGAAGACCTGGATTTTTTATGGCCTCTGAAGCACCAACAGACTGAAAAATCCGCACCAAGTGCTAATTACCAACCCAAACATGCTCCGATGGGGACCAAACTTTGCAAGGTTTGGTCCTCATCGGAGCATGTTTGGGTATGATGGTAAAGGGAAGACCCATATTTTCCATGGCCTCTTAATAAGCACCAACACACTTGAAAAATACGCACCGGGCACAAATTATCAATGGGGGCCAAACTTTGCAAGCAAATGGAGGTGGGCTCTCCAACATGCTTGCAAAGTTTGGTCCCATAGGAGCATGTTTGGAAACGATGCTATAGGAAAGACCCGGATTTTCCATGGCCTCTTAAACACCAAGACACTTGAAAAGTCCGCATCGGGCGTAAATTACTAACCCAAACTTACAAGCATGTGGGGGTGGGCCGGGGCCCCCCCACATGCTTGCAAAGGTTGGTCCCCATAGAAGCATGTTTGGAAACGATGCTATGGGGAAGACTCGGATTTTCCATGGCCTCTTAAGCACCAAGAGACTTGAAAAATCTGCACTGGGCGCTAATTACTACCCAAACAAGCTCCAATCATGACCATACTTTGCAAGCATGTGGGGGTGGGCTCCCCCACATGCTTCCAAAGTTTGGTCCCATAGAAGCATGTTTGGAAACGATGGTATGGGGAAGACCCGAATTTTCCATGTCCTCTTGAGCACCAACAGACTTGAAAAATCCACACCAGGTGCTAATTACTAACCCAAACATGCTCCGATGGTGGGGACCAAACTTTGCAAGCATGAGGGGGTGGACCACCGCACATATAGGAAAGACCCAGATTTTCCATGGCCTCTTAAGCACCAACAGACTTGAAAAATCTGCACCGGGTGCTAATTACTAACCCAAACATACTACGATGGGGATCAGACTTTGACTTTGCAAGCATGTGGGGGTGGGCCCCCCCACATGCTTGCAAAGTTTTGTCCCCATAGGAGCATGTTTGGAAACGATGCTATGGGAAAGACCCGGATTTTCCATGGCCTCTTAAGCACCAAAACACTTGAAAAATCCGCACCGGGCACAAATTACTAACCCAAACTTGCAAGCAAGTGGGGGTGGGCCTGGGCCCCCCCACATGCTTGCAAAGTTTGGTCCCCATAGGAGCATGTTTGGAAACGATGCTATGGGAAAGACCCAGATTTTCCATGGCCTCTTAAGCACCAAGACACTAGAAAATTCCACACTGGGTGCAAAATACTAACCCAAACTTGCAAGCATGTGGGGGTGGACACCCCCCCACATGCTTGCAAAGTTTGGTCCCCATCGGAGCATGTTTGGATACGATGGTATAGGGAAGACCTGGATTTTCCATGGCCTCTTAAGCATCAAGAGACTTGAAAAATCCGCTAATTACTAACCCAAAAATACTCAGATTGTGACCAAAATTTGCAAGCACGTGGGGGTGGATTCCCTCTATATGCTTGCAAAGTTTGGTCCCCATCGGAGCATGTTTGGGTACAAGGTATGTGAAAGACCCGGATTTTCCATGGCCTCTTAAGCACCAAGAGACTTGCAAAATCCGCACCGGGTGCTAATTACTAACCCAAACATGCTCCGATCATAACAAAACTTTGCAAGCATGTGAGGGTGCCCCCCCCCCCACATTTTTGCAAAGTTTGGTCCCCAAAGGAGCATGTTTGGGTATGATGGTATAGGGAAGACTCGGCTTTTCCATCGCCTCTTAGGCACCAAGAGACTATAGAAATCCGCACTAGGCACTAGTTACTTATGCAAACTTTCTCGAATTTTGACCAAACTTTGCAAGCATGCGGGGGTGGGTACCCCCCACATGCTTGTAAGGTTTGGTCCCCATCGGAGCTTGTTTGGGTATGATGGTATAGGGAAGACCCGGATTTTTCATGGCCTCTTAAGCACCAACAGACTTGAAAAATCTGCACACCAGGCCCTAATTACTAACCCAAACATGCTCCAATGGGGACCAAACTTTGCAAGCATGTGGGGGTGGGCCCTCCCACATGCTTGCAAAGTTTGGTCCCCATAGGAGCATGTTTGGAAACGATGCTATGGGGAAGACTAAGATTTTCCATGGCCTCTTAAGCACCAAGACACTTGAAAAGTCCACACCGGGCGCAAATTACTAACCCAAACTTGCAAGTATGTGGGGGTGGGCCCGGGCCCCCCACATGCTTACAAATTTTGATCCCCATAGGAGCATGTTTAGAAACGATGCTATGGGGAAGGCTCGGATTTTCCATGGCCTCTTAAGCACCAAGAGACTTGAAAAATTGGCACTGTGGGGGCGCTAATTACTAACCCAAACATGCTCCAATGATGACCATACTTTGCAAGCATGTGGGGGTGGGCCCCCCCACATGCTTCCAAAGTTTGGTCCTATAGGAGCATGTTTGGAAATGATGCTATGGGGAAGACCCAGATTTTCCATGGCCTCTTAAGCACCAAGACAATTACTAACCCAAACTTGCAAGCATGTGGGGGTGGGCACCCCTCCACGTGCTTGCAAAGTTTGGTCCCCATCGGAGCATGTATGGGTACGATGGTATGGGGAAGACCCGAATTTTCCATGGCCTCTTAAGCACCAAGAGACTTGAAAAATCCACACCGGGCGCTAATTACTAACCCAAACATGCTCCGATCATGACCACACTTTGCAAGCATGTGGGGGTGGGCACCCCCTACATGCTTGCAAAGTTTGGTCCCCATTGGATCATTTTTGGGTACAAGGTATGTGGAAGACCCGGATTTGCCATGGCCTCTTAAGCACCAAGAGACTTGCAAAATCTGCACCGGTACTTGCTCTGATGGGGAGAGCAGACTTTGCAAGCATGTGGGGGAACCCACTCCCACATGCTTGCAAAGTTTGGTATCAATAATCAGAGCATTTTTGGGTTAGTAATTAGCGCCCCGTGCGGGATTTTCAAGTTTCTTGGTGCTTAAGAGGCCATGGAAAATCCGGGTCTTCCCCATACCATCGTACCCAAACATGCTCCTTTGGGAACCAAAATTTGCAAGAATGTGGCGGGGGGGGGGGGGGGCAGCCCCACATGCCTACAAAGTTTTGTTATGATCAGAGCATATTTGGGTTAGTAATTAGCACACGGTGCGGATTTTGCAATTCTCTTGGTGCTTAAGAGGCCATGGAAAATCCGGGTCTTCCACATGCCATCGTACCCAAACATGCTCCGATGGGGACCAAACTTTGCAAGAATGTGGGGTGGGCCCACCCCCACATGCTTAGAAAGTTTGGTCCCCATCGGAGCATGTTTGGGTTAGTAATTAGCGCCCAGTGTTGATTTTTCAAGTCTCTTGGTGCTTAAGAGGCCATGGAAAATCTGGGTCTTCCACATACCATCATACCCAAACATGCTCCGATGGGGAGCAAACTTTGCCAGCATGTGGGGACCAAACTTTGTAAGCATGTGGGGGGGTCCCACCTCCACATGATTGCAAAGTTTGGTTCCCATCGAAGCATGTTTGGGTTAGTAACTAGCGCCCAGTCCGGCTTTTTCAAGTGTCTTGATGCTTAAGAGGCCATGGAAAATCCGGGTCTTCCCCCTGCCATCATACCCAAACATGCTCCGATGGGGACCAAACCTTGCAAGCATGTGGGGTGTACCCACTCTGACATGCTTGCAAAGTTTGATTAAAATCAGAGAAAGTTTGGGTTAGTAGTTAGCGCCCGGTGTGGGTTTCTATAGTCTATTGGTGCCTAAGAGGCCACGGAAAATCCGGGTCTTCCCCATACCATCGTACCTAAACATGCTCCTTTGGGGACCAAACTTTGCAAAAATAGGGGGGGGGGGGGCACTCCCACATGCTTGCAAAGTTTTGTTAAGATCGGAGCATGTTTGGGTTTGTTTGGGTTTGTTTGGGTACGATGGTATGGGAAAGACCCGGATTTTCCATGGCCTATTACGCACTAGTAGGAGACTTAAAAAATCTGCACTGGGCGGTAATTACTAAACCAAACATGCTCCCATAGGATCATAGTTTGCAAGTATGTGGTGGTGGGCCCTTTCCACATGCCTGCAAAGTTTGGTCCCCATCGGAGCATGTTTGGGTATATGATGGTATGGGGAAGACTATAGAAATCTGCACTGGGCAATAATTACCAACCCAAACTTTCTCGGATTTGGACCAGACTTTGCAAGCATGCGGATGTGGGTACCTCCCACATGCTTGCAAGGTTTGGTCCCCATCGGAGCATGTTTGGGTATGATGGTTAGAGAAGACCCGGATTTTCCATGGCCTCTTAAGCACCAACAGACTTGAGAAATCCGCACCGAGTGCTAATTACTAACCCAAACATGCTCCGATGGGGACCAAACTTTTCAAGCATGTGGGGGTGGGCCCTCCCACATGCTTGCAAAGTTTGGTCCCCATAGGAGCATGCTTGAAAATGATGCTATGGGGAAGACCCGAATTTTCCATGGCCTGTTAAGCACCAAGACCACTTGAAAAATCCGCAAAATCCACACCGAGCGCATATTACTAACCCAAAGTTGCAAGCATGTGGGGGTGGGCCGGGGCCCTCCCACACATGCTTACAAAGTTTGCTCCCTATAGGAGCATGTTTGGAAACGATGCTATGGGGAAGACTCGGATTTTCCATGGCCTCTTAAGACTTGAAAAATCCGCACTGGGCAGTAATTTGTAAGATTCCTCCCCAGCCTCTCAGGATGTCTAATATCTTCCCCTATAGTCAAATCCCTCTTCAGAAATATCAAAGATCTTGTTTCTACCTGTTTTGGCCTAGAGAGAGAAAATGTTCTATAGAGAGATTTTTTAGATTTTGAATATTTTTGGATAGAAAAATTTCTCATCCTATTAATATAAGTTTCCCTGAAACAGAAGTTCAAAAAGATTTCCAAAAGGTGCATTAGAAATCAAGTACAATCTGCTCAAGAGGCATTATCCTAAGGGCCAAGATTTTTTCGAAATTTTAAATTAAGGTTCCTAAAGGCCAATAAGATCAATCTATGTGTGGGGAGGAGATAAATCCAATTTGTAAAAGAAATTACCCAAAAATGAGTAAATGCTCACATAAGATGAAGAGTTGACTATGTACAAGAGTTATTAGTAAAAAAACTATGAGTATTACTAAAAAAATGAGATATTTTTGGGTATAATCATTCCATTTTGACACATATGTAAGGAAGGGGAGTCCCTTCAAGGAGGTGCATACTTCACATGCTTGAATGAGTTTTAAACTAAAAAATAATGTGATATTTTTATCTCTCCTCTCTCTTGGATCAAACCGAATCAAAACCGAACCAAACTAGGTCCAAATCTAGTCCAAATTCAACCAAACTGAAATCTGGAAAATTCTAGAAATCAATTGGTCTTAGTTAGAGCCTCCCTCTCCTATAAATAGAACTTGTGTCTTTGTAAAAAAAAATAGGAGAATTATACTATGCCAAAATTATGTTGAAATAATGCTAATTTTTACTATTCTCTAAAATTCTCTCCAAATTGAAGAAATTGGAGCTTCCCTCTTTCTTCAATCTCCATTGGTGACTCCATCAGCACACCAAACCAATTGATTGGTTGGGGGACTCTACCATGAATAAATAATCAAGCAATTTGTAAGGTAAATGGTGAATTTTGATCTTTTCTATAAATTCTCAATGTTTCTCTCTTCTCAATCCCTCTCAGGCTTGAGAAGCTTAATTGGAATGGTTTTTGAATGTTATTGAAGTTAATTGATGAATGGTAGTAAAGAATTACATAAATTTTCATCTTAATTTCATTAAGATGAAAATTTATGCATAGAAAGATGTATAAAAGATTTATTTTTATTTTGAAAGTATTATTCTCATTAAATTAGAATTTATGCATAATAAAATACATAAAAGGATTATTATAAAAGTGTTATTCCTACTAAAGTTATCTTTATGCCTAATAAGATGTGTATGAGATGTGATAGGATGTGATAAGATGCGTATGGGAAGTGATAGGATGTGATAAGATGTGTATGAGAAGTGATAGAACGTGATAAGATGCGTATGAGATGTGATAGGATGTGATAAGAGGTGTATGAGATGTGATAGGATGTGATAAGATGTGTATGGGAAGTGATAGGATGTGATAAGATGTGTGAGATGTGCTAGGATGTGATAAGATGTGTATGAGAAGTGATAGGATGTGATAAGATGCATATGGGATGAGTTAGGATGTGATAAGATGTGTATGAGAAGTGATAGGATGTGATAAGATTCATATGGGATGAGTTAGGATGTGATAAGATGAGTTAGGATATGGATGTATGGATGTGGATGTGGATATGGATGTGTATGTATGGAAGTGAATGTATGAATGTAGATGTGGATGTATGGATGTGGATATGGATGTATGGATGTGGATGTATGAATGTGAACGCGGATGTGAATGTATGATATAGATGCATGGATGTGGATATGGATGTGGATGTATGGATGTAGATGTGAATGTGGATGTATGAATGTGGATGTAGATGTGAATGTGGATGTATGGATGTAGATGTAGATGTGGATGTATGGATGTGGATATGGATGTGTATGTATGAATGTAGATGTGAATGTGGATGTATGAATGTGGATGTAGATGTGAAAATGGATGTATGGATGTAGATGTGGATGTGGATGTGGATATGGATGTATGAATATGGATGTGTATGTATGGAAGTGGATGTATGAATGTAGATGTGGATGTATGGATGTGGATATGGATGTATGGATGTGGATGTATGAATGTGAACGCGGATGTGAATGTATGATATAGATATATAGATGTGGATGTATGGATGTGGATATGGATGTGTATGTATGAATGTAGATGTGAATGTGGATGTAGATGTGAAAATGGATGTATGAATGTAGATGTGGATGTGGATGTATGGATGTGGATGTGGATGGATGTGGATGTGGATGTGGATGTATGGATGTGGAGGTGGATGTATGAATATGGATGTGAAAATGGATGTGAAAATGGATGTATGGATGTAGATATGAATGTGGATGTATGAATGTGGATGTGGATGTGGATGTATGAATGTGGATGTGAAAATGGATGTATGGATGTAGATATGAATGTGGATGTAGATATGAATGTGGATGTGTATGTGGAATAATGAATGCAAAAATGTATGTGAATGGATATGAAGTCGATATGAGCAAATGGATGAGATGAGATGTCATGTGAATCAGAATGTGAATGAATAATATAAGATGTGAATGAATGAGATGTAATGAGACGTGGATGTGAATGAATAATATAAGATGTGAACGAATGAGATGTAATGAGAAATGGATGTCATGAGACGTAATGTAAATTAAGAAAGATAGGAATTTATGTGAAGTGAATGAATCTGATGTGATGGGATGGAAAATGATGTATCTGGTCAAGAATGGATACACATGATTTGGAATTGGGTTAAGTAATATGGATTGATGTGGAACAATCTGGAAAGACGTGAGTTCATTATAGAAACTGTATTTATGACCTGTTTGTAAATGATTGTTTTATGCCAAGAATGCTGGGGAAGCATTTTGACCGTCTTGTGATTAAGGTCGTGGAGACCTAACTAGTAAAGTTGCAACTGCTGATGGAGAGTCAATAGAGGACGTCTCGCGTAGCAAGGTCGGATGAGGTCTTGACTAGCCTCGGTTCAATTTAAATGGTGAGCTTCCGGTACGCTGGATGAGGGACCAAGGAAGCGGCCTATGAGTGAAGCGCTAGGTGACCTGCAAAGGATCCTAGAGGGTACTGACCATATAGTGCTCGGGCTCTGGGTCACCGAAGATACCCACACGTGCGTCGTGGAAGATATTGGAACAAGGAGTAATAGTTGTTTTCTGAAACCGGGCATGGATCTGGTTGATTGACCTTGCTGGTCCTCA
This sequence comes from Cibotium barometz, assembly GCF_041138505.1. Lineage (NCBI taxonomy): Eukaryota > Viridiplantae > Streptophyta > Polypodiopsida > Cyatheales > Cibotiaceae > Cibotium > Cibotium barometz. The sequence continues at coordinate 36,899,723 of NC_141068.1, forward strand.
ACGGATGAGTCCATGGCTCTCTTATATGGATCTGTTGATTGATCTTGCTGATCTTCAATGAGGATTCCATCTTGATTTTTATATGTGAAAATATTGCGGGGTACTATGAGCTAGGAACTATTGAAAAGGCCCCTGGGTGAACAGGTGGTGAGCGTTCTGGTTGCCAATGATGCCATAAGTACACCGATGAATGAATGATTGGAAATATGGATTCAAGCAGAGATTTTGAGGATTGTCATCAGTGACATAATGGTTTCATTAAAAGATTGTTTTAAAGCTAGCTGATGCTGAGAAAAAGGCAATTTCATATTGGGTATGTAAGTAGTGTGACTAGTTTTATGTTTGCATGAACTTCCGGCTAGGGGGCTTGGGAACTCTTTTCCCTGGTACCCGGGACAAAACCTAACCAAATTCCTAATTGGATCCCATCACGACAGTGGTTGGCCCATGGGACTAGATGGGATTAGGCTGGACTAATGGATCTGTAAATCGAGACTTAATTTCTGTTTAGTTCGATAGATGAAGTAAATCCCGGACAAAAAATGTTCTATGGAAAAAGAATCAACGGCTGTGCCTCTCGATGAGGAAAAAAGCATTGGTCTCTATGATCCAAGTGCAATCTGTCCCTTGATCTGACTATGGAACTTACGAGTTCGGTCAGATCAGTTCAGTTAGTTAAGGCTTTTGACTACGTTAGGAAAAAGTTATCTTGGTGGAATCGCATGTGCTTTCCGGGCAAAGGAAGTTTTTTCGGGTTCGGTTTTGGAAAAACCGATAGATTAGTCTCTTCTCCGGATATCCGTGGGCGAGGCCCCGAGTGTGGGACCCTACATCGCGCAAGAAGTGCTACTTCCGCTGCCAGCACCCTAGAATTCGTTGCGCAGTGGGGTCAGGGATCTTACAGTTGGTATCAGAGCTATTTGGTTAATGAGGATCAACCGAGAAACCAAATATGTCAAAATTTTATCAAGAAGCACTAAAAAGGTTGTAATTGTGTGATAAAATTCATACAATTTGATATTCAAACTGAAATTCGTAAATTGGTAATTAGGTCTTCAGATAGAAGTACTGCAATTGTATGGAATCCCTGACTTGCTTGAGGCCTAGACATGATGGTATTTACCTTATAGTTCCAAGAACCATGACTACCCGTATATATTGAGGGTATAACTACAGCTCTTTACTGGCAGTATATAGAGTAAATCTAAGACTTGGAATTATAAGTATTAATGCTATCCAGATGATGAATTCGAATGTGGTTGATATGATTTTAAATTCTGATTGAGAAATGATGAGTTGATTTGGATTCTGATTGAAAAATGAAGATTTTTGAATTTTGGCTGAATTGTAATAACTAAGTAAAACCTCAGTGAGGATGAATGGAACGAGTCCCTGTGTGATAATGTTCGTAGCTAGAATGACGTTAATGACTCCAGCAAATCACTATGAGATTAGTGGATTGTGCTAGCAGATTGCTACTGTTAACACTCGACCCAGTGGATCAAGTTAAAGGAGGTCAAATTAAAAATCTGTATAAATGAAAAATTTCCATGAAGGACTGTTCAAATAGAAATTTTCATGAAGGACTGTTCAGATAGAAATCCGCATCGGGTGCTAATTACTAACCAAAACATGCTCCAATCATAACAAAACTTTGCAAGCATGTGGGCCTCCCCACATTTTCGCAAAGTTTGGTCCCCAAAGGAGCATGTTTGGGTACGATGGTATGGGGAAGACCCGGATTTTCCGTGGCCTCTTAGGCACCAAGAGACTATAGAAGTCCACACCGGGTGCTAATTACTAACCCAAACTTTCTTGGATTTGTAGTAACAAACTTTGCAACCATGTGGCGGTGGGTACCCCCCACATGCTTGCAAGGTTTGGTCCTCATCGAAGCATGTTTGGGTATGATGGTATAGGGAAGACCCGGATTTTCCATGGCCTCTTAAGCACCAACACACTTGAAAAATCTGCACCGAGCACTAATTACTAACCCAAATATGCTCCAATGGGGTCAATATTATGAAAGCAGCTGGGGGTGGGCCCTCCCACATGCTTGCAAAGTTTGGTCCCCATAGGAGCATGTTTGGAAACTATGTTATGAGGAAGACCCAGATTTTCCATGGCCTCTTAAGCACCAAGACACTTGAAAAATCCCCACCGGGCGCAAATTACTAACCCAAACTTGCAAGCATGTGGGGGTGCCCCCCCACATGCCTGCTGCAAAGTTTGGTCCCCATAGGAGCATGTTTGGAAACGATGCTATGGGGAAGACTCGGATTTTCCATGGCCTCTTAAGCAGCAAGAGACTTGAAAAATCTGCACTGGGTGCTACTTACTAACCCAAACATGCTCCAATCATGACCATACTTTGCAAGCATGTGGGGGTGGGCCCCCCACATGATTGCAAGGTTTGGTCCTCATCGGAGCATGTTTGGGTATGATGGTATAGGGAAGACCCGGATTTTCCATGGCCTCTTAAGCACCAACACACTTGAAAAATCCGCACCGGGCGCAAATTACTAACCCAAACATGCTTCGATGGGGGCCAAACTTTGCAAGCAAATGGAGGTGGGTGTTGCGTGACGAGTGGTGATCAATGCAAGGATGCAACACAAAGATGGAAGCAAGAAAACAAGAGACTCAACATTCTTATTTAGGGCTCTTGTAGAGAGTTCCAAGTTGTGGGTGAGTGTGGGAGTGGGCTTGAGAATAATCCCACATGGGAAGTTTTGGGAGTTTTAGTATAAATAGTGGCTCATTTGAGAGCTCACACACACTTTGGGTTGAACTCTTGCTTGAGCTCTCTTGAGACTAGCTCTCCCTCTTGTTCATAGAGGTACAAGCTCTTCTCTCTCCCCATCTACACTATTGTATGAGCAATGCTCTTCTAATTCAATGCAATGAGATGATGTTTTTCTCTCTTCTCATTTCTATTCTCTAGTGTGCATGCTTCTTTGTTTATGCTTGTGGGTTCTCTATTAGGCTTTGTGTGCTAGTGGATTCAAGCTTAAGCTTCTCCATAGCTTGTAGCTTATCCATGGGCAAGGCATTGCTTGAGTAGTGAATGAGAATGCATGTTTATTTCAAGTTCCATTAAGCTTCAAGGTTTGTGTGCATGCTAGGGAAGTAGGTGCTTGAGAATGAAGTATGCTTTGAGCTTGTGTATGCATTAGCTTAGCTTTCTTCTTGTATTGGATGCATGAATGAGTGGGTTGATGAGTGAATGAGCTATGGCAAGATTGAGCTTGTATGTAAAGTCTATGTCAAGGTAGTGGTGTTCATAGCATCCTCTCTCGAAAGGGATAAGCTTCCATGCACCTAACCGGGTCGAATCCCCTAGCAATGAAAGGAGTGTTTATCATTCCATTGGAGAGCTAGGAGCGTAGTCTACTTGTCCATATTGCATACGTAGGGAGATGACCGTCTTTCCATTGGCACCGCTGCCGGGGAGACGACCTACAGTTGGTTGAGGACCCTTGGCAGCCATTACAATCTAAACAATACTAGGAGTAGGATAATTAAGCTTCAGCAAACGCCTCGGTGAGCCTCAGCAGCTGTTGGCCGCTGAAAACGGTGGAGGACAGGCCGGCGGTGGCGGCAGCCATTCCAAATCTCAGGGACGTTGCAAACTCGCTGGTGAGAGGGAAGCAGTGGAAGCGGTCATCTCTGCCTCACCCGCAGGAGAGAGGGCGGCGAAGGCGTCAGCCAGAGGAGAGCGAGCACAGACTGTGTCGCCCGGGGCTGCTGGCCGCCGCCCCGCTGAAGGTAGCAGAGGAGGAGATGGGTCAAGGTGGCCGCAGCAGCCTTCGGCAAAGGGTGAGCGCAGCAGAGAGGAGGAGAGGCGTGGCGTCAGCAAAGGAGGCGTAGCAGAGAAGGCGAAGGACCGAAGGCGAAGGTGGGCGAAGGGCTGCAGCAGAGAGAGCGGCGGCGGTGGCATCAGCAGAGGAGGAGAGGCCGGATAAACCACGCAGCAGAGAGAGAGGAGCAGAGAGAACGGAGACGATAAGGCCGCAACAAAGAGAGTGAAGGTGCCGGCTGCACAGTAGATTCGCAGGCGATAAGATTAGTATTTTATTTTTTTTTATTTTTTTTATTTTTTTGTTAATCTTTAATTTTTTAAAATCTGCAATTTTTGCATACCAATTTTCATGTTTTTTGCATTTTTTTAAAAAATAAAATAAAAAAATAAAAATTAATAATAATTAATTTAAATAAAAAATAAAAAAAATTCTATAAATTATGTATTTTCTTTGGATTTTGTATTTTTTTTTTGCATATTTTGCATTTTTTTTAAATTTCTATAATTTTTTGCATAATTAATATAATTAGTATAATTTGTATTTTTATGTAATTATTAATAAATAAATAAATAAATAAATAAAATAAAATATGTATTTACACACATATTCATGTTAGTTGCATTTAATGGTTAGGTAGGGTTTAAATATATATATATATATATAATAAAAATAAATAAAAATTCAAAAACTGGACACTACAACGTGCAAAAAATAGCGTATGCATCTACGCTCGGGAACCATACTAGGGGGACGTAACACTAGTGCACCATCTAGGGTAACCAGTCAAGGGAGCGGCACTCAATCGGTTGTTGGCAACTTGGAGAGCATTCTCAAGACATCTTCGGAGTCTCAAACAGAGAGCCTCTCAAGAACCGAGAGTGATATTTCAATGGACATAAACGAGTCATTTGGCATGAATAGACCATCCACACCCATTGGTATGGTAGATTCTGCTAATCCATTTGAAATCCCAGATGGGGAATTGATTGACAACATGAGACTCCATTTCTTGTATACAAACGCGCATGGCGGTGAGATCTACAAAGATCCAATGAGCCGGTTTGTTGTTAAAATTACAGACATTCATTTTGCGTTTGAACCAACACCATGGGTAAACTACCAAGACGATATGTACATGGGTAGAAATGGAGTACGCTACGAGGTCACCAAAAATCCTGAACAAGTGGATACTTTGTTTGTACTTCAACCTAGCGCACAAGCAAAGCAGAAGAAGGAGCTTCCATCGGACCCAAATGTGCCAGGAACATCGCGCAGACCTCTGGTACGCCCATTTCTTTACTTGAAGAATTGTTTTTTGACAGGAATTGGGAGGATAGAGAAAGAACGGGAAAAGAAAAAGAGACCAAGAAAAACCCATGGAACATAGTAAAAGAAATTCCAGTAGTTAAAATCTATCAAGACGACCCAATTAAACAGGTGTATAGGGATGTGGTAGAAACCTACTATGCAACCACTAAGCACCCGAGCTTAGAGCTTCTAGTCATGCATACAATAACTGTAGAGCGTCTAGAAGGTTTCACTAAGCGTGCTCATGATAGATGGGGGAACGACTTTAGAACCCTTGAATGGCCAGAGGTTAGGGAAATGACATGGAAAGGAAGGCCCCTTTTCACTGAGGTGTCTACCTTAGACACGGCACGTCCAGATGAATCTGCCTTTCGAGGAGAAACAATAGCTCCACCATGGGCTAGAACCCCAAGTGTGGCTCGACCAGCACCTTCCATGTGAACAACTGCTAAAGGACGAGTCTTTCCAACGATTGATCCTACGAGGAGACCCGGGGCTATTAGAGAATCTAGGGGAGAAGAAAGACCATGAGCAAGTGGATATGTACCTCCAAGAGAACCCCATAGACCAAGTGAACTGACATTTGAAGAGCCTAGAGTTAGAGGCCGAGACTCATATAGGAGAAATGACGATGAATATTCTAGAAAAGTGAGACCATCTGCACTGCAAAAGCTTGTCAAGAAGTATGACGGATCCGGTGACCCATATGACCATAGAGCAGCTTTTAAGCAAGCTATACATGCAGAGCAAGTCACGGATATGCATACGCAAATCGAAGGATTTGGCTTGACGCTAGAGAGTAAGTCTTTATCATGCTTTCAGACTTTAGAGCCTGAGGCAAAGCGATCTTTCGATGGGCTGGAAAAGAGCTTTATAGCTGTGTTTTCAAAAATGGGAATTAAGCACAATGCGGTAGCTCAAATTTACGCTTTTAAGCAAAAAGATCAATAATCTGTGCGAGATTGCGTAAATAGGCTAAAGCAGTACATCAATCGATGCCCTGACGATGAGAAGCCAAGCCAAGGAAGATTAACTTCTATCTTCCTGGAAGGCTTACGAAACAAGACGCTTCACGCTCACTTGTATGCAAAGAAGCATGTCATCTTTAATGAGTGTTGCATGGATGCCATGGATTACGATGACAACTTTGACATGACTGGCATGGGAAACCAAGATAGTCATCTGGACGATAAACATAGCTCTGGGAAGGGCTCTGAATCTAGTGTGCCATTAGTTAATCCCGATCAGATTGCCAATGTAGTATTGAAAAAGATGGGGCAATACTACCGACCTTCCTACCGACCCCAACCATCATACATGCATACTGTACCTACAGGCCCCTACGTCTGTAGTGGAGGATGTGGAGGTAGCCATAAAACCGAGCAGTGCCCAACCTTCTCACCATTGGTTGGCAATCAACCAACAAAGAAGTGGTGCCAGCTTTGTAAATGGAACTACACACATGTGACTTCGGACGGCAATCACATTGCAAGGATACAAAGGGAACAAGCAGCCAACTCTGCACCTAGACAGCAAGTTGTGAACCATGAGAGAACCTTAGTTGCTCAGAAGCAAGCACGGCTGGTGCTAGGAGCTCAACCTCCTCCACCTGGTACAGCTTCCTTTAGATATGTGGAATATGAGAATCCTGAATTAGGTATGGAGATGGTTAGCTCTCAACCATACTACATCGAAGTGGAGCATCCTCTTGTCGAACCCTACTTTGAGAACCCAACCGGACCAAGCCTAGTTCATGACTTTAATGGAGACCCAAGCTCTTTGATGCTTATAGGATCTCAGCCAGCCAAGACTCAAGGTTATCCAGGACCATATCCTACAAAGAGACTATACCCCACGCAACAAACAGGACCATGCTACGAATGTGGTGGACCACATTGGGCGAGAGAATGTCCAAACAAGAAACGACCCCTCTTAGCTAACATAGGAACAACATCTACGTTGCCACCTATAGAGAGGTTTTGCCAAGGGTGTAGTATTGACCGGATTGCTTGTTGAAGCCTGCGGATCTGGCAGCACAAAAAGCTAAAGCGCCCCTCAACTATGTTGAAGTGATTCTTCACCCACGACATCTGAGGAGGAGAACGAACTAGTGTCGCTCTAAGAGTAGTGACTAGAGCCTAAGCGCAAAAGAATGTCAAAGAGGTTGTTGAGAAACCCTCTGAGATTAAGGTTCTATCCAAGGATGGAAAAGAGAGAAAGAAATCAACTCAATGTAAACCACGCAGCAAGAGGAGTAAGAAGTCGAAGGAGCAGAAGAGCTCTGATGGAGGAAACTCTATCCCAAAAGAGCTAGAAGGAATGTTGAAAATGAAACAAATCGGAGAGAAAACTCAAAATGAGCAAAAGGGAAAAGCATCCGAGTCTGAGGAAAGCTCAGGAGGATCAGTCCTTGTGGACAAGGTGTACGAGCCTTTAGATGGAGCGCTTCAAGCGTATAATAGTAGGATCACAGCTCTGACCGCTGCCTAAGAAGCTGCAAGAATATCCCAACCCTCGTGAAGAGACAATCAACTTGGCTATCCATAAGCAGTTGATTAGGGATACTCAAACTCTAATAGACAGCCCACCACCTATGTACGCAAGAGGACGTGCTTTTCTGAAGCCTAACTTAGAGACGATACCAGAAGCCACGCCAAGCATGGAAAAGGGAAGTGAAGTTATATCTCTACATTTCCCAAAAATGCCTGAAGGAGATGATTTACCTCATACCAATGCAGACGAGTCAAAACCATTGACTACCGCGGATTTTGGAGATGAAATTCTTGAAATAGAGGAAGCAGTATCAAGGGAGTTGTGGGAAGCGGTGCAAAAACAAGTTGAGGATCTAGCATCTTCTGACAAGTCACCACCGTTTTCTATAGTAGAATTCTTGAATCAAAGGGTTCAAGAATTAGATGCTTTATCTCTACCAGATGATGCTCAGACTGTTGTCTCAGCTCGGAGTAACAAGCTCACTTGCAAGACACTGCCCTCATATTTAGGACTGTACGAAGGACATAGCCAAATCATGGGAGTACCATCAATGACACGACAACCTCATCAGGAACGAGACATAGGGAGTTTGCAAGCTTTAATGTCGGCACCAGTTACGTGTACCATTGCACTCGCAAAGTTCTTAAAGCTTAGGCCAAGATTGTGGGGAGAAGTGGCTACACAATTAACTGAGCAAGGATTGTGGAACCAAAACATCCAGGTTAAGGAGTGGTTGAAGGCAAAGGCTTCTAAGCTAATGCTTAAGCAAACAATTCCGATTCCTGTGAACAAAGTTGGCAAGCATTGTGAAGACGACGAAGGAAATACTACGCTTCCTGTGGAGATCAACAAGATTGAATCTATAGCTATTCTAGATAGCGGAGCAGGGCTGAGTATAGCAACAAAAACTGTATGGGAAATGTGGAGAAAACCTGCAATTAGAAGTACAAGGATGAGTTTGCAATTGGCAGATGGAAATCTAGAGAGTTCCATAGGATTGCTTGAGAATGTTATAGTCAAGTCATGTGCCATTCATGCACCAATTCAAAATGATTCAAGACTGGGGTTACAATTACTTGTACCTCAGACATGAGAATGTAACCACGAGGGTGAATCTGAAAAACCATGCTTATCGAGATGTGCGCACTCTCCTGTGGATAAGTTTGATTCCGCTTCTTCAGAAGCATCGGGAGCAACTATGTTTGAAGGAAGAGCTGATCTATGGATCTGTGGAGCATCTTGTCGAGACTTGCAACCTGGAAATGTTACCATAGACAGAAGTGTGACGGATGAGGCGTATATCACTATACCTTTTCCTGAGAACTTGATAGATCCCTTAGAATGGAACCATGTTTTAGCTACCATAGACACTTGTGCATTGCCAAGGCAAACATAGTGCTGTGATCCAGATGGGTATGACATTATTCCCGTAAGAATGCTAAGACCGATCTATGCAGAGGAACCTCAAGAAGCCCCTAACAAATCATTATTGCTAGGAGATATGGTATCTGTAGAGGAAGTATCCCCTCTTGAGTACAGCTCAGCTGATGAAGGAGATGAGGAAAAAGTAGATTAGTACTTACTTGTGCGGTTGAGATGGTTGCTTTCATTGTTGTGTTCATGTTTTGTTCATAGATTAGAGTTAGAAAAATTAGTTTTAAAGTGCTTTGTGGCTGGTCTTGTGTGCACGGCAGCAAAGAGACTCCTCCAAGCCGAGAGGAGGATCTTTAAACGATTAATTAGTAGGTCCTCAAAACCTTGAATAATGCACATCCAAAGCTTGTAGAGGGCGCCTGGCCACTGAGAGGCCGGCGGTGGTGAAGAGGCCGGCGGTGGTGAGTTGGCCGAAAGAGAAGGTGAGGTGGCCTGCAGAGGCCGGTGGTGGTGAAGAGGCCGGCGGTGGTGAGTTGGCCGAAAGAGAAGGTGAGGTGGCCTGCAGAGGTCGGCGGTGGTGAGTTAGCCGAAAGAGAAGGTGAGGTGGCCTGTGTCGCCGTCAACAGCACCGGCGAGGAGCTCGACACTAGCTGAGCTTATTGAAGAGGAGGAGGAGAGGCCGAAGCCGGCAGCAGGCAGAAGCAGCTGAGGAAGCGAAGGGCCAGAAGGCGATGGTGTGGCGGCGGCTGGAGTAGGCCCAAGTGTTGTTTTGACAGTGGGGTCAGAAGGGAGAAGGGTCAGCTGAACACAGCGGAGCGAAGGCGACGGAGAGGTGGCCGGCGGCGAAGGTGAAGGAAGGTGAGGCTTCAGCAGACCGAAGGCGTAGGCGGAGGCTGAGCTTCACGGAGAGGTGGCCGGCAGCTGTGAAGGTTGCAGAGGCCGTGTGGAAGTGAAATCGGTAGCTGCGAAGGCTGCAGAGGAGTGGGTGCCTGGCCGGCGAAGGTGAGCAGCAGAGAAGGTGAGAAGCAGAGAAGGTGGCTGTGAAGAAGGTGGCTGTGAAGAAGATAAGGTGGCCGACGAATCCTCAGCAGAGAGAGCGCCGAAGAAGATAAGGTGGCCGGCGAATCCTCAGCAGAGCTCGAGCGCTGAAGAAGATAAGGTGGCCGGTGAATCCTCAGCAGAGAGAGCGCCGAAGAAGATAAGGTGCAAAAAGGTTAGTGTTTTATTTTTTTTATTTTTATTTTTATTTATTTTATTTTTTTTGTTTTGTTTTGTTAGTCTTTAGTTTTTTTAAAAAAATTTGTAATTTTTACATATTAGGTGATTTTTAGTTTTTTTTTGGGCATTTTTTTAAAAAAATATATAAAAATAATAATAAAAATAAAAATAGTAATTTAAAAAAATAATCTGTAAATCATGTGTTTTCCTTGGAGTCCACATTTTTTGCATATTCTGTATTTTTTTAAATTTTTGTAATTTTTTGCATAATTACTGTAATTTACATAATTAGTATTTTTTTAGCATAATTCGTATTTTTATAATTAATAAAAATTTTAAAAAATAGGTATTTACACACATATTCAGGTTAGTTGCATTTAGTGGTTAGGTAGGGTTTATATATATATATATATATATATATAAAGAAAAAAAATCAAAAAAAAAAAATAAAAAAAATAAAAAAAAATAAAAAAATAAAAAAAATAAAAATCAAAAACTGGACACTGCTATGTGCTTAAAATAGCATATGAACCTACGCTCGGGAACAATACTAGGGGGATGTAACACTAGTGCACCATCTAGGGTAACCACTCAAGGGAGCGGCACTCAATCGGTTGTAGGCAACTTGAAGAGCATTCTCGAGACATCTTCGGAGTCTCAAACAGAGAGCCTCTCAAGAACCGAGAGTGATATTTCAATGGACATAAACGAGTCATTTGGCATGAATAGACCATCCACACCCATTGGTATGGCAGATTCTGCTAATCCATTTGAAATCCCAGATGGGGAGTTGATTGACAACATGAGACTCCATTTCTTGTATACAAATGCGCATGGCGGTGAGATCTACAAAGATCCAATGAGCCAGTTTGTTGTTAAAATTGCAGACATTCATTGTGTATTTGAACCAACACCATGGGTAAACTACCAAGACGATATGTACATGGGTAGAAATGGAGTACGCCGAGGTCACCAAAAATCCTGAACAAGTGGATGCTTTGGGTGTACTTCAACCTAGTACACAAGCAAAGCAGAAAAAAGAGCTTCCATCGGACCCAAATGTGCCAGGAACATCGCGCAGACCTGGCACGCCCATTTTTTTACTTGAAGAATTGTTTTCTCACAGGAATTGGGAGGATAGAGAAAGAGCTGGAAAAGAAAAAGAGACCAAGAAAAACCCATGGGACATAGTAAAAGAAATTCCAGTAGTTAAAATCTATCAAGACGACCCAATTAAAGAGGTGTATAGGGATGTGGTAGAAACCTACTATGCAACCACTAAGCACCCGAGCTTAGAGCTTCCAGTCATGCATACAATAACTGTAGAGCATCTAGAAGGTTTCACTAAGCGTGTTCATGATAGATGGGGGAACAACTTTAGAACCCTTGAATGGCCAGAGGTTAGGAAAATGACATGGAAAGGAAGGCCCCTTTTCACTGAGGTGTCTACCTTAGACACGGCACTTCCAGATGAATCTGCCTTTCGAGGAGAAACACTAGCACCACCATGGGCTAGAATTCCAAGTGTGGCTCGACCAGCACCTTCCATGCGAACAATTGCTAAAGGACGAGTCTTTCCAACGATTGATCCTACGAGGAGACCCGGGGCTATTAGAGAATCTAGGGGAGAAGAAAGACCACGAGCAAGTGGATATGTACCTCCAAGAGAACCCCATAGACCAAGTGAACTGACATTTGAAGAGCCTAGATTTAGAGGTCGAGACTCATATAGGAGACATGATGATGAATATTCTAGAAAAGTGAGACCATCTGCGCTGCAAAAGCTTGTCAAGAAGTATGATGGATCCGGTGACCGATATGACCATATAGCAGCTTTTAAGCAAGCTATACATGCGGAGCAAGTCACGGATATGCATACGCAAATCGAAGGATTTTGCTTGACGCTAGAGAGTAAGTCTTTATCATGGTTTCAGACTTTAGAGCCTGAGGCAAAGGGATCTTTCGATGGGCTGGAAAAGAGCTTTATCGCTGCGTTTGCAAAAATGGGAATTAAGCACAATGGGGTAGCTCAAATTTACGCTTTTAAGCAAAAAGATCAAGAATCTGTGCGAGATTGTGTAAATAGGCTAAAGCAATACATCAATCGTCGATGCCCTGACGATGAGAAGCCAAGACAAGGAAGATTAATTTCTATCTTCCTGGAAGGCTTACGAAACAAGATGCTTCATGCTCACTTGTACTTATGCAAAGAAGCATGTCATCTTCAATGAATGTTGCATGGATGCCATGGATTAAGAGACAACTTTGACATGACTGGCATGGGAAACCAAGATAGTTATCTGGATGATAAACGTAGCTCTGGGAAGGGCTCTAACTCTAGTGTGCCATTAGTTAATCCAGATCAGATTGCCGAGATAGTATTGAAAAAGATGGGGCAATACTACAGACCTTCCTACTAACCTTCCTACTGACCCCAACCATCATACATGCATACTGTACCTACAATCACATTGCAAGGATACAAAGGGAACAAGCAAACAACTCTGCACCTAGACAGCAAGTTGTGAACCATGAGAGAACCTTAGTTGCTCAAGAGCAAGCACGGCCGGTGCAAAAAACATCCTCCACCACATGGCAAAGCTTCCTTTAGATATGTGGAATATGAGAATCCTGAATTAGGTATGGAGATGGTTAGCTCTCAACCATGCTACATCGAAATGGAGCATCCTCTTGTCGAACCCTACTTTGAGAACCCAATCGGACCAAGCCTATTCATGACTTTAATGGAGACCCAAGCTCTTTGATGCTTATAGGATCTTAGCCAACCAAGACTCAAGGTTATCGAGGACCATATCCTACAAAGAGATTATACCCCACGCAACAAACAGGACCATGCTACGAATGTGGTGGACCACATTGGGCGAGAGAATGTCCAAACAAGAAACGACCCCTCTTAGCTAACATAGGCACAACATCTACGTTGCCACCTATAGAGAGGTTTTGCCAAGGGTGTAGCATTGACCATTTACCAAAGGATTGCTTGTTGAAGCCTGCGGATCCGGCAGCACAAAAAGCTAAAGCGCCCCTCAACTATGTTGAAGTGATTCCATCACCCACGACATCTGAGGAGGAGAACAAACTAGTGTCACTAAGAGTAGTGACTAGAGCCCAAGTGCAAAAGAATGTCAAAGAGGTTGTTGAGAAACCCTTTGAGATTAAGGTTCTATCCAAAAATGGAAAAGAGAGAAAGAAATCAACTCAACATAAACCACGCAGCAAGGGGAGTAAGAAGTCGAAGGAGCAGAAGAGCTCTGATGGAGGAAACTCTATCCCAAAAGAGCTAGAAGGAATGTTGAAAACGAAACAAATCGGAGAGAAAACTCAAAATGAGCAAAAGGGAAAAGCATCCGAGTCTGAGAAAAGCTTAGGAGGATCAGTCCTTGTGGACAAGGTGTATGAGCCTTTAGATGGAGCACTTCAAGCGTATAATAGTAGGATCACCGCTCTGACCGTGCTGCCTAACTAAGAAGCTGCAAGAATATCCTAACCCTCGTGAAGAGACAATCAACTTGGCTATCCATAAGCAGTTGATTAGGGATACTCAGACTCTAATAGACGGCCCACCACCTATGTACGCAAGAGGACCTACTTCTCTGAAGCCTAACTTAAAGACGATACCAATAGCCATGCTAAGCATGGAAAAGGGAAGTGAAGTTGTATCTCTACATTTCCCAGAAATGCTCGAAGGAGATAATTTACCTCATACCAATGCAGACGAGTCAAAACCAATAACTATCGCGGATTTTGGAGATGAAATTCCTGAAATAGAAGAAGCAGTAGCAAGGGGGATTGGGAAGCGGTGCAAAAACAAGTTGAGGATCTAGCATCTTCTGACAAGTCACCACCGTTCTCTATTGTAGAATTCTCGAATCAAAGGGTTCAAGAATTAGATGCTTTATCTCTACCTGATGATGCTCAGACTGTTGCCTCAGCTCGGAGCAACAAGCTCACATGCAAGACACTGCCCTCATATTTAGGACTGTACAAAGCACATAGCCAAATCATGCGAGTACCATCAATGACACGACAACCTCATCAGGAACGAGACATAGGGAGTTTACAAGCTTTAATGTCGGCACCAGTTACATGTACCATTCCACTCGCGGAGTTCTTAAAGCTTAGGCCAAGATTGTGGGGAGAAGTGGCTACACAATTAACTGAGCAAGGTTTGTGGAACCAGAACATTCAGGTTAAGGAGTGGTTGAAGGCAAAGGCTTCTGAGCTAATGCTTAAGCAAACAATTCCGGTTCCTGTGAACAAAGTTGGCAAGCATTGTGAGGACGATGAAGGAAATACTACGCTTTCTATGGAGATCAACAATCTATAGCTATTATAGATAGCAGAGCAGGGGTGAGTATAGCAACAAAAACTGTATGGGAAATGTAGGGAAAACCTGCAATTAGAATACAAGGATGAGTTTACAATTGGTAGACGGAAATCTAGAGAGTCCCATAGGATTGCTTGAGAACGTTATAGTCAAGTCATGTGGCATTGAGTACGGACATACCTTTGCTATTGTAGACTTTGGCAAGAACACAAATTACGAAGTGATCATAGGAAGGCCATTCATGCGCCAATTCAAAATGATTCAAGACTGGGGTTACAATTACTTGTACCTCAGACATGAGAATGTAACCACGAGGGTGAACCTGAAAAACCATGCTTATCGAGATGTGACGAACTCTCCTGTGGATGATTTTGATTCCGCTTCTTCAGAAGCATCGGGAGCAACTACGTCTGAAGGAAGAGCTGATCTATGGATCTGTGGAGTATCTTGTCGAGACTTGCAACCTGGAAATGTTACCATAGACAGAAGTGTGACGGATGAGGCGTATATCCCTATACCTTTTCCTGAGAACTTGATAGATCCTTTAGAATGGAACCATGTTTTAGCTACCATAGACACTTGTGCATTGCCAAGGCAAACACAGTTCTGTGATCCAGATGGGTATGACATCATTCCCGTAAGAATGCTAAGACCGATCTATGCAGAGGAACCTCAGGTATGAAGCAAACAAATCATTATTGCTAGGAGATATGGTATCTATAGAGGAAGTATCCCCTCTTGGGTACAGCTCAGCTCTGACGAAGGAGATAAGGATAGATGCTTAGAATCCTCTGATGGGAAGGATTCTGATGACGATGCCATAGTCCTTGAATCAGCGTTAGAGAAGATAAGATTGTTGTTAAAGGGCAGAGAGGTCTTGCTGAGTATTCCTAGTGACAAACCGAAACGTAAGTTTTGCAAGAGTCACCGGAAGTTTCACAAATAGAAAGTCAAGGAAAAGAGACAACAACAACAAAAAGAAAAAGAAAATGTGGATAAAGAGGTTATTCCACCTCCAACCTTTGTAGAGGTAAGAACGAGTACTTGTACTACTTGGGAGCTGATGATTGCATCAAAGACGAGATGAAATGGAGATACGGCTTTCAATTAGTGCAAAAGCTAAATGAGAAGGAGAGTGACAACCCAAAGAAGAGAAAACGGAAATCGAAGCTAAAATCTAAGGCTTCAGTGCATTCAGTCAAGACTGAACAAAGCACCATGACGAGAGTGGAGCGTAAAGCTCTAGTGCAAGAATGCAAGAGAATGCTAAAAGCAGCATGGTCTTCCATGAGTGATGACTCAAAGGAAGAAGAGGATACCACAAATATCCCCTCAAACTTCAAGAAATTCACCATACAAGATCGGAAAATAGTCTTGCAACAACCTATTCGACAGAAACCTAAGGAACCAGGAGTTTCCTATGATGGCCCTGAGGACGCCAAGAAAATAGACCTGGCAGAACCAAGCGAAGAGCCACGCAACGTGTGGATTGCCACAGACCTAACCCAAGCGGAGGAACAATTGCTAATCTCTACTCTGAGAGAGTATCGAGATATATTTGCTTGGATTTACAAAGACCTTAAGGGGGTAGATCCAAAGATCTGCCAACATACATTTCCCATGCGAGAGGATGCCAAGCCGTCCAAGCAGCGTCCTTACACGTATAACAATAATTTTGCCAAAAAGATCAAAGAAGAGATTGACAAGCTGTTAGCTACTGAATTTATTTATGAGATTGAACATATAGAATGGGTTTCACCGATTGTGGTAGTACCTATAAGAAGAATGGAAAAATATGCATATGTGTCAATCTAAAGAAAGTAAATGCTGCTACTGTCCAGGACCACTATCCGCTTCCACTCACTGATTATGTATTGGAGAGGGTAGCTGGTAAGAGGGCATACAGTTTTCTTGATGGATTTTCGAGCTACAACCAGGTATCTATTGATCCAAAGGATCAACACAAAACCGCATTTACTACAGAAAGGGGAGTGTTTGCATATAGAGTCATGCCTTTTGGTTTGACTAACGCCCCAGCCACCTTTCAGAGGTTGATGAGCCATGTGTTCAAAGAATACCTGCGATTATTTCTTGAAATATTCATGGATGACTTGTGTGTGCATTCCATCGATAGAGAAGAACACATAGAGCATCTCAAAAAAATCTTTGAGAAATGCAGAGTGTATCGCATATGCCTTAACCCTGATAAATGCAAGTTTATGGTTAGGCAAGGGAAGATTCTAGGCCACATTGTGTCTAGGAATGGTATATCCATGGATGCGAAAAAGATAGCTGTTATTGTTGAGCTACCTAGACCTTACAATGCAAAAGGGGTACAAGTTTTCATGGGTCATTGTGGCTACTATTGTAGATTTATCTACATGTACACCGAAATAGCACGGCCATTGTATACACTCCTTGCTGTATTTGAATGGACAGAGGATTGTGAAGAAGCCTTTGAAAAGCTGAAGAAAGCATTAGTGATGACACCTATTCTCAGGTTGCCGGATTGGGATAATTTATTCCACATACATATAGATGCTTCGGCTTTTGCAATTGGCTGTAGGCGAGAACAAAATGGACTTTCCAGTCTCATATGCTAGTTGAATAGTGCTGAAAAGAATTACACCACCACGGAAAGAGAAGGCTTAGCTATGATCTATGCTGTGAAGAAGTTTTGGCATTACCTTTTGGCCAACAAATTTACATTCTTCGTAGATCATCAAGCTTTGCTTTACCTTGTGAATAAGCCATGTGCAACTGGAAGGATTGTACGCTGGTTTGTTATTCTACTTGAATCTCAAGTAGCGGTAAAGAAGGGAAAAATGCATCAGCGGCGGGCTGATCATATTTCTAGGATAACTTCAGGAGAAGCACCCATTGGTATAGATGATGATATTCCTGACGCTACTCTATTCTTGGTTGAGACAGCACCAAGATGGGCAAAACCCATCATTCAAGTTTTAACGACAGGATTTATTATCTCCATTAGTCCCACCAATGAAAAAATAATGACCTTAGAGAATTGTGCTCCTTATAAGCTTCTTTCTGGACGATTGTATAAATTAGGAAAAGATGGAATACTTTGTCTATGCCCTGACCCTGATTAATATGATGAGATTATCTCATATGTCCACGTGAGCTTAGGAGGCAGACATGTCTTTGGAAAGGATACGGTTAAAAGAGATTTGTGGGAAGGATATTGGTGGCCAACACTTCATGCTGATACAGAAGAGTACGTACGGAATTGGAAAATTTGTCAACAAAGGAAACCCATTCCTCATGTGACTCTATTTTATATTTCAACAACACCCAATTGGAGTTCGTACATTGGAAGTATTTGACGTTGGTACATACGGACGATAAGATGCCTAGGCATAGAAAGAGATCCATAGAGGTAGAAGCAGCGAGTTTTCAGATTATTGAAGGCCAGTTGTACAAAAGGGGCAAAGATGGAAACCTACGGACTTGTGTTTGTGAGAGTGACTACCTTAGCGTATTGACTCATGCACATTCAGGAGTTAGAGGTGGACATTTCTGTGGAGAAACAATTGCCAAACTTTTACTATGGTCAGGACTATGGTGGCCTACGCTTTTTCATGATGCAACAGAGTATGGTAAACAATGTGATCAATGTCAAAGAGCCAAACCTCCTACCAAGTATAAGGACATGCCATTGAGACCAATTATGGGGGTTAGAGCTTTTGCAAAATGGGGAATTGATTTTGTGGGACCGATTAAACCACCAGCACGCCATACACATGCTGAGTATATCATTGTAGCCACAGATTATCTTACGAAGTGGGTAGAAGCAAAAGCCACAGCAAAAAACGATGCTAGGACCACTGCAAAGTTTTTATACGAACATGTGTTTACACACTACGGTTTACCTATTGAGATTGTGAGTGACCAAGGTGTGCATTTTATCAATGAAGTCATTACCTTTCTTTTGGAAGATTTTATGGTCATCCATAAGAGGTCAGCGCCTTATCACCCGCAAGCAAATGGTCAAGCTGAGAGCACAAACAAGACTCTTTGCACAGCGCTTACAAAGATTGTTAAGGGACATAGAACAGATTAGGAACAGAAACTTCAGTAAGTTCTATGGGCTTACTGAATTGCTTACAAAACGTCCATAGGCACGACACCTTTTAATCTAGTTTTTGGACTGGATGCTATCCTTCCGATAGAATTTATTGTACCTACACTTTGAGTTGCAAAACAACTTAAGTGGACGGATCATGAATTCTCTACACGGATCGATGAATTGGAGAGGCTAGATGAAGACAGGCTATTGGCAGTCATTGGCATGTATGCTGAAAAACGACGCCAAAAGCGTTGGCATGATACGCATGTAAAGAAAGGTCGCTTCAGGAGAGGTGATCTAGTGTTGCTTTACACATTGAAGAAACAGAAACGCAAGCTGAAAATGCAAGGACTTGGTCCATTTGTGCTCAACAAGCTTAGTGCGAGTGGTGCAGTAAGGTTGGAAACCTTAGACGGAGAGCCAATGACTAACTTCATCAATGGTAGCCGCTTGAAGCGCTATGAAGAACCTCTAACAGATGATATGCTGATACGCATACATGCTATCCAGACACGTAAAAAAGCTCAAGCTTTGTTACAAAGTCAAGCAAAAGAAGAAGCTAGAGTAGCACTAGCACGAGAGCGCCGCAAGGGAGCTATCATGGCCATCCACTTGAATGATGATGAAGACTTCGTAGATCCCTTTCATATTGAAGTAAGGATCCCTACTCAAAGAGCAATCTTTGCAGCGTCTACACTTATAGATTCGGGAGCTGACTACAATGTTTTGTCTTATGAAGCGTGGACATCATTAGGCCAACCTTTGCTCACCAATGCATCATTGAACTTCCAGAGTTTCTCTGGTGATGAAACCCCAGCCCTAGGCAAGTGTTGTATTAATATGTCCATTCAGGATCAATCTATGCACGTGACTTTTTATGTTGCTAACAAGAGCCAAGCAGTGGTGGATGTTGTTCTAGGCAGATCATGGATTAGAACCACTAGACGCGGTATATACTGGAACTCACGACAATAAACCTTGTTGGTAAATTCTACTCACCTTACAGGATCAAGTGCTTCGGCACTCCCATCTTTTCAAAAGGTGGAAACCATCACTACTGTGATAGAGACAACCTCAAAAGATCCAATGATTTGGGTGAATAATGACAGTGACAATACTCAAGGATGGCATGTGCCAACATCTCTCTTATATGCACAAGGCCACGGAAGGGGGGAAGCACTTAGAATTCAAATCTGGTTACCTAAAGCAGCTCGCAAGGCAAGACCCAATGCTACCAAGGAATACAAAGCTAAAGAGGAGGTTCACCAAAACCAATAGTTCCACCTCCAGCAAGACCACTCAACAACGGTGGATCCCAAAGAAGATTTTGCAAGCACAAGGCTACTACAAGAGTGCTACTACCTTGTGGCTACCAAAAAAGAATGCAGAGACTACTGTAGCAAAACATAATTATGTTCCTGAATCTACTCAAGAACAAAAGGAGTCAATACCACCTCACTTACAGAAACCAAATCAATACTGGAAACCACGCCTTACCAAGCCTGAAAGAGTCGAGGTGGAAACACAAGCTGACGCTGTCGGGAGGCTGGGAAAAGAAGAAATGCCTCTACAGCTACCTACCCAGCAGCCTTGGAAGACAGAACAAACTCAAGGGGCACCACCAGCACGATGCTGGAAATAGAAATCTCTCACTCTTCACCACCCACCCACGCCAGACAGACAACACAAAACAAACCTATATTTCAGTAGAAATCCTCATCTTCACATAGCTGGATATCTAAAATGTCCTCAGAACCGTCCTCATCCAATATCCATTCACAATCTGCCCATTCCCCCTCTTTTATATAAATTACCACAGACCAATAACCAAAAGAACTATTGGAAAATACAACTTTAAAGAGTGAGGAATCTTCAAAGTACAACTCATCAACATCTAGACCTAATTCTAGGATTAGATACATGACGGTAAAACTGCACTCTAACAAAATATATATGTATATCCCAGTAATCACCTTTGCTCTGTATCCTTCTCTTCAGCAGCATCCAGTTGTAAAACGGCAACACCCCTCAAAAGCGGCAGCTCCTCTCTTCTTTACGTTTCCAACCATCACTACTTATCCTTCCGTATCCACTTATTCTTCTGTATCCCTCGAGCTATCAGCTCCCGTCAGCACTGAAACCTCCTGAGGCCTTGCTTTCCTTGAATTCCCAGCCTGCAGTTGACGTCAAACAGCAAGTCACCCAGCAGCTTCAGTAACACAACACCAAGGCGGCTCCTCTGCACGCCTTCGCCACAACAGAACCAAGAAAAACGGCCACCTTCCCTGTACTTGCTCTGTCCTTCCCAGAGAAGCCTTCCTACTGCGCCCAGCCACACACCTCCAATGATTCACTTGCCTGCTTGCGTCTGCACACGCTCTTCTCACCTACGAGGTGGCCTTCTTTTATGTCTTCGCCTCAGCACCTAGTGCTTCACACACGCTAAAACCCACAGCCACTCCTTCGCCTCTAGTCCCTACACGATTCCCAACAAGCGGTCTCTTTACACAGGGCCGCCCCTCACTGTCTTCTCTCTCTATGTCCAGGGCTTCTTCCACGCCAACCTGTAATGCCAGCCCGTCTCGCTTAACCAAGACGGCTCTTCACACGTCTCTCTCACCATGCCTCTGTTGAAGCCGCCAGCTAAAAACCAGTCGCCAACGCCAGCAGCTGCGCCCTCTTGCGCTAGTACTCACCCCTCTTCAAGGGAAGCTCCCTCTGTGTGTGTACGGTTGCGCCAACCTGTAACGCCCGAGAGCCCCGTCCTCTCTACACGATGGCCTTCACACCCCCAACGTCGGCTCTGCAGACTGACCCGGGCCCTCAGTCGTATGTGACTCTCCCCGCGTATCTCCACCCAGCAGCAACTACCTTCGACCCGACTTTGCCAATCTTCCAGATTTCGCACGCTGGCAGCTACGTGAAGCTCCACGTGGTCATGCTTTTTTGGCCACATTATTATCATCATTTTTTATTTCTTCTAAGGCCTAGAAGATGGCCATCCCCAATACCCTCATTTCATACCAATGATTTTGTGCCATCCCTATCCACATGTAGCCGCTCTCTCTCTTCCATTTCACCAATTTAAAGGCAACATTGGCCCCATAATCTTTTAACTGCTCCCATGCTCCACATACTTCTGAATTGCAACCTCGAGTGCCCATGGATACTTGGGACGCCCACACATTCAGAGCAGCCAAACAGCTAACATCATCCCTAGCCGACACATTCCGGACAAGCTTGTACATGCTCACAGCAAAACCGTCCACCCTGTACATCTGCCAAGGCGTTCCTGAGCAAAACTCTCACACATGCCATGCATCCCATATGTACACAAGCCTAAAACGCCTTTCAGAAAAATGCCTAACAACGCGTCAATCGCAGACATCATCAGAAGGTCTCGAACAGGAAGGGATACTCCAAACTGACATGGGAAGAAAAAGGCAAGTGGGTACCTTTACTCACTTCTATCTCAGAGGCAACACATCAGAAGGAGGATATTGCAACCGAATCAAGTTCAGAGTCTATTCCTCAAAACACAAGTAATGTCAAAGTTTGTCTTACAAAGCTGACAACTTTCAATCAGGCTCCTACACAAGTAGACTCCCTGACTATCAAGGAAAGAACGTTCTTCCTACAACTCCAACTATTTGGAATGTCATCGGTATTCTACTCTTTCCCTAATCAAATTACATTACCAGCCATAAGTCTACAGGCATAGGTGTTAGAGTTGGGCACTCTGAAGACCCAAGAAAATTTTGAAAGCCCAATGGGATGGCAAGAACACAACTGCCATATGGTTGCCAAAACTCACAAGTGTTCAAACATCTCCATTTACACCTCCTCCTATTTGTCCCAATGCATTTCTTATGCCTATCGCTAAAATCTCACCTCCGACTAAACTTCAATCTCTTGCAAGTACTCTGAAAGGGGTACCAAAAAGAGTCCAACAAAAAGGAACCTGTGCCATACGTCAACAACCCAAAAACAATTTGCATAATGTTACATCCAAAAGCAAACTCATTTTTTTAAAGAGCTATCATGCTACAATAGCTACTTTTTGGCAATTCATCTATCGAATCTATTAGCTCTATTTCTGTCATGCCTGTACATACTAGCATTCTTCGTTCAACTTGCATTAAAATCTGAACACTCCCTTATGTGTTGTGTAGAATAACCAAATGGAGACTTGGCTGGACACATGCACTCCATCTTTGGACCTAGATAGCACTCACCCTGACCATCAAGGTGGCTATAGCATTGCACCTTTTCAAACGCACTCTTGATATTTTTATGCCCCACCAGTGGGTGAGGATTGCTATGGAAGACAATTTGTGGAGTTATACTACTAGAAACATCATCCGTTTCCACACTGCCGTTGACTGTGCTCGTATGGTATTGGGGAATGCTTCCCATATATGTTGGCAGTGTCGCACATACTTCCGTCGCTATGACACTGGTATGATGCAGCAGATCATGGGGTTCACACCTCAAGGACATAATCTCTGGGCAATAATGATGCCGCAACGTGGACCCAACCAACAAAGACTCCCGGAAGAGGAAAGAGCTCAAACATGGCGCGAAGACACCCTTCGTTTGCTAACCCCTCCCATTTTGCAGGTTCTTCTTCCCCATGAATCTACATGTCAGTTTTGGCTTAATGTGAGTGAGTCTTTAGAATGGTTTCAAAACCATAGGTGCTTCTTTAGCCTTCCTACTGTGCCCATATTGCCCATACCATATGTTAGTGAAGATGCACTTCTTCCCTTGCCATCTACTCCATGGGTAGGATTACGTCTGGGTTATCTTTACATTCTGAAGCTATTGATGTCCACCCACCTGAGAATGTAGACATACATCCACCCCTAGTGCAAAACTAGCACTTGTACTCTCTTAGTAAGAACTAGAAGCCAGGGCACTTTTTCCCATTGGGTTTTTCCCCTCGGCCAAATCCGGTGTTTAGCACCAATGTTTCTTATTTTTTGTCTTTTTAATTTTCTTTCTCTTTAGTTTGTTTTGTCGGAATAAAAGAGATACAAGCACCAAACTACATTTCCGCTTCAGTATCGCAACTGACAGTCATACAATCAAGTGCAAACAATTCTTCACCAACCAGTGCTTTAATAGAAACAGGTGAACTCATGCCAATCTTTAATGTTTTCTGTATTTTTCTTGTTACTTGATTGTTTATAAAATTCACTTTACTAAGCATGGCAATATGCATCTCCTTTGGTCTAGAGTAGGGATAGCATTTTAGTAGCTTTAGACTTGATAGTGTAAGTTTGACCGTAATTGTTTTTACCTGTTTAGCAATACAAAGTAATTAGTGTTTTGCGCTAAAGGTAGAGTTCCAGACCTAGGACAAAGAGACTAAATTAATGATAGGACCGTCAGTGGATATCTTGCCTGTACTAGGACATTGCTTAGGGGCAAACCTTCCATAACAAAAATTGGCATGACAAAAATAAAAGAAAAGTGTATATGTTTGTGGCCTATTGCCTTGTTATTCATGGTAGGCGAGGGAGGTCTATACCTTTCCCAGACCAATGCCTTGTGTAGCAAGGAATAGCCATACCGTGGGTGCGCAAACATACTCTTGAAGAGATCCCTGTCCAAAAAGAAAAAGAAGAGAGTGGACAGAAAGGCACCAAGAGAAATTCTTGTCTAATCCAGGATGGTCGCTGTTGTGCTTAAAATATTAGACCTTAACACTAATAAGCAATATCAAGAGTCTGCCACTACATAATTATGTTAGATTTATTAATGTTGAACCGACATCTTTGACTTAGCATAGGCTCAGTATACTACTTGATAGTCCCTCGATTAACTGTTATCTTTTGCCTTCTAGGAAAAGAACAATACATTTGGCATAAAACATTCTTTATTAGCTGCTGGGCTTGAACTAACCTATTCAATCTCTACACTGCTTCAATGTTTCCTTCCTCTAGCTAATTGGACGTTTATTGCCATGTCTTATTCAATAAAATTTCTTGTTTTGTTATTATCTGTCAGTACTTTTGCTTTCAAAAAAAAAAAAACAACACACAAACCACCTATCGTTTTGCTTGCAAGTACACACTGGAGATGCTACTCTTCCTTGGCATCTACGCGCTCGAGGACGTGCGCAAAATAGGAAGGGGGGAATGTTGCATGACGAGTGGTGATCAATGCAAGGATGCAACACAAAGATGGAAGCAGGAAATCAAGAGACTTGACATTCTTATTTAGGGCTCTTGTAGAGAGTTCCAAGTTGTAGGTGACAAGAGTTCCAAGTTGTAGGTGAGTGTGGGAGAGGGCTTGAGAATAATCCCACATGGGAAGTTTTGGGAGTTTTAGGAGTTTTAGTATAAATAGTGGCTCATTTGAGAGCTCATGGACACATTGGGCTAAACTCATGCTTGAGCTCTCTTGAGACTAGCTCTCTCTCTTGTTCATAGAGGTGCAACTTCTCTCGACTAACTTCATCAATGGTAGCCGCTTGAAGCGCTATGAAGAACCTCTAACAGATGATATGCTGATACGCATACATGCTAGTCAAACACGTAAAAAAGCTCAAGCTTTGTTACAAAGTCAAGCAAAAGAAGAAGCTAAGGCTAGAGTAGCACTAGCACGAGAGCGCCGCAAGGCAGCTATCATGGCCATCCACTTGAATGATGATGAAGACTTTGTAGATCCCTTTCATATTGAAGTAAGGATCCCTACTCAAAGAGAAATCTTTGCAGCATCTACACTTATAGATTCGGGAGGCGACTGCAATGTTTTGTCTTATGAAGCATGGACATCATTAGGCCAACCTTTGCTCATCACCAATGCATCATTGAACTTCCAGAGTTTCTCTGGTGATGAAACCCCAGCCCTAGGCAAGTGCTGTATTAATATGTCCATTCAGGATCAATCTATGCACGTGACTTTTTATGTTGCTAACAAGAGCCAAGCAGTGGTGGATGTTGTTTTAGGCAGATCATGGATTAGGACCACCAGATGCGGTATGGACTGGAACGCACGACAATACACCTTGTTGGTAAATTCTACTCACCTTACAGGATCAAGTGCTTCGGCACTCCCATCTTTTCAAAAGGTGGAAACCATCACTATTGTGATAGAGACAACCTCAAAAGATCCAATGATTTGGGTGAATAATGACAATGACAATACTCAAGGATGGCATGTCCCAACATCTCTCTTATATGCACAAGGCTACGGAAGGGGGGAAGCACTTAGAAATCAAATCTGGTTACCTAAAGCAGCTCGCAAGCCAAGACCCAATGCTACCAAAGAACATCCAAGGAATACAAAGCTAAAGAGGAGGTTCACTAGAGCCAATAGTTTCACCTCCAACAAGACCACTAAACAACGGTGGATCCCAAAGAAGGTTTTGCAAGCACAAGGCTACTAAGAGGGTGCTACTACCTTGTGGCTACCAAAAAAGAATGCAGGGTCTACTACAGTAAAACACAATTACGTTCCTGAATCTACTCAAGAACAAAAGCAGTCAATACCACCTCACTTACAGAAACCAAATCAATACTGGAAACCACACCTTACCAAGCCTGAAAGAGTCTAGGTGGAAACACAAGCTGACGCGTCAATTGGACATCATCAGAACGTCTCGAACAGGAAGGGATACTCCAAACTGACATGGGAAGAAAAAGGCAAGTGGGTACCTTTACTCACTTCTATCTCAGAGGCAACACATCAAAAGGAGGATATTGCAACCGAATCAAGTTCAGAGTCTATTCCTCAAAACACAAGCAATGTCAAAGTTTGTCTTACAAAGCCGACAACTTTCAATCAGGCTCCTACACAAGTAGACTCCCTGACTATTAAGGAAAGAGCGTTCTTCCTACAACTCCAACTATTTGGAATGTCGTCGGTATTCTACTCTTTCCCTAATCAAATTACATTACCAGCCATAAGTCTACAGGCATAGGTGTTAGAGTTGGGCACTCTGAAGACCAAAGAAAATTTTGAAAGCCCAATGGGATGGCAAGAACACAGCTGCCATATGGTTGCCAAAGCTCAAAAGTGTTCAAACATCTCCATTCACACCTCCTCCTATTTGTCCCAATGCATTTCCTATGCCTATCGCTAAAATCTCACCTCCGACTAAACTTCAATCTCTTGCACGTACTCTGAAATGGGTACCAAAAAGAGTCCAACAAAAAGAGTCCAACAAAAAGGAACCTGTGCCATACGTCAACATCCCAAAAACAATTTGCATAATGTTACATCCAAAAGCAAACTCATTTTTGAAAGAGCTATCATGCTACAAAAGCTACTTTTTGGCAATTCATCTATTGAATCTATTAGCTCTATTTCCGTCATGCCTGTACATACTAGCATTCTTCGTTCAACTTGCATTAAATAAAAAAAATCTGAACACTCCCTTATGTGTTGTGTAGAATAACCAAATGGAGACTTGGCTGGACACATGCACTCCATCTTTGAACCTAGATAGCACTCACCCTTACCATCAAGGGGGCTATAGCATTGCACCTTTTCAGATGCACTCCCGATATTTTTATGCCCCAGTGGGTGAGGATTGCTGTGGAAGACAATTTGTGGAGTTATACTACCAGCAACATCATCCGTTTCCACACTGTTGCGACTGTGCTCGTATGGTATTGGGGATATATGGTATTGGGGAATGCTCGTATGGTATTGGGGAATGCTTCCCATATATGTTGGCAGTGTCGCACATACTTCCGTCGCTATGGCACTGGTATGATGCAGCAGATCATGGGGGTCACACCTCAACGACATAATCTCTGGGCAATTATAATGCTGCAATGTGGACCCAACCAACAAAGACTCCCGGAAGAGGAAAGAGCTCAAACATGGTGCGAGGACACCCTTTGTTTGCTAACCCCTCCCATTTTGCAGGTTCTTCTTCCCCAACCAACAAAGACTCCCGGAAGAGGAAAGAGCTCAAACATGGCGCGAGGACACCCTTCGTTTGCTAACCCCTCCCATTTTGCAGGTTCTTCTTCCCCATGAATCTACATGTCAGTTTTGGCTCAATGTGAGTGAGTCTTTAGAACGGTTTCAAAACCATAGGTGCCTCTTTAGCCTTCCTACTGTGCCCATACCATATGTTAGTGAAGATGCACTTCTTCCCTTGCCATCTTCTCCATGGGTAGGATTACGTTCTGGGTTATCGTTACATCCTGAAGCTATTGATGTCCACCCACTTGAGAATGCAGACATACATCCACCCCAGTGCAAGACTAGCACTTGTACTCTCTTAATAAGAACTAGAAGCCAGGGCACTTTTTTCCCATTGGGTTTTTCCCCTCGGCCAAATCCAGTGTTTAGCAAAAATGTTTCTTATTTTTTGTCTTTTTAATTTTCTTTCTCTTTAGTTTGTTTTGTCGGAATAAAACAAATACAAGCATCAAACTACATCTTCCGCTTTAGTACCGCAAACTGACAGTCATACAATCAAGTGCAAACAATTCTTCACCAACCAGCGCTTTAACAGAAACAGGTGAACTCATGCCAATCTCTAATGTTTTCTGTATTTTTCTTGTTGCTTGATTGTTTATAAAATTCACTTTACCAAGCATGGCAATATGCATCTCCTTTGGTCTAGAGTAGGGATAGCATTTTAGTAGCTTTAGACTTGATAGTGTAAGTTTGACCGTAATTGTTTTTACCCGTTTAGCAATACAAAGTAATTAGTGTTTTGTGCTAAAGGTAGAGTTCCAGACCTAGGACAAAGAGACTAAATTAATCATAGGACCGTCAGTGAATATCTTGCCCTTACTAGGACATTTCTTAGGACAATCTAATAAACCTTCCATAACAAAAATTGGCATGACAAAAATAAAAGAAAAGTGTATATGTTTGTGGCCTATTGCCATGTTATTCATGGTAGGCGAGGGAGGTCTATACCTTTCCCAGACCAATGCCTTGTGTAGTAAGGAATAGCCATACCGCGGGTGCGCAAACATACTCTTGAAGAGAGCCCTGTCCCAAAAAAAAAAACACACAAACCATCTATCGTTTTGCTTGTAGGTACACACTGGGAGATGCTACTCTTCCTTGGCATCTACGCGCTCGAGTATTAAGATTCTAGAAATGGGATTGATCATGATGAAGGACATAGATTAAGCAACATAATTAAGGTGGATTAAACCACACTAAAAACTCCATGAGAGAGAGAGAGAGAGAGAGAGAGATTGCACACTCAACACTTGATCTCTTCTATTACATTCTCCATGAACCATACAATGATATAGGCTTTCTAGCCTTATCCCACTTTACACATCATCATCCATGTGGCAACTCCTTTTCCACTCTTTTGGTCAACTCTCACACACCATGCAATATTACATGTGGCATTCCTATCTCACCACAATATCTTGCACCTCTAGGGTGCTTTCCCACATACACAACACCGTGATTACATCTCTCAACACCCCCTCTTAATCGAGGTGTTCCACAACTCACCCATCATCCATCACCCATATCAATGTAGCATTGCACAAATGCAATCGCTACCTCTCAACACTCCCCCTCAATGATACATTGGAGTGTCCATCATCCAAACATGTGTGCGCATGTCTACCATCTTAGACACCTAGTCCATTTTGAGCCCACTCGCTCATAGCAGAACCACTGAGTCCGATTTGAACATGAAAGTTCGGGTGGGAACCAACCCATGCGCATGCACCTCACAACATCGCTCATGCACACATCACAACAACCATTTTGAGCTTCTCGGTGAGCTCGGGCATGGTTACCCTCATACCATGGGTGAATAATACATATCGTTTTGAGCTTTAAAATCGGGTACAATTACCCTCATAATCATGGGTGAAAAATAAAATTACAAGCCCCTTGGTCGCAACCGGGTAGGGACCCTCGATGTATGAACATATCTTTGAAGAAAGTTACAAACTCAGGATCCTTGTGTGAATGGACTTTTTTTTTGAAAGTTGAATTATTTTCTCTCAAAAAAGTGATGTTTATCACTTGCGTTGCAGGCTGCTGGCACGTAGTTTTTAAAAAAAAACAAATTCAGCACCATTCTCGGATTCTCTGACATAGTAGGCTATCTTCTTCGCTTTCCTCTCGACTGCTTCTGCACAGCAGTTATGGCGGTCTCCTTCCTCTCGACTGTTTCTGCACATCTCGCTGCTGCTTCAATGTTTCTCCATTACCACAGTTTGAAGTCTTTCCATCGCCTCTATCTTCCTGTACGTGTTTGCCTTCTTCTTTACTGGCTACGACGCCTATGCTTGAGTTGCCTCTCTCTTGCACTAGGTGTAGCTACTTGTAGCTACTGTTTTGCTTGCTCTCCTGAGCTATTATCACCGGAATTCGCCACAGCAGCCCAGCCGCCTTAGCGTTAGTCAGCTAGCTTTTTTTTTCAAAGCTTCATTGCTTTGCTCCTCTACTACTAAGCACGAAGAGACTTGAAAAATCCACACTGGATGCTAATTACTAACCCAAACATGCTCCAATCATCATGACCATACTTTGCAAGCATGGGGTGGCCCCCCCCCACATGCTTCCAAAGTTTGGTCCCATAGGAGCATGGGGTGGGCCCCCCCACATGCTTCCAAAGTTTGGTCCCATAGGAGCATGTTTGGAAACGATGGTATGGGGAAGACTCGGATTTTCCATGGCCTCTTAAGCACTAAGAGACTTGAAAAATCCACACTAGGTGCTAATTACTAACCCAAACATGCTCCGATGGTGGGGACCAACCTTTGCAAGCATGCGGGGGTGGGCCACCGCACATATAGGAAAGACCCGGATTTTCCATGGCCTCTTAAGCACCAACAGACTTGAAAAATTTGCACCGGGCGGTAATTACTAACCCAAACATGCTAGGATGGGGATCAGACTTTGACTTTGCAAGCATGTGGGGGTGGGCCCCCCCACATGCTTGTAAAGTTTTGTCCCCATAGGAGAATGTTTGGAAACGATGCAAAGGGAAAGGCCCGGATTTTCCATGGCCTCTTAAGCACCGAAACACTTGAAACATTCGCACCGGGTGCAAATTACTAACCCAAACTTGCAAGCACGTGGGGGTGGGTATGGGCCCCCCCCACATGCTTGCAAAGTTTGGTCCCCATAGGAGCATGTTTGGAAACGATGCTATGGGGAAGACCCGGATTTTCCATGGCCTCTTAAGCACCAAGACACTTGGAAATTCCACACCGGGCACAAAATACTAACCCAAACTTGCAAGAATGTGGGAGTGGGCACCCCCCACATGCTTGCAAAGTTTGGTCCCCCATCGGAGCATGTTTAGGTACGATGGTATAGGGAAGACCTGGATTTTCCATGGCCTCTTAAGCACCAAGAGGCTTGAAAAATCTGCTAATTACTAACCCAAAAATGCTCTAATTGTGACCAAAATTTGCAAGCACGTGGGGGTGGATTCCCCCTATATGCTTGCAAAGTTTGGTCCCCATCGGAGCATGTTTGGGTACAAGGTATGTGGAAGACCCGGATTTCCCATGGCCTCTTAAGCACCAAGAGACTTGCAAAATCTGCACGAGGTGCTAATTACTAACCCAAACATGCTCCGATCATAACAAAACTTTGCAAGCATGTGGGGGTCCCCCCCCACATTTTTGCAAAGTTTGGTCCCCAAAGGAGCATGTTTGGGTACGATGGTATAGGGAAGACCCGGCTTTTCCATGGCCTCTTAGGCACCAAGAGACTATAGAAATCCGCACCGGGTGCTAATTACTTACGCAAACTTTCTCGGATTTTGACCAAACTTTGGAAGCATGCGGGGGTGGCTACCCCCCCATGCTTGCAAGGTGTGGTCCCCATCGGAGCATGTTTGGGTATGATGGTATAGGGAAGACCCAGATTTTCCATGGCCTCTTAAGCACCAATAGACTTGAAAAATCCACACTGGGCCCTAATTACTAACCCAAACATACTCTGATGGGGACCAAACTTTGCAAGCATGTGGGGGTGGGCCCTCCCACATGCTTGCAAAAGACTTGAAAAATCCACACTAGACGCTAATTACTAACCCAAACATGCTCCGATCACATGACCAAACGGGGGTGGGCCCCCCCACATGCTTGCAAAGTTTGGTTCCCATAGGTGCATGTTTAGAAACGATGGTATTGGGAAGACCCGGTTTTTCCATGGCCTCTTAGGCACCAAGAGACTATAAAAATCCACACCGGGCGCTAATTTGTGGGGGTGGGCCCTCCCCACATTCTTGCAAAGTTTGGTCCCCATCGGAGCATGTTTGGGTACGATGGTATAAGGAAGACCCGGATTTTCCATGGCCTCTTAAGCACCAAGAGACTTGAAATATCTGCAGTGGGCGCTAATTACTAACCCAAAACTGCTCCAATCATGACCAAACTTTGCAAGCATGTTGGAGTGGGTCCCCCCACATGCTTCCAAAGTTTGGTCCCATAGGAGCATGTGTGGAAACGATGGTATGGGGAAGACCTAGATTTTCCATGGCCTGTTAAGCACCAACAGACTTGAAAAATCTGCACACCGGGCGCTAAGTACTAACCCAAACATGCTCTGATGGGGGGACCAAACTTTGCAAGCATGTGGGGGTGGGCCCCCACATGCTTGCAAAGTTTTGTCCCCAATCGGAGCATGTTTGGGTATGATGGTATAGGGAAGACCCAGATTTTCTATGGCCTCTTAAGCACCAATAGGCTTGAAAAATCTGCACTGGGCGCTAATTACTAACCCAAACATGCTCCCATGGGGACCAAACTGTCAAGCATGTGGGGTTGGGTCCCCCCACATGCTTGA
Source organism: Cibotium barometz (assembly GCF_041138505.1). NCBI lineage: Eukaryota > Viridiplantae > Streptophyta > Polypodiopsida > Cyatheales > Cibotiaceae > Cibotium > Cibotium barometz. The sequence goes on from NC_141068.1 coordinate 36,932,112, forward strand.
AAAGTTTGATCCCCATAGGAGCATGTTTGGAAACGATGCTATGGGAAAGACCCGGATTTTCCATGGCCTCGTAAACACCAACACACTTGAAAAATCCGCACCAGGTGCAAATTACTAACCCAAACTTGCAAGCATGCGGGGGTGGCCCCCCCCACATGCTTGCAAAATTTAGTCCCCATTGGAGCATGTTTGGGTACGATGGTATGGGGAAGACCTGGATTTTCCATGGCCTCTTAAGCACCAAGAGACTTAAAAAATCCGCACCGAGCGCTTATTACTAACCCAAACATGCTCCGATCATGACCAAACTTTGCAAGCATGTGGGGGTGGGCACCCCCCTACATGCTTGCAATGTTTGGTCCCCATCGGAGCATGTTTGGGTACGATGGTATGTGGAAGACCCGGATTTTCCATGGCCTCTTAAGCACCAAGAGACTTGCAAAATGCACACCGGGTGCTAATTACTAACCCAAACATGCTCCGATCATAACAAAACTTTGCAAGCATGTGGGGGTGGGCCCCCCTACATTTTTGCAAAGTTTGGTCTCCAAAGGAGCATGCTTGGGTATGATGGTATGGGGAAGACTCGGATTTTCCATGGCCTCAAGCACCAAGAGACTTAAAAAGTACGCACCGGGCGCTAAATACTAACCCAAAAATGCTCTGATTGTGACCAAAATTTGCAAGCATTTGGGGGTGGGTTCCCCCACATGCTTGCAAAGTTTGGTCCCCATCGGCGGAGCATGTTTGGGTACGATGGTATGGGGAAGACCCGGATTTTCCATGGCCTCTTAAGCACCATAAGTCTTGAGAAATCCGCACAGGGCGCTAATGACTATACCAAACATGCTCTGATGGGATCATAGTTTGCAAGTATGTGTGGTGGGGTAAGCCCCACATGCTAGCAAAGTTTGGTCCCCCATCGGAGCATGTTTGGGTATGATGGTATGGGGAAGATTCGGATTTTCCATGGCCTCATGCACCAAGAGACTTGAAAAATCCACACTAGGCGCTAATTACTAATCCAAATATGCTCCGATCATGACCAAACTTTGCAAGCATGTGGAGGTGGCCACCTCCACATGCTTGCAAAGTTTGGTCATGATCGGAGCATATTTGGATTAGTAATTAGCGCCTAGTGTGGACGGCCCCCCCACATGCTTGCAAAGTTTGGTCCCCATAGGAGCATGTTTGGGTACGATGGTATGCGAAGGCCTGGATTTTCCATGGCCTCTTAAGCACCAACAGACTTGAAAAATCCACACCGGGTGCTAATTACTAACCCAAACATACTCCGATGGGGACCAAACTTTGCAAGTATGTGGGGGTGGACCCCCCACATGCTTGCAAAGTTTGGTCCCCATAGGAGCATGTTTGGAAACGATGCTATGGGGAAGACAAGGATTTTCCATGGCTTCTTAAGCAACAAGACACTTGAAAAATCCGCACTGTGTGCAAATTACTAACCCAAACTTGCAAGCATGTGGGGGTGGGCCACGGGCCCCCGCACATGCTTGCAAAGTTTGGTCCCCATAAGAGCATGTTTGGAAATGATACTATGGGAAAGACCCGGATTTTCCATGGCCTCTTAAGCACCAAGACACTTGAAAAATCCGCATTGGGTGCAAAATACTAACCCAAACTTGCAAGCATGTGGGGGTGGGCCCCCCCACATGCTTGCAAAGTTTGGTCCCCATTTTGACATTCTTGGCTTCTCGGTTGATCCACTTTAGCCAAATCGCTCTGATACGAGCTGTAAGATCCCCTGTCCCCATCGCGCAACGAATTCAGGGGTGCTAACGGAAGTAGCACTTCTTGTGCGGGGCAAGGTCCCACACTCGGGGCCTCACCCACGGATATCCGGACAAGAGACTAATCCTTCGGTTCTTCCAAAATCGAACCCGAAAAAACTTTCCTTGCTCGGAAAGCACGGGCGATTCCTCCAGGATAACTTTTCTCTTATGTAGTCAAAAGCCTTAACTAATTGAATTGATCTGACCGAACCCATAGTATCAAAGTCAGATCAATGAAAAGATTGCACTTGGATAATAGAGACCAACGCTTTTTTACTCATTGAGAGGCATAGCCGTTGATTTCTTTTCCATAGAACAATTTTTATACGGGATTTACTTCATCTATCGTACCATAACAGAATTCAGTCTCATTTTAGGGATCCATCAGTCCTGCCTAACCCCATCCAGTCCCATGGGTTAGCCAACTGCCCAACCACTGTAATGATGGGATCCAATTAGGAATTTGGTTAGGTTTTGTCCCAAGTACCATGGAAAAGAGTTCCCAGGTCCCCTAGCCGAATATTCATGCAAGCTTAAAACTAGTCACACCACTTACACACCCAATATGAAATTGCCTTTTTCATAGAATCAGCTATCTTTAAAAACAATCATTTAATGAAACCATTGTGTCACTGATCATAATCCTCAAAATCTCTAGTTAAATCTTTATTTCCAATCATTTCTTCATCGGTGTACCTATGGCATCATTCGCAACCAGAACGCTCACCACCTGTCCACTCAGGGGCCATTTCGATAGTTCTTAGCTCATAGTAACCCGCAATATATTCACATATCAAAATGGAATCTCCGTTGAAGATCAGCAAGATCAACCAACAACGGATCCATATAAAAGAGCCATGGACTCATCCGTTGTTGAGGACCAGCAAGGTCAATCAACCAGATCCATGCCCGAATTCAGAAAACAACTCTTACTCCTTATTCAATATCTTCCCCGACATACTTGTGGGTATCTTCGACGACCTAGAGCCCGAGCACCGTATGGTCAGCACCCTTTAGGATCCTTCGCAGGTCACCTAGTGCTTCACTCATAGGCCGCTTCCTTGGTCCCTCATCCACTGTATCGGAAGCTCACCATTTAAATCGAACCGAGGCTGGTCAAGACCTCGGCCGACCTTGCTACGTGCGAGAGACGTCCTCCGTTGACTCTCTGTCACAGCTGTTGCAAATTTATCAGCTAGGTCTCCACGACCTCTTTCACAAGACGGTCAAAATGCATTCTTGACATAAAACAGCTATTTAAAAATAGGTCATAAATACAATTTCTATAACGAACTCTCCATTCACATCCCATACCATTCATTCACATCTCGATTCACATGACATCACAACCATTCACATCCCATACCATTCATTCTCATCCCTTATCATTCATATCTATCCAAATTTACATCACATCTCATCGCCTCTATTCTCATTTTCATACTCATCACATTCACATTCACATACATCCACATCCATACTTATCACATACACATCCACATCTATCCTTTCACCTACATCTACATCCATCCTTTCACATACATACATCCACATCCATTCTTTCACATACATCCACTTCCATTCTTCACATACATCCACATCCATTCTTCACATACATCCACATCCATTCTTTCACATACATCCATTTATGCATAAATTCAATTTTAAGAAAAATAACACTTTCGAAATAAAAATAAATCCTTTATACATCTTTCTATGCATAAAATAAAATTTAATGAGAATAACTCTTCTGAAATAAAAATAAATTTCTTTATGCATCTTTTTATGCATAAAATCAAAATTAATGAGAATAACTCTTTTGAAATAAAAATGAATTCCTTTATGCATCTTTCTATGCATAGAAATTAATTCTAATGAAAATAACGCTTTTACATTAAAAATATTTCCAATATGCATCTTTCTATGCATAGAAATTAATTCTAATGAAAATAACGCTTTTACATTAAAAATATTTCCAATATGCATCTTTCTATGCAGAGAAATTAATTCTAATGAAAATAACGCTTTTACATTAAAAATATTTCCAATATGCATCTTTCTATGCATAGAAATTAACTCTAATGAAAATAGCGCTTTTACAATAAAAATATTTCCAATATGCATCTTTCTATATGCATAGAAATTAATTCTAATGAAAATAACGCTTTTATACTAAAAATATTTCCAATATGCATCTTTCTATGCATAGAAATTAATTCTAATGAAAATAACGCTTTTACAATAAAAATATTTCCAATATGCATCTTTCTATGCATAGAAATTAATTCTAATGAAAATAACGCTTTTACAATAAAAATATTTCCAATATGCATCTTTCTATGCATAGAATAAAAATAACACTTTTAGAATACACAAACGGAGGGGATTACTCTTTTTGAATATCATAAAGATAAAACTTATTTTCACAAAATTTAAGAAAATTTTACCATAACCTCCTTTGTATGGCTGACCATTTTTTAATTTTTACACTCTAAATCTACTTAGAATTTACCCCAAGATGAATTTAGCACTCTAATTTAATCAATTCCCATTTTTTTAAAGAGAAAACAATACGAAAAGTTTAACTCTATTTATTTGATTACACATCTTGGATAAAGAAGGGCTGAATTCAACGAAGAGAAGGGGGAAGCCTTTCCATCAAGGCATAACATCCAATTTCAATTTGAAAGAAGCCTTTCCATCAAGGCATAACATCCAATTTCAATTTAAAAGAAGCTAGAAATCATAAAACCATAGAATAGAATCAGAAAAGAGTAAAATTTCTAACTTACATGGAGTTTTGTGAGCTATCCTTTGGGTTGAGGGATTGAGAGTTCTACTCTTGCTTGATCAAGAGTGGCCACCAATTCTTTGTAGTCTAGGAAATAGTCAAAAACAAGTGAATTTTCAATTAATTCAATGTTTTTGGCTCTGGGAAGGAGTAGAGTAACAGTGCATAAAACACTATTAACCTTTACAAAGGGGGAGGCTTCTATTTATAGGAAAAAGTGAGCCTCTAACCAAGCAAACTGATTCTAGAATTTTTCAGATCAGTTTGGTCACTTTTTGACCATTTTTAGGTCAGTTTAGCTTACTTTTTGGTTCTAGTTGAAACAGGAGAGAGGAGAGATGAAAATATCTCATTATTTGTGAGTTTAAAACTCATCCACACATGTGAAATAGGCACCTCCTTCATGAGGGGAATTCCCCACACTGAGGTGTCAAAAATGCATCATTTCCTCTAAATATCTCTTCTTTTTTAACTAATAACCTTGTCCTTAGTCAACTCTTCATCTTATGTGAGTATTTACTCATTTTTGGGAGATTTTTCTTTTATTCTACAATTTATTTCCTCCCTACATTTGGATTAATCTTATTGGTCCATAGGAACCTTAATCCAAAATTTTCAAAAAATCAGGACCCTCAGGCTAAGGTCCTTTTTTACCTATTTTCAACTGGAAAGTTCTTTTTGAATTTCTGTTTCAGGGAAAATCATTTTAATAAGAAGGGATATTTTTCCATCCAAAGATATCTAGAAATTGAATTATCTCTCTCTAGAATATTTTCTCTCTTTAGGCTGAAACAGGTAGAAACAAGATCTGTTATTATTCTGAATTTAAGGGGATTGATTACAGGGGGAGAAACTGGACATCTTGAGGGGCTGGGGGAGGAATCTTACAACATTTTTGCAAAGTTTGGTCCCCAAAGGAGCATGTTTAGGTATGATGGTATGGGGAAGAGCCGGATTTTCCATGGCCTCTTAAGCACCAAGAGGCTTGAAAAATCCGCACCGGGCGCTAATTACTAACCCAAAAATGCTCCGATTGTGACCAAAATTTGCAAGCATGTGGGGGTGGGTTCCCCCTATATGCTTGCAAAGTTTGGTCCCCATCGGAGCATGTTTGGGTACAGGGTATGTGGAAGACCCGGATTTTCCATGGCCTCTTAAGCACCAAGAGACTTGCAAAATCCGCACCGGGTGCTAATTACTAACCCAAACATGCTCCGATCATAACAAAACTTTGCAAGCATGTGGGTGTGTCCCTGCCCCCACATTTTTGCAAAGTTTGGTCCCCAAAGGAGCATGTTTGGGTACGATGGTATAGGAAAGACTCGGCTTTTCCGTGGCCTCTTAGGCACGAAGAGACTATAGAAATTCGCACCAGATGCTAATTACTAACAAAAACTTTCTCGGATTTTGACCAAACTTTGCAAGCATGTGAGAGTGGGTACCTCCCACATGCTTGCAAGGTTTGGTCCCCATCGGAGCATGTTTGGGTATGATGGTATAGGGAAGACCCGGATTTTCGATGGCCTCTTAAGCACCAACACACTTGAAAAATCCACACCGGGCGCTAAGTACTAACCCAAACATGCTCCAATGGGGACCAAACTTTGCAAGCATGTGGGGGTGGGCCCTCCCACATGCTTGCAAAGTTTGGTCCCCATAGCAGCATGTTTGGAAATGATACTATAGGGAAGACCGGGATTTTCCACGGCCTCTTAAGCACTAAGACACTTGTTGAAAAGTCTGCACCGGGTGCAAATTACTATCCCAAACTTGCAAGCATGTGGGGGTGGGCCCGGGCCCCCCCACATGCTTGCAAAGTTTGGTCCCCATAGGATCATGTTTGGAAACGATGCTATGGGGAAGACTCGGATTTTCCATGGCCTATTAAGCACCAAGAGACTTGAAAAATCTGCACTGGGCGCGCTAATTACTAACCCAAACATGCTCCAATCATGACCATACTTTGCAAGCGTGTGAGGGTGGGCCCCCCCACATGCTTCCAAAGTTTGGTCCCATAGGAGCATGTTTGGAAATGATGGTATGGGGAAGACCCGGATTTTCCATGGCCTCTTAAGCACCAACAGACTTGAAAAATTCACATCGGGTGCTAATTACTAACCCAAACATGCTCCAGTGGGGACCAAACTTTGCAAGCATGTGGAGGGTGGGCCCCCTCCACATGCTTGCAAAGTTTGGTCCCCACCGGAGCATGTTTGGGTATGATGGTATAGGGAAGACGCGGATTTTCCATGGCCTCTTAAGCACCAACAGACTTGAAAAAGCCGCACCGAGCGCTAATTACTAACCCAAACATGCTCCGATGTGGGGACCAAACTTTGCGAGCATGTGGGGGTGGGCCCCCCCACATTCTTGCAAAGTTTGATCCCCATAGGAGCATGTTTGGAAACGATGCTATGGGGAAGACCCGGATTTTCCATAGCTTCTTAATAAGCACCAAGACACTTGAAAAATCCGCACCGGGTGTAAATTACTAACCCAAACTTGCAAGAATGTGGGGGTGGGCATGGGCCCCCCACATGCTTGCAAAGTTTGGTCCCCATAGGAGCATATTTGGAAACTACGCTATGGGGAAGACCCGGATTTTCCATGGCCTCTCAAGCACTAAGACACTTGAAAAGTCCGCACTGGGCACAAATTACTAACTCAAACTTGCAAGCATGTGGGGGTGGGCACCCGTCCACGTGCTTGCAAAGTTTTTTACCCATCGGAGCATGTTTGGGTATGATGGTATGGGGAAGACCCGGATTTTCCATGGCCTCTTAAGCACTAAGAGACTTGAAAAATCCACACCGAGCGCTAATGACTAACCCAAACATGCACCGATCATGACCAGACTTTGCAAGCATGTGGGGGTGGGCACCCCCCTACATGCTTGCAAAGTTTGTTCCCCATAGGAGTATTTTTGGGTACAAGGTATGTGGAAGACTTGGATTTTCCATGGCCTCTTAAAGCACCAAGAGACTTGCAAAATCCGCACCGGGTGCTAATTACTAACCCAAACATGCTCCGATCATAACAAAAATTTGCAAGCATGTGGGTGTGCCCCCCCCATATTTTTGCAAAGTTTGGTCCCCAACAAAGGAGCATGTTTGGGTAGTACGATGGTATGGGGAAGACCAGAATTTTCCGTGGTCTCTTAGGCACCAAGAGACTATAGAAATTCGGGCGCTAATTACTAACCCAAACTTTCTCCAATTTTGACCAAACTTTGCAAGCATGTAGGGATAGGTACCCCTCACATGCTTGCAAGATTTGGTCCCCATCGAAGCATGTTTGGGTACGATGGTATGGGGAAGACCCGGATTTTTCATGGCCTCTTAAGCACCAAGACACTTGAAAAAGCCGGACTGGGCACTACTTACTAACCCAAACATGCTTCGATGGTGGGGACTAAACTTTGCAAGCATGTGGATGTGGGACCCCCCACATGCTTGCAAAGTTTGGTTTTATCAGAGCATGTTTGGGTATGATGGTATGTGCAAGACCCGGATTTTCCATGGCCTCTTAAGCACCAAGAGACTTGAAAAATCAACACTGGGTACTAATTAATAACCCAAACATGCTCCGATCATGATCAAACTTTCTAAGCATGTGGGGGTGGGCCCCCCCCACATGCTTGCAAAGTTTGGTCCCCATCAGAGCATGTTTGGGTACGATGATATGTGAAAGACCCGGATTTTCCATGGCCTCTTAAGCACCAAGAGACTTGTGCTAATTACTAACCCAAACATGCTCCGATGTGGGGACCAAACTTTGCGAGCATGTGGGGGTGGGCCCCCCCACATTCTTGCAAAGTTTGATTCCCATAGGAGCATGTTTGGAAACGATGCCATGGGGAAGACCTGGATTTTCCATAGCCTCTTAATAAGCACCAAGACACTTGAAAAATCCGCACCGGGCGTAAATTACTAACCCAAACTTGCAAGAATGTGGGGGTGGGCCCGGGCCCCCCACATGCTTGCAAAGTTTGGTCCCCATAGGAGCATATTTGGAAACTACGCTATGGGGAAGACCCGGATTTTCCATGGCCTCTCAAGCACCAAGACACTTGAAAAATCCGCATCGGGCACAAATTACTAACCCAAACTTGCAAGCATGTGGGGGTGGGCACCCATCCACGTGCTTACAAAGTTTGGTCCCCATCGGAGCATGTTTGGGTTTTTTTTTTTGGGGAAGAGGTCCGGACTTTCCATGGCCTCTTAAGCACCAAGAGACTTGAAAAATCCGCACCGGGCGTTAATGACTAACCCAAACATGCACCGATCATGACCAGACTTTGCAAGCATGTGGGGGTGGGCACCCCCCTACATGCTTGCAAAGTTTGGTCCCCATAGGAGTATTTTTGGGTACAAGGTATGTGGAAGACTTGGATTTTCCATGGCCTCTTAAGCACCAAGAGACTTGCAAAATCCGCACCGGGTGCTAATTACTAACCCAAACATGCTCCGATCATAACAAAAATTTGCAAGCATGTGGGTGTGCCCCCCCCATATTTTTGCAAAGTTTGGTCCCCAAAGGAGCATGTTTGGGTAGTACGATGGTATGGGGAAGACCAGAATTTTCCGTGGTCTCTTAGGCACCAAGAGACTATAGAAATCCGGGTGCTAATTACCAACCCAAACTTTCTCCGATTTTGACCAAACTTTGCAAGCATGTGGGGATAGGTACCCCTCACATGCTTGCAAGATTTGGTCCCCGTCGGAGCATGTTTGGGTACGATGGTATGGGGAAGACCCGGATTTTTCATGGCCTCTTAAGCACCAAGACACTTGAAAAAGCCGGACTGGGCACTACTTACTAACCCAAATATGCTTCGATGGTGGGGATTAAACTTTGCAAGCATGTGGAGGTGGGACCCCCCACATACTTGCAAAGTTTGGTTTTATCAGAGCATGTTTGGGTATGATGGTATGTGCAAGACCCGGATTTTCCATGGCCTCTTAAGCACCAAGAGACTTGAAAAATCAACACTGGGCACTAATTAATAACCCAAACATGCTCCGATCATGATCAAACTTTCTAAGCATGTGAGGGTGGGCCCCCCCCACATGCTTGCAAAGTTTGGTCCCCATCAGAGCATGTTTGGGTACGATGATATGTGGAAGACCTGGATTTTTCATGGCCTCTTAAGCACCAAGAGACTTGTGCTAATTACTAACCCAAACATGCTCTGATCATAACAAAACTTTGCAAGCATGTGGGGCTGCCCCCCCCCACATTCTTGCAAATTTTGGTCCCCAAAAGGAGCATGTTTGGGTACGATGGAATGGGGAAAACCCGGATTTTCCATGGCCTCTTAAGCACCAAGAGACTTGTGAAAAGTCCGCACCGGGCTCTAATTACTAACCCAAAAATGCTCCAATTATGACCAAACTTTGCAAGAATGTGGGAGTGGTTTCCCCCACATGCTTGTAAAGTTTGGTCCCCACATCGGAGCATGTTTGGGTACGATGGTATGGGGAAGACCCAGATTTTCCATGGCCTCTTGAGCACCAGGAGACTTGAAAAATCCACACTGGGCGATAACCAAACATGCTTTGAATGGGATCATATTTTACAAGTATGTGGTGATGGGCCCTTCCCACATGCTTGCAAAGTTTGGTCTGCATATCGGAGCATGTTTGGGTACGATGGTATGGGGAATACCCGGATTTTCCATGGCCTCTTAAGCACCAAGAGACTTGAAAAATCCACACTCGGTGCTAATTACTAACCCAAACATGCTCCGATCACATGACCAAACTTTGCAAGCATGTGGGGGTACGCTTCCCCACATGCTTGCAAAGTTTGGTCCCCATAGAAGTATGTTTGGAAATGATGGAATGAGGAAGACCCGGATTTTCCATGGCCTCTTAGGCACCAAGAGACTATAAAAATCCGCACCGGCCACTAGTTACTAACCCAAACATGCTCCGATCATGACCAAACTTTGCAAGCATGTGGGGGTGGGCCCCTCCACATGCTTGCAAAGTTTGGTCCCCATAGGAGCATGTTTGGAAATGATGGTATGGGGAAGACCCGGATTTTCCATGGCCTCTTAGGCACCAAGAGACTATAAAAATCCCACCGGGCACTAGTTACTAACCCAAACATGCTCCGATTTTGATCTAACTTAGCAAGCATGTGGGGTTGGGTACTCCACACATTCTTGCAAAGTTTGGTCCCCATCGGAGCATGTTTGGGTACGATGGTGTGGGGAAGAGTAGGATTTTCCATGGCCTCTTAAGCACCAAGAGACTTGAGAAATCCAAACCGGGCGCTAATTACTAACCCAAACATGCTCCAATGGGGACCAAACTTTGTAAGCATGTGGGGGTGGGCCCTCCCACATGCTTGCAAAGTTTGGTTCCCATAGGAGCATGTTTGGAAACGATGCTATGGGAAGACCCGGATTTTCCACGGCCTCTTAAGCACCAAGACACTTGTTGAAAAGTCCGCACCGGGTGCAAATTACTAACCCAAACTTGCAAGCATGTGGGGGTGGGCCCGGGCCCCCCCACATGCTTGCAAAGTTTGGTCCCCATAGGAGCATGTTTGGAAACGATGCTATGAGAAAGACTCGGATTTTCCATGGCCTTTTAAGCACCAAGAGACTGGAAAAATCCGCACTGGGCGCGCTAATTACTAACCCAAACATGCTCCAATCATGTGACCATACTTTGCAAGCATGTGGGGGTGGGCCTCCCCACATGCTTCCAAAGTTTGGTCCCATAGGAGCATGTTTGGAAACGATGGTATGGGGAAGACCCGGATTTTCCATGGCCTCATAAGCACCAATAGACTTGAAAAATCCGCACCAGGTGCTAATTACTAACCCAAACTTGCTCTGATGGGGGACCAAACTTTGCAAGCATGTGTTTGCAAGCATGTGGGGGTGGGAACAAGCCCTTGGTTAGAGGCTGTAAAAGAGAATGTGTAAATGTGAAAGAACCTATGAAAAGGTGAGAAGAATCTACTGGGAGAGAATAAAGGGTAGCAGATGGGGGACCAAACTTTGCAAGCATGTGTTTGCAAGCATGTGGGGGTGGGAACAAGCCCTTGGTTAGAGGCTGTAAAAGAGAATGTGTAAATGTGAAAGAACCTGTGAAAAGGTGAGAAGAATCTACTGGGAGAGAATAAAGGGTAGCATGAGAAGATTTAGGAAGTGTGGAGATATTCTAGGAGATATTCTGGGAAAAGTGAAGAGGTGGAGAGAATCATGGAAAAGAGGTGGAGTGAATCATGGAGAAATAAGTCTACATTAATCTATTTGTTAATTACCCAAATAATTATGTCTTAATTATTTGCTAATCACTTTGTTAATGATGTTGATTCTAGTGTTTGATCCACCATAGCTCATCACAATGCCCTAATTTCAACATGGTATCAGAGCCATGCCTAGAATCCATCATTTTGTGAGCTCATTATCTTGCTAATTAGGATTAGTAGAAAATTATAATTTTTCCTCTTTTTTCAACTCACCTCTGTACCCCAAGCCACTTGAGGAGTTCATTCTCCTTGCACACTTCAAATTAGGCAAAGCTCTTTTAGGTACTTAAACTACACTCAAGGGGCTACAAGCACCTCAAGGGAATTGAAGTGAATCAGCGTAAATCGTCGGCGGCGGCAGCCCGAATTGTAGGCGCATTTTTTTCTAAGGAAAATTGACAGTGCATCTGCTCCAAATCACATTGGTCTAATTCCTCATAGCCTTGAGGGTTTTCAAGCATTCTCTACAAGCTGGTGAAGACAGAATTCAGTTTCATTAAGTCTACAGTGAGATCCAAGCTCTTCATCAAATCCGCAGGTGACTTTGGTAGGTGACTTTGGTAAAATAGAGATTCAGCTTTCAATATTTGGTCAAATCTTGTGTTTCTTGGCTTAATCCTCTACAAGACTCATTGCTATTAATGGATTTGAAAGCATTTGAGCTCATTTGAAGTCTAAGGCACCAGTTCTGGACTCCCCGCATACTCTATTTTTTGCACACAAAATAGTGGATTAATTTGCTAATCAATGATTAATTAGTGTGCTAATCACTATATTTTGGTGCAATTGAGGATTCAAATTAACCATTAGGTATCTGATACAGATCCCTATAACTTCAAATTGCAATTCGGAGTTGGTTTGATACTCCAACCATTCCGTACAAATTGGTTACCCTTGATTTAATGTAATTTTTGGTGATTTTGCACGCTGATAAATTTGTTGTAATCATCTCTTAAACACCAGATTGAGTTGTAAAAGGGTAGACACTACCCTTGAATCTTGAAATTGGATCAAGAGGTAAGACCCCCTTCACATCACCATGAGTACATCACAAGAAATAGCCAAATTTAATGGGGAGCAGTTTTACACATGGCAGACAAAAACCATGTATTTGCTCATGAGGAAAAATCTGTGGGGGCTAGTTGAGGAAAGAGATGAATGCCCAGAGAGGGAAAAATGAGTGGAAGAGCAGGAATGAAAAAGCATTGGGACTTATTGCACTTAGTTTAAATGATAAAATCATTCATCACATCACAGGGATACAATGGGCAAAAGATGCATGGGATGAACTCAATAAATTATTTGGCACACAAGCAAAAAATTCAAAGATAAATCTGTTAATGAAATTCTACAAATTGGACATGAAGGAAAGTGAACCTTTAATCACACACTTGAACAAATATAAAAGCATTAAGCAACGCAGCTATTGGCAAAAAGGTAGAAGATGAGGAGGCACTAGCAGTGCTTCTGAAGAGTGTGGACGAAGGTAAATATGAAAATATTGTAGCAACACTAAAGAATGTACCTGAATTGAAGCTACACGAGATAGAAGCAGCTCTACTAGAGCAAGAGAGCAGAGGCAAAGAGAAGAAATGGCTCAACTCAATAGCAGGGGAAGAAAAAGTATTCTTCACCACCCGAGGAGGATTTTCTCAAGGACGAGGACGAGGAAGAGGCAGAGTAGGAGGAAGGATCTTCAATTGCCACAAATGTGGAAAGCCAGGACACATGGCGAGAGACTGCTACAGCAAACCCAGTGTGGAGAAGGAACAACATCGGTAAACTTCATGGAGGCTCCAAAGGAAGAGAGAGAGAGAGACCACAACCCAATGTAACCTGCCCCAACAAAGTAAAACCACCTCTGAGCCACCGATGATGTAGGCCACGTGGTAGATGTATGTGTGAGCACTTTAGTCAAGGTCGCGGGCACTTATAGTAGCCTTGGACACATAGAGAGAGAGAGTGTGTCAAAGGACTATGGAGTTTAGGGACTTGAGGCACTGGTCGCGGGCTATCAAGTAAGAGAGAAACTTGGTACAGGGTCCAGGTGTGCTAAGTTAACTTGAGGGGATGAGTAGACACTAGTCGCGCGCAGACTATCAAGTAAGGGGAGGCAAACTTGGTATAGGGTCTAGGTGTACTAGGAGTATTCACTTGAGGTGTTGAAAATACAAGTGAATAGGGTGTGTGTGGGAACAAGCCCTTGGTTAGAGGCTGTAAAAGAGAATGTGTAAATGTGAAAGAACCTGTGAAAAGGTGAGAAGAATCTACTGGGAGAGAATAAAGGGTAGCATGAGAAGATTTAGGAAGTGTGGAGATATTCTGGGAAGTGTGGAGATATTCTGGGAAAAGTGAAGAGGTGGAGAGAATCATGGAAAAGAGGTGGAGTGAATCATGGAGAAATCAGTGGGATTTGATGCTTGATGTAAACTCTATAAATTGAGGCATTGCCCTAATGAGAATTTGCTCTGGTTTTTGAGTATCCATGCCTAAATTAATCTATTTGTTACATCTTAATTATTTGCTAATCACTTTGTTAATAATGTTGATTCTAGTGTTTGATCCACCATAGCTCATCACAATGCCCTAATTTCAACATGATCCTCATCGGAGCATCTTTGGGTATGATGCTATAGGGAAGACCCGGATTTTCCATGGCCTCTGAAGCACCAATAGACTTGAAAAATCTGCACCAGGTGCTAATTACTAACCCAAACATGCTCCGATGTGGGGACCAAACTTTGCAAGCATGTGGGGGTGGGCACCCCTCCACGTGCTTGCAAAGTTTGGTCCCCATCGGAGCATGTTTGGGTATGATGATATGGGGAAGACCCGGATTTTCCATGGCCTCTTAATAAGCACCAAGACACTTGAAAAATCCACACCGAGCACAAATTACTAACCCAAACTTGCAAGCATGTGGGGGTGGGCACCCCTCCATGTGCTTGCAAAGTTTGGTCTCCATCGGAGCATGTTTGGGTGCCATGGTATGGGGAAGACCCGGATTTTCCATGGCCTCTTGAGCAACAAGAGACTTGAAAAATCCGCACCGGGCGAATTACTAACCCAAATATGCTCTGGTCATGACCAAACTTTGCAAGCATGTGGGGGTGGGCACCCCCTACATGCTTGCAAAGTTTGGTCCCCTTCGGAGTAATTTTTGGGTACAAGGTATGTGAAAGACCCGGATTTTCCATGGCCTCTTAAGCACCAAGAGCTTTGCAAAATCTGCACCGGGTGTTAATTACTAACCCAAACATGCTCCAATGGGGACCAAACTTTGCAAGAATGTGGGGGTGGGCACCCCCCCACATGTTTGCAAAGTTTGGGGGTCGGCACCCCCCCACATACTTGCAAACTTTGCAAGCATGTGGAGGTGGGCACCCCCCTCCCACATGTTTGCAAAGTTTGGTCCCCATAGGAGCATGTTTGGAAACGATCGTATGGGGAAGACCCAAATTTTTCATGGCCTCTTAGGCACCAAGAGACTTAAAAAATCCGCACACCAGGTGCTAATTTCTAACCCAAACATGCTTTGATTGTGACCAAACTTTGCAAGCATGTGAAGGTCCCCCCCTGCGCATGCTTGCAAAGTTTGGTCCCCATCGGAGCATGTTTGGGTATGATGGTATGGGGAAGACCTGGATTTTCCAAGGCCTCTTAAGCACCAAGAGACTTGAAAAATCCACACCGGGCGCTAATTACTAACCCAAACATGCTCCGATTGTGACTAAACTTTGCAAGCATGAGGGGTGGGTTCCCTCACATGCTTTCAAAGTTTGGTCCCCATCGGAGCATGTTTGGGTACGATGGTATGGGAAGGACCCAGATTTTCCATGGCCTCTTAAGCACCAAGATACTTGAAAAATCCACACTGGGCACTAATTTTACTAACCAAAACATGCTCTGATCATGACCAAACTTTGTAAGCATGTGTGGGGGTGGGCCCCCACACATGTGGGGGTGGGCCCCGCCACATGCTTGCAAAGTTTGGTACCCCCCATTGGAGCATGTTGTTTGGGTATGATGGTATGGGGAAGACCCGGATTTTCCATGGCCTCTTAAGCACCAACAAGAGACTTGAAGAATCCGCACTGGGTGCTAATTACTAAACCAAACATGCTCCGATGAGTACCAAACTTTGGAAGTATGTGGGGGTGGGCCCCCCACACGCTTGCAAAGTTTGGTCCCCATAGGAGCTTGTTTGGGTAGGATGGTATGGGAAAGACCCGGATTTTCCATGGCCTCATAAACACCAAGAGACTTGAAAAATCCACACTAGGCGCACTAATTACTAACCCAAACATGCTCCAATCATGACCAAACTTTGCAAGCATGTGGGGGTGGGCCCCCCCACATGGTTGCAAAGTTTTCTTCCCATTGGAGCATGTTTGGAAATAATGGTATGGGGAACACCCGGATTTCCATGGCCTCTTAGGCACCAAGAGACATGAAAAATCCGCACACCAGGCGCTAATTACTAACCCAAACATGCTCTGATTGTTGTTACCAAACTTTGCAAGAATGTTGGGGTTGGTTCCCCCACATGCTTGCAAAGCTTGGTTCCCATTGCAGCATGTTTAGGTATGATGGTATGGGAAAGATCGGATTTTCCATGGCCTCTTAAGCACCAAGAGACTTGAAAAATCCGTACACCAGGCACTAATTAACTAACCCAAACATGCTCTGATGGGGACCAAACTTTGCAAGCATGTGGGGGTGGGCACCCCCCTCCCACATGCTTGCAAAGTTTGGTCCCCATAGGAGCATGTTTGGAAACGATCGTACGACAAGGAAGACTCGGATTTTCCATGGCCTTTTAGGCACCAAGAGACTTGAAAAATCCGCACACCGGGCGCTAATTTCTAACCCAAACATGCTTTGATTGTGACCAAACTTTTCAAGCATGTGGGGGTGGGCCCCGCCACATGCTTGCAAAGTTTGGTACCCCCCATTGGAGCATGTTGTTTGGGTATGATGGTATGGGGAAGACCTGGATTTTCCATGGCCTCTTAAGCACCAAGAGACTTGAAAAATCTGTACACCGGGCACGCTCCGACGATGGGGACCAAACTTTGCAAGCATGTGGGGGTGGGCACCCCCCTCCCACATGCTTGCAAAGTTTGGTCCCCATAGGAGCATGTTTGGATACGATCGTATGACGGGGAAGACCCGAATTTTTCATGGCCTCTTAGGCACCAAGAGACTTGAAAAATCCGCACACCGGGCGCTAATTTCTAACCCAAACATGCTTTGATTGTGACCAGACTTTCCAAGCATGTGGGGGTGGGCCCCGCCACATGCTTGCAAAGTTTGGTTCCCATCGGAGCATGTTTGGTCCCCATCGGAGCATGTTTGCGTACGATGGTATGGGGAAGACCGAGATTTTCCTTGGCCTCTTAAGCACCAAGAGACTTGAAAAATACGTAGCGGGCGCTAATTACTTACCCAAACATGTGAGATCCCTGTTCCCACCGAGCAACGGATTCACGATATTGGCAGCGGAAGTAGCACTCCTGGCGCGGGACAGGGGTCCCACATTCGGGGCCTCGCCCACGGATATCCGGACAAGAGACTAATTCGTCGGTTTGTCCAAAACCAAAACTGGAAAAACTCCCTTTACTCGGAAAGCATGGGCGATTCCACCAGGATAACTCTTTACTCTAACGTAGTCAAGATCATTACGGATCAACTGATCTGACTGCACCTTTAACGGTACTTGGTCAAATCAAGGTAGAAACTTGCACTTGGATCATTGGGATCAACGCTTTTTTCCCCATCAAGAGGCACAGCCGTTGATTCCTATCCATAGAACAATTTCTATCCGGGATTTACTTTATCTATCGTAAAAACAAGGTTGAGTCTCGATTTATGGATCCATCAGTCCAGCCTAACCCCATCCAATCCCATGGGTTAGCCAACCGCCCAACCACTGTAGTGATGGGATCCAATTTGGAATTTAGTTAGGTTTTGTCCCGGGTACCAAGGAAAAGAGTTCCAAGGCCCCCTAGCCGGAATTTCATGCAAACATAAAACTAGCCACACCACTTACACACCCAATATGAAAATTTGAAAATTGCCTTTTTCTTAGCATCAGCTAACTTTAAAACAATCCTTTAATGAAACCATAGTACCACTGATCACAATCTCCCAATTTATCCAGTTGATTCATAATTTCCCATCATTCCTTCATCAGAGTATCTATGGCATCATTGGCAACTAGAACGCTCACCACCTGTCCACACAGAGGCCGTTTCCATAGTTCCTAGCCCATAATACTCGGCAATATAATCACTTATCAAGATGGACTCTCGTTGAAGATCAGCAAGATCAACCAACAGATCCATATAAAAGAGCCATGGACTCATCCGTTGTGAGGACCAGCAAGGTCAGTCAACCAGATCCATGCCCGGTTTCACAAAACAACTCTTACTCCTTGTTCCAATATCTTCCTCGACGCACGCGTGGGTATCCTGGGCGACCCAGAGCCCGAGCACCGTATGGTCAGCACCCTCTAGGATCCTTCGCAGGTGACCTAGCGCTTCACTCATAGGCCGCTTCCTTGGTCCCTCATCCACCGTACCGGAAGCTCACCATTTTAATCGAACCGAGGCTGGTCAAGACCTCGGTCGACCTTGCTACGCGAGACGTCCTCCATTGACTCTCCGTCAGCAGTTGCAACTTTATCAGTTAGGTCTCCACGACCTTAATCACAAGACGGTCAAAATGCTTCCCCAGCATTCTTGACATAAAACAGCCATTTACAAACAGCATTTACAAACAGTTTACAAATACAGTTTCTATATTAACTCTCATTTTTCCACATTATCCCTCATTAATCCACATTACTTATTCCACATTCCATGTATATGTGTACTCATCCAATCACCTCCTTTTCCATCTCTTCACTTCAGATTCCTTCACATCACATATCATATATTCACATCCATATCCACATCCATACATCCACATCCACATCCACATTCACATCCATACATCCACATCTACATGCTTATCTCCATTTTCACATCCTCATTTATACATCCACATCCCATATCCACATTCATACATACACATCCATATCCACATCCACATCCACATCCACATTCACATCCATGCATCCACATCTACATGCTTACCTCCATTTTCACATCCTCATTTATACATCCACATCCCATATCCACATTCATACATACACATCCATACATCCACATCTACATCCACATACATACATACATCCACATCCACATTCCACATTCACATCTATACATCCACATCTACATTCACATTCACATACATCCACATCCACATTCCCATACATCCACATCTATACATCCGCATTCCACATTCACATCTACATTCACATTCACATACATCCACATCTACATTCACATTCACATACATCCACATCTACATCCACATACATACATACATCCACATCCACATTCCACATTCACATCTATACATCAACATCTACATCCACATTCACATACATCCACATCCACATTTCCATTCACATCTATACATCCACATCCATTCACATCTATACATCCACATCTACATCCACATTTACATCTATGCATATACATCTTCATGCATATATCCATTTTCATGTTCATACATCCACACTCCCATCTCCATATCCACACATCCACATACATACATCCATTTTCTCATTCCCATTTATATAACCCCATATACTTTCACATCTAATCTTTTACATCACATCCATTCTCACCCTATCACAACCCATATACATCTTATCCTATCACATACACTTCTTACCTCATCCCCCCATACACATCTTAATTCATCTTATCACATCCTAACTTATTTCATAAGCATCTTATCACCTCTTATCACACCTCTTTTTATCACATCCTATCACTTTCCATACGTATCTTATCAATTCTTATCACATCTCATACACCTCTTATCACATCTTATCACATTTCATATCTTTTTTTTTTTTTAAAGAGAATTCTTTTATTTGATATAAGATTTCTCTACACATTTATTTATACATAAATTCCATTTAAGGAGACTAACACTTTCGAAATTAAAATCAATCTTTTATGCATCTTCTTATGCATGATTTCAATTTGGTAGGGAATTATACTTTTAGAATAAAAGAATTTCTCTTATGCATCTAAGTTAAGCATAAAATCCATTTATGAGGAAAATCATACTTTTAGTATAAAAAGAATATCTTTTATGCATACCTATATACATGAAATCCAATATGATAAAAGTAACACTTTTGATATAAAATTTTTTCCTTTATGCATACTTCTATGCATGAAAATTAAAAATGATAAAAGTAACACTTTTGATATAAAAATTTTCCTTTATGCATACTTCTATGCATGAAAATTAAAAATGATAAAAGTAACACTTTTGATATAAAAATTTTCTTTTATGCATACTTTTATGTATGAAATAAAAATGATAAAAGTAACACTTTTGATATAAAAATTTATCCATTATGCATACTTCTATGCATGAAAATAAAAATGGTAAAAATAACACTTTTGATATAAAAATTTATCCTTTATGCATACTTCTATGCATGAAAGTAAAAATGATAAAAGTAACACTTTTGATATAAAAATTTATCCATTATGCATACTTCTATGCATGAAAATAAAAATGGTAAAAATAACACTTTTGATAAAAAAATTTATCCTTTATGCATAATATTAAAATTCAATTTCTCCATGATTATAATGAAATTCTTTCAATTAATCTAGGATGATGATTCCTAGAATATGGTAGGAAGTCCTCTTTTTATGCTTTGAATGAAAATTTTTTTATGCATAATTTTTATAAAAATTTTGCCATAGCTCCGCTGCTATGACTGATAAATCTCAATTTTTCTAAGGGATAAAGCTTATCATTAAGGAAATAATTAAAATGATTCTCTAATTGGATCCTTAATCCATAATGGATTGAATCATCAATATACATAAACTAAAAGCATAAGAAAAAACCATTAATTTGGCCTCAAGCATAGCTTTATCTTGGGTTAAGGAAAAGCTTTATGAAAAGCTTGATTTGGATTGAGAATGGGTCATGAGTATGACCATTTCTTGAGTGAGAGAGAGAATTTACATAAGAATCATTAGAATTTAAACATAAATAAAAATTAACTTCAATAGCATTTATTAAATTATGTAACTCTTCACTACTATTCAAACCTCAATAGCATTAAAAAAAAACCATACCAATTAAACTTCTCAAGCTTGAGAGGGGTTGAGAAGAGAGAAACATTGAGAAATTATAGAAAGATGAATATTCACTAATTACCTTACAACTTGCTTGATTCTTTGTTCACGGTAGAGGCCCCCAACCAATCAATTGGTTAAGTATGTTGATGGAGCCACTAATGGGGATTGAAGAAAGAGGGAAGCTCCAAAAACTAGTGAATTATTAAATGAATTCACAGTTCTTGGCTTAGGTGGAGTAGAGTAACGATGCATAAACACTATATATTTTTCAACAAGAGTGAGGCTTCTATTTATAGGAAAAATTGAGCTCCTAACCAAACAAACTGATTCTAGAATTTTCTAAATCAGTTTGGTCAATATTTGACCATTTTTAGGTCAGTTAAGCTAACTTTTTGGAACTAGACTTGAATGAGGAGAGAGGAGAGATGAAATATCTCAATTTTTATGAGTTTAAAACTCATTCAAGCATGTGAAATATGCACCTCCTTTAAAGAACTCCCCTTCCTTACATATGTCATATTTTTAATATTGCTCATAGTTTTTTACTAATAAACCTTGTACATTTTCAACTCTTCATCTTATGTGAAATATGCACCTCCTTTAAAGAACTCCCCTTCCTTACATATGTCATACTTTTAATATTGCTCATAATTTTTTACTAATAAACCTTGTACATTTTCAACTCTTCATCTTATGTGAAATATGCACCTCCTTTAAAGAACTCCTCTTCCTTACATATGTCATACTTTTAATATTGCTCATAGTTTTTTTACTAATAAACCTTGTACATTTTCAACTCTTCACCTCATGTGAGCATTTACTCATTTTTGGGTATTTTCTTTTTACAAGTTGGATTTATCTCCTCCCTACACATGGATTGATGCTATTGGTCCATAGGAACCTTAATTGGACCATAGTCTAAAGATTTCTGAAAATCTAGACCCTTAGGCTAAGGTTCTTTATAACTATTTTCAATTAATTCCAATTGCACATTGGAAAATTCTTTTTGAATTTCTGTTTCAGGGGAACTCATCTGAATTAGAAGAGATATTTTTCTATCCAAAAATATTCAAAATCTGATATTCTCTCTCTAGAATATTTTTCTCTCTCTAGGCTAAAACAGATAGAAACAAGGTCTTTATATTTCTGAAGAGGGATTGATTACAGGAAAAGATACTAGACATCAAAAAGGGGGTGGGGGAGGAATCTTACAAAACATGTTCCGATAATGAGGACCAAACTTTGCAAGCATGTGGGGGTGAACCCCCCCCCACATGCTTGGAAAGTTTTGTCCCCATAGGAGCATGTTTGGAAACGATGCTATGGGGAACACCTGGACTTCCCATGGCCTCTTAGGCACCATTACTAACCCAAACATGCTCCAAACCTTGCAAGCATGTGGGCGTGGGCCCCCCACATGGTTGCAAAGTTTTCTCCCCATTGGAGCATGTTTGGAAACGATGGTATGGGGAACACCCAGATTTCCATGGCCTCTTAGGCACAAAGAGACATGAAAATTCTGCACACCGGGTGCTAATTACTAATCCAAACATGCTCCAATTGTGACCAAAATTTACAAGGATGTGGGGGTTGGTTCCCACACATGCTTGCAAAGTTTGGTTCCCACCATTGGAGCATGTTTAGGTATGATGGTATGTGGAAGACCCAGATTCTCCATGGCCTCTTAAGCACCAAGAGTCTTGAAAAATCCGTACACTGGGCACTAATTATTACTAACCCAAACATGCTCCGATGGGGACCAAACTTTGCAAGCATGTGGGAGTGGGCACCCCCCTCCCACATGTTTGCAAAGTTTGGTCCCCATAGGAGCATGTTTGGATACGATTGTAGTAGGGAGAAGACCCAGATTTTCCATGGGCCCTTAGGCACCAAGAGACTTGACAAATCCGCACACCGGGCGCTAATTTCTAACCCAAACATGCTTTCATTGTGACCAAACTTTGCAAGCATGTGGGGGTGGGCCCCGCCACATGCTTGCAAAGTGGGGGAAGACCTGGATTTTCCATGGCCTCTTAAGCACCAAGAGACTTGAAAAATCCACACCGGGCGCTAATTACTCACCCAAACATGCGAGCATGTGGGGGTGAACCCCCTCACATGCTTGCAAAGTTTGGTCTCCATAGGAGCATGTTTGGAAACGATGCTATGGGGAACACCCGGATTTCCCATGGCGGCCTCTTAGGCACGAAGAGACTATAAAAATCCGCACTAGGCACAAGTTACAAACCCAAACATGCTCTGATTTTGTCTGAACTTTGCAAGCATGTGGAGGTGGGTACCCCCCACATGCAAAGTTTGGTCCTCATCGGAGCATGTTTGGGTATGCTGGTATGGGGAAGACCCAGATTTTTCATGGTCTCTTAAGCACCAAGAGACTTGAAATATTTGCACTCGGCACTAATTACTAACCCAAACATGCTCCGATGGGGACTAAACTTTGCAAGGTTGTGGGGGTGGGACCCCCTCACATGCTTGCAAAGTTTGGTCCCCATCGGAGCATGTTTCCGTACGATGGTATGTGGAAGACTCGGATTTTTCATATCCTCTTAAGCACCACACGAGACTTTAAAAATCCGCACTGGGCGCTAATTACTAACCCAAACATGCTCCGATGGGGACCAGACTTCTCAAGCATGCGGGCGTGCCCCCCCACATGCTTGCAAAGTCTAGTTCGCATCGGAGCATGTTTGGGTATGACGGTGTGTGGAAGTCCCAGGTTTTTCCATGGCCTCTTAAAGCACAAAGAGCCTTGATGAAGAATCCGCACCGGGTGCTAATTACGAACCTAAACATGCTCCATTCATGACCAAACTTTGCAAGCATGTGGGGATGGCCCCCCCACATGCTTGCAAAGTTTGTTCCCCCCATTGGAGCATGTTTGGGTATAATAGTATGGAGAAGACCAGGATTTTCCCACGGCATCTTAATAAGCACCAACAAGAGACTTGAAAAATCCGCACTGGGCACTAATTACTAAACCAAACATGCTCCGATGAGTACAAAACTTTGCGAGTATGTGGGGGTGGGCACCCCCCATATGCTTGCAAAGTTTGGTCCCCATCGGAGCATATTTGGGTACGATGGTATGGGGAAGACCTTGATTTTCCATGGCCTCTTAAACACCAAAAGACTTGAAAAATCCACACTGGGTGCTAATTACTAACCCAAACATGCTCCAATCATGACCAAAACTTCACAAGCATGTTGGGATGGGCCCCCCCACATGGTTGCAAAGTTTGGTCCCCATAGGAGCATCTTTGGAAATGATGGTATGGGGAACACCCAGATTTTCAATGGCCTCTAATGCACCAAGAGACATGAAAAATCCACACACTGGGTGCTAATTACTAACCTAAACATGCTCCGATTACGACCAAACTCTACAAGCATGTGGGGGTGGGTTCCCCCACATGCTTGCAAAGTTTAGTTCCCACTCGAGGATGTTTGGGTACGATGGTATGGGGAACACCCAGATTTTCCATGGCCTCTTAAGCACCAACAGACTTAAAAAATCTACACCGGGCACTAATTACTAACCAAAACATGCTCCGATGGGGACCAAACTTTGCAACAAGCATATGGAGGTGGGCACCCCCCCACATGCTTCCGATGGGGATCAAACTTTGCAAGCATATGGAGGTGGGCACCCCCCCACATAGGGAAAACCCAGATTTTCCATGGCCTCTTAGGCACCAAGAGACTTGAAAAATCCACACACCGGGCGCTAATTTCTAACCGAAACATGCTTTGATTGTGTTCAAACTTTGCAAGCATGTGGGGATGCCCCCCCCTCCCACATGCTTGCAAAGTTTGGTCCCTATCGGAGTATGTTTGGGTACGATAATATGGGGAAGACCCAGATTTTGCATGGCCTCTTAAGCACCAAGAGACTTGAAAAATCAGCACCGCGCCAAACATGCTCCAATCATGACCAAACTTTGCAAGCATGTGAGGGTGGGTCCCGCCACATGCTCCAATCATGACCAAACTTTGCAAGCATGCGAGGGTGGGTCCCGCCACATGCTTGCAAAGTTTGGTCCCCATCGGAGCATGTTTGGGTACGATGATATGGGGAAGACCCGAATTTTCCATGGCCTCTTAAGCACCAAGGGACTTGAAAAGTCAACACTGCTCCGATCATCATGACGAAAATTTGCAAGCATGTGGAGGTGCCCCCCCCCACATGCTTGCAAAGTTGGTCCCCACCATAGGAGCATGTTTGGAAATGATGGTATGGGAAAGACCCGGAGTTTCCATGGCCTCTTAAGCACCAAGAGAGTTGAAAAATCTGCACTGGCCTCTTAAGCACCAAGAAAGTTGAAAAATCCGCACTGGCCTCTTAGGCACCAAGAGACTTTAAAAACCAGCACACTAGGCGCTAATTACTAACCCAAACATGCTCTGATTTTTACCTAACTTTGCAAGCATGTGGGGAAGGGTACCCCCACATGCTTGCTAAGTTTGGTCCCCATCAAAGCATGTTTGGGTATGATGATATGGGGAAGACTCGGATTTTCCATGGCCTCTTAAGCACCAAGAGACTTGAAAAATCTGTACACCCACAAGGCACTAATTAACTAACCCAAACATGCTTCGATGGGGACCAAACTTTGCTAGCATGTGGGGGTGGGAACCCCCTCCCACATGCTTGCAAAGTTTGGTCCCCATAGGAGCATGTTTGGAAACGATCGTACGACAGGGAAGACCCGGATTTTCCATGGCCTCTTAGGCACCAAGAGACTTGAAAAATCCGCACTCCGGGCGCTAATTTGTAACCCAAACATGCTTTGATTGTGACCAAACTTTCCAAGCATGTGGGGGTGGGCCTTGCCACATGCTTACAAAGTTTGGTCCCCATCGGAGCATGTTTGGGTACGATGGTATGGGGAAGACCCGGATTTTCCATGGCCTCGTAAGCACCAAGAGACTTGAAAAATCCGCACTGGCACTAATTACTTACTTAAACATGCACCGATCATGAGGACCAAACTTTGCAAGCATGTGGGGGGGTGAACCCCCCCACATGCTTGCAAAGTTTGGTCCCCATCAGAGCATGTTTGGGTACGTTGGTATAGGGAAGACCCAGATTTTCCAAGGCCTCTTAAGCACCAAGAGACTTGAAAAATCTGAACTGGGTGCTAATTACTAACCCAAACATGCTATTCTTGCATGGGGATTTGCAAGAAGAGGTGTATATGTTGTAGCCACCTAGTTATGAGGATGTGGGTCACCCCGAGCATGTTTGCAGGTTGAAGAAAGCCTTGTATGGCTTAAAGCAAGCACCAAGAGCATGGTCTGACAAGATTTCAGAATATCTTATCACTATTGGTTTTCATGTAGCCAATGCAGATTTGTCGCTGTATGTGATACATGGTGAAAGAGGGGTGGTGCTTGTTGTCATCTATGTAGATGACTTGATCATTACGGGGGACCATGATGCAGAGATCTTTGATGTAAAGATCTTGCTTAGACAGAAGTTCGAGATGAAGGATCTGGGGGAGCTCAGATATTTCTTAGGCATTGAGGTGATTAGGTCACCACATGGTATTGGATTACTGCAGAGACAGTATGGCTTGGACATGTTGTCCAAGTATGGTATGATAGGGTGTAAGCCTATTTCCGTGCCATTGGATCAGAATGGCAAGTTGAGTGCAGATTCAGGAGAGATCTTGGAGGATCCTACTATGTATAGGCGCATAGTAGGAAGTTTGATCTACATGACGATCACCAGACCAGATTTGAGCTATGCTGTTGGGTTGGTGAGTCAGTTTATGCAGGTTCCACGAAAACCGCATTTGGATGCAGTGAGACGTATACTGAGGTATGTGAAGTCTACTTTGCATTGTGGACTATTCTATGAGACTGGGACAGAGATATGTGTACTTGGGTACACAGATGCTGATTAGGCTGGTAGTATCTCAGATAGAAGATCTACCAGTGGATTCATGTTTTCTTTGGGGAGTGCTGCTGTGACTTGGAGCAGCAAGAAGCAGCCTACGGTTGCTCTATCCAGTACTACAGAGGCCGAGTATAGAGGAGCTGCTATGGCAGCATGTGAGGTAGCTTGGTTGAGAAAACTACTTGCAGATTTGGGTCTATCAGTGGATAGACAAGTTGTCATTTTCTGTGACAACATGAGCAGTATACAGTTGGCCAGGAACCCAGTCTTTCATGCTCGTACGAAGCACATAGAGGTCCACTACCACTTTGTCAGAGAGAAGGTCTTGGCAGGAGACCTTGACCTTGTTTATGTCAGCACAGAGGATCAGGTAGCTGACATCTTCACCAAAGCATTGGGTACAGAGAAGCTCCGCAGATTCAGGGCTTCGCTTGGTGTACATGAGATGGAGTTGAGCTCGAGGGGAAGTGTTGAGATATCGAGCTCATCTAGTGAGGCGGTGGACACTGATGACCCGCCTGGGGGATAGGCCCCACACTTATCCCACTGGCATGGTTGGTGAGATCTTGGGTGATATGCGGCCAGTGGGATGACAGGCTGTGTGACAGCCATTCTAGAGACTGGCATAGTTATAGCGCCAGCTCATTTAGTCGGGTTCACACTATAGAGAACCCGTGTATGTATTGGTTGAGTACCTTTTATATTATGAGTACTCTTATTCTTGTATATGGTGTGTTGAGTGTTGAGTAGAGAAGAAGAAGATTTTCAGCCTCCTGGTGCTTAAGAGGATATGAAAAATCCGGGTCTTCCACATACCATCGTATGCTCCGATGGGGACCAAACTTTGCAAGCATGTAGGGGAGGGGTCTCACATCCACATCCTTGCAAAGTTTGGTCCCCATCAGGGATTTAATATTCACGTGATCATAAGATTTTTTGTGATAATAACACATGTGAACAAGTTATTCACATGTTCTCATGTTACCGTTCACAAAATAACAGGTCACTCGCAGGAGGACGGGGGCCGAGTTTTGAGCTGACCAGATCAGTCTGTCGTCAGGGGTGTCCCCTCGCCCCTTTTCTTTTTCTGTTCTTTGCGGAGGCTATAAGCATGTATTTGACGGCAGAGGAGGTTGGTTTGAGAGGACTCCAGCTCCCAGTCCGGGGGGTGGACCTGCTCGATGCTGAGTTTGCAGACGTCACGGGCTTATTTTTGCATGGCCAAGAGGCCAATCTTCTTCGGGGCAGAGCAGTCGCTCCAGGTTTTTAGGCAGGCCCAGCACGTAGTTTTGGAGACTGGCAGGCCTTCTGCAGTCTCCCAGAGGAGATCCAAGTGGAAAGGCTGAGTCACTTCAGAGGGGGGTTGATTATGAGGGATGATATTCAGGAGGCACTCACAGAGGAGTGGTTCACGCCTTTCGAGCTAGTGGCCCCACGGTGGATGGGAGCCTTTACACAGTTGGAGATCCTGATTGCTGTCAGAGCTTGCACTGAGGATGGCAGATGCCTCTACTATGAGATTCAGGATGAGGGCAGACTTCAGAGAGTGGAGGTGGAGTCGCCTTTGGTTGTAGAGTGCACCTTTCATCTTAGAGGATACGGGTAGTGGCCGCCGCTTCTCGGAAGTGGCATATTGACCCTGACCCTGCAGATGTGCTCCCGGATTGTTTGGCGCATATGGGCATATGCAGCGCACCCCTTGGCCCGGCTATAGTGGGACCCTGGGGAGTACGAGTGGCATGATCCTTATGCATCCCTTGAGGCCACAGAGATCACCATTTTCCAGTATACTATTCGGCTGGGGCGGCACATTTTGATGGCGAGGAGGATGGTCTCTCTAGCGGCAGCGGGGCATTGGTCAATTGGCGCAAGACAGTGGCCTTTTGGATCAGTAGTGCTTCCACTCCGGCATGGAGCTCGGACCCCGGTTTTAGATGGATTCCTCTAGGCACAGTAGTGCGGTATTTGGGATGTTAGATTGGCCTAGATTTGTCACCTGAGCAGCAGATTGCCCCGCTTCTTCTGAGCATTCGGAAGAAGCTTTTGTATTGGAGTACAGCTTGACTATCCTTGGCTAGGAGGGTGGTGGTTGGCAAATCACGTGCTGTTAGCGACGATGTGGTACATTACGTCTTGTTGGATCTTCTCGAGCTCTTGCATCAGCCAGGTACAGAGGCTGATCAGGAACTTTCTGTGGTCTGGGCGGGACGGTCAGCGAGCTCGGGCAAAGGTTGCATGGGCAGTTATTACACTTTCGCTAGCTCTCAGGGAGGTTTGGGCATTATAGATCCAGTCGATCAGAGTAGAGCCTTATTGGGGAAGCTTATCGTTTGGGGGTTGCTTCCAGGCGCGCTGAGCCTTGGAAAGAGCTCCTTTTGCAGCGGCTGTGCAGGCTCGCGCACCCCCAGCAGGGGGCACTTGGGCACCAGAGATTCGCTGGATCTTCATAGAGATGAGGAGGACAGGCCTCAGTAGAGGATGGGAGGACAGATTTGCTTTAAGTATCCTAAGAGCTTGGGAGCTGCTACTAAGACCAGGGCTCTCTCAGCGACCTCCTTCTTGTGTTGAGGAGCGGGCTAGACAGCCGCTCATCTGGAGCCCAGCGGTTTGCACAGAGCAGGGTCATATGCTGGGTTCTCAGCCTCGTCTAGCCTGGGGGCCTTTAGCGGGGCAGGACCAGCTCGTAGTTTTGGAGACTAGCAGGCCTTCTGCAGTCTCCCAGAGGAGATCCAGGTGGAGAGGCTGAGTCACTTCAGAGGGGGGTTGATTATGAGGGATGATATTCAGGAGGCACTCACAGAGGAGTGGTTCACGCCTCTCGAGCCAGTGGCCCCACGGCGGTGGATGGGAGCCTTTACACAGTTGGAGATCCTGATTGCTGTCAGAGCTTGCACTGAGGATGGCAGTTGCCTCTACTATGAGATTCAGGATGAGGGCAGACTCCAGAGAGTGGAGGTGGAGTCGCCTTTGGTTGCAGAGTGCACCTTTCAGAGAATTCGGGTAATGGCCGCCGCTTCTCGGAAGTGGCATATTGACCCCCCGACCCTGCTGATGTGCTCTCGAATTAGCGCATATGGGCATATGCAGCGCGCCCCTTGGCCCGGCTACAGTGGGACCCCAGGGAGTACGAGTGGCATGATCCTTATGCATCCCTTGAGGCCACAGAGATTACCTTTTTCCAGTATACTGTTCGGCTGGGGTGGCATATTTTGACGGTGAGGAGGACGATCTCTCCAGCGGCGGCGGCAGCAGGGCATTGGTGGCTATCAGGGACTCTCACAGGAGTTCTTGGAGGATTTTTGGGCTCGGCTCTGGGCTAGTCGACAGGCCCGCAAGATCTCGACTTTTCAGTGGCCCACAGGGGCTCAGCAGTTGGCACTTGGCTTGTTTACAGCGGTCTTCCGGCGGCCTGCGTCCGATGCGGCCACCCTATGGAGACACAGAGACATTGCCTTTGGGATTGCCCTCAGGCGTAGCAGATTTGGCTGCGGATGCTGCGTATTCTGGCCCCCCTCTCTCCACAGGGTATGTTTACGTGGGGTGCCGCTGCTTGGTCGACTTCGTCAGGGCCTGCTATGGGCTATGAGATGGAGCAGGACAGTCAGGCCATTAGATTCATTAGGGGCCAACCTTGCCTGGTTCTGGCATCGAATTTCTCGTCCGCCAGCTGGACACAAGAGAGGGATTTACGATGGGAGCTCCTCAGCAGCCTCACCATCTGGTTTACCTGGAGGGCCCGGTGTTTCACGGCCTTCGAGGGGAGACTGGAGCCACCAGCAGAGACTGTATGAGGGATTTGGCAGGACTTGATCCACACCCTGTGAGGACAGTATGACCGCATCCGGGCGACTCGGATGAGGCGATCTTGCGGCGCCAGGCCTTTCACACCACCTGGCGCAGCGGCCCCTTCTATACCTTACACACGGGATCCCCCCGTTGGCATTACAGGCCACCTGTTTGGCTTTTCCCCTCCCCTATTGTACGATTTAGTCCCTCAGTCCTTTGTACTGATGCTTGTATTTTGCAGCACCTAGGGAGAGTCTCCCGGGCTGCCCATTCACTGCTCTGTTTCTCTTATGAGCAGGAGAGATCTTTTGTAGCCCTACGGGCGTTTTTATATAACTAATGAAAGGATCATTTCTCGAAAAAAAAATAACAGGTCACTTTCCATTTGGGAACCCCTTAAAAGCTTGGCTACACATGGGAATAAGCTATTCACATGTTCTCATGTTACCATCTTCACATAACACCTAAGAATATTTTTTATGCCTGACAAGGATAATTTTTTAGGCCCTTCTGAAAGCTTTGTGAATATAACATGTGATCACAAGATTTTTTGTGTTATTAACATGTTCACATGTTCTTGTTTACGTCAGTGAAATCCCTGGTCCCCATCAGAGCAAGTTTGGGTTAGTAATTAGCACCTAGAGTGCGGATATTTCAAGTCTCTTGGTGCTTAAGAGGCCATGGAAAATCCAGGTCTTCCCCATACCAGCGTACCCAAACATGCTCCGATGGGGACCAAACTTTGCAAGCATGTGGGGGGGTACCAACCTCCACATGCTTGCAAAGTTCGGTCAAAATCAGAGCATGTTTGGGTTAGTAACTATTGCCTGGGGTGGATTTTTATAGTCTCTTGGTGCCTTAGAGGCCATGGGAAATCCGGGTGTTCCCCATAGCATCGTTTCCAAACATGCTCCTATGGGGACCAAACTTTGCAAAAGCATGTGGGGGGGTTCACCCCCATATGCTTGCAAAGTTTGGTTATGAACAGAGCATGTTTGGGTGAGTAATTAGCGCCTGGTGCGTCAAGTCTCTTGGTGCTTAAGAGACCATGGAAAATCCGGGTCTTCCCCATACCATCGTACCCAAACATGCTCCGATGGGGACCAAACTTTGCAAGCATGTGGCGGGACCCACCCCCACATGCTTGGAAAGTTTGTTCACAATCAAAGCATGTTTGGGTTAGAAATTAGCGCCCGGTGTGAGGATTTTTCAAGTCTCTTGGTGCCTAAGAGCCCATGGAAAATCCAGGTCTTCCTCCTACGATCGTTTCCAAACATGCTCCTATGGGGACCAAACTTTGCAAACATGTGGGAGGGGGGTGCCCACCCCCACATGCTTCCAAAGTTTGGTCCCCATCGGAGCATGTTTGGGTTAGCAATTAGCGTCCGGTGTACGGATTTTTCGAGTCTCTTGGTGCTTAAGTGGCCATGGAAAATCCGGGTCTTCCACATACCATCATACCTAAACATGCTCCAATGGGAACCAAACTTTGCAAACATGTGGGGGAACGAGCCCCTACATGCTTGCAAAGTTTATTCACAAATCCGAGCATGTTTGGGTTAGTAATTAGCGCCCAATGTGCGGATTCTTCATGTCTGTTAGTGCCTAAGAGGCCATGGAAATCCGGGTGTTCCCCATACCATCGTTTCCAAACATGCTCCAATGCGGAGGAAACTTTGCAACCATGTGGGGGGGCCCACCCCCACACGCTTGCAAGGTTTGGAGCATGTTTGGGTTAGTAATTAGCCCCCACTGTGGATTTTTCAAGTCTCTTGGTGTTTAAGAGGCCATGGAAAATCCGGGTCTTTCCCATACCATCGTACCTAAACAAGCTCCTATGGGGACCAAACTTTGCACAAGCATGTGGGGGGATCCCACCCCCATATACTTGCAAAGTTCGGTACTCATCAGAGCAGATTTGGTTTAGTAATTAGAGCCCAGTGCGGATTTCTCAAGTCTCTTGTTGGTGCTTAAGAGGCCATGGAAAATCCGGTTCTTCCCCATACCATTGTATCCAAACATGCTCCGATGGGGACCAAACTTTGCCAGCGTGTGGGGGGCCCACACCCACATGCTTGCAAAGTTTGGTCATGATTAGAGCATGTTTGGGTTAGTAATTAGCGCCCGGTGCGGATTCTTCAAGTCTCTTCGTGCTTAAGAGGCCATGGAAAATCCGGGTCTTCCACACACGACGTACCCAAACATGCTCCGATGGGGACCAAACTTTGCAAACATGCCCACCCCCACATGCTTTGCAAAGTCTGGTCCCCATCGGAGCATGTTTGGGTTAGTAAATAGTGCCCAATGCGGATTTTAAAAGTCTCCTTGTGCTTAAGAGGATATGGAAAATCCATGTCTTCCACATACCATCGTACCCAAACATGCTCCGATGGGGACCAAAATTTGTAAGCATTGGGGGGCGTCCCACCCCGACATGCTTGCAAAGTTTTGTCCCCATTGGAGCATCTTTGGGTTAGTAATTAGCACCCAGTGCAGATTTTTCAAGTCTCTTGATGCTTAACAGGCCAACGGGTCTTCCCCATACCATCGTACCCAAACATGCTTCGCGATGGGGACCAGACTTTACAAGCATGTGGGGGGTACCCACCCCCACATGCTTGCAAAGTTAGGTCACAATTGGAGCATGTTTGGGTTAGTAACTAGTGCCCGGTGCGGATTTTTATAGTGTCTTAGTGCCTAAAAGGCGATGGAAAATCCGGGTCCTTCCCATACCATCATTTTCCAAACATGCTCCTATGGGGACCACACTTTACAAGCATGTGGAGGGGCCCACCCCCAAAAACTTCCAAAGTTTTGTACTCATCGAAGCATGTTTGGGTTAGTAATTAGTGCCCGGTGCGGATTTTTCAAGTCGCTTAGTGCTTATTTAAGAGGCCATGGAAAATCTCGTTCTTTCCCATACCAGCATACCCCAACATGCTTCGATGTTAGGGACCAAACTTTGCAAGCATGTGGTGAGGCCCACCCCCACATGCTTGCAAAGTTTGGTCATGATAGGAGCATGTTTGGGTTAGTGATTAGTGCCCAGTTTAGATTTTTCAAGTCTCTTGGAACTTAAGAGGCCTTGGAAAATCCGAGTCTTCCCCATACCAACGTACCCAAACATGCTCCGATGAGGACCAAACTTTGCAAGCATGTGGCGGGGCCAACCTCAACATGCTTGCAAAGTCTGGTCCCCCATCGGAGCATGTTTGGGTTAGTAATTAGCGCCCAGTGCAAATTTTTAAAGTCTCTTGGTGCTTACGAGGATATAAAAAATTCGGGTCTTCTAATACCATCGTACCCAAACATGCTCCGATAGGGACCAAACTTTTCAAGCATGTGGGGGAGTCTTAGCCCCACATGCAAAGTTTGGTCCCCAACCATCGGAGCATGTTTGGGTTAGTAATTAGTGCCCAGTGCGGATATTTCAAGTCTCTTGGTGCTTAAGAGGCCATGAAAAATCTGGGTCTTCCCCATACCATGAAAAATCTGGGTCTTCCCCATACCAGCGTACCCAAACATGCTCCGATGGGGACCAAACTTTGCAAGCATGTTGGGGGTACCACCTCCACATGCTTGCAAAGTTCGGTCAAAATCGGCGCATGTTTGGGTTAGTAACTAGTGCGCCTGCTGCGGATTTTTATAGTCTCTTGGTGCCTAAGAGGCCATGGAAAATCCAGGTGTTAGCCATAGCATCGTTTCCAAACATGCTCCTATGGGGACCAAACTTTGCAAGCATGTGGGGGGGTTCACCCCCACATGCTTGCAAAGTTTGGTCATGATCTAACCATGTTTGGGTAAGTAATTAGCGCCCAGTGCGGATTTTTAAAGTCTCTTGGTGCTTAAGAGGCCATGGAAATTCCGGGTCTTCCCCATACCATCGTACCCAAACATGCTCCAATGGGGACCAAACTTTGCAAGCATGTGGCGGGGCCCACCCCCACATGCTTGGAAAGTTTGGTCATAATCAAAGCATGTTTGGGTTAGAAATTAGCGTCCGGGGTGTGCAGATTTTTCAAGTCTTT
Organism: Cibotium barometz; assembly: GCF_041138505.1. Classification (NCBI taxonomy): domain Eukaryota; kingdom Viridiplantae; phylum Streptophyta; class Polypodiopsida; order Cyatheales; family Cibotiaceae; genus Cibotium; species Cibotium barometz. The sequence continues at coordinate 36,966,926 of NC_141068.1, forward strand.
TGGTGCCTAAGAGGCCATGGAAAATCTAGGTCTTCCTAATCGTACGATCGTTTCCAAACATGCTCCTATGGGGACCAAACTTTGCAAACATGTGGGAGGGGGGTACCCAACTCCACATGCTTGCAAAGTTTGGTCCCCATCGGAGCATGTTCGGGTTAGTTAATTAGTGCCCACCGGTGTATGGATTTTTCAAGTCTCTTGGTGCTTAAGAGGCCACAGAAAATCCGGGTCTACCATCGTACCCAAACATGCTCCGATGGTGGGGACCAAACTCTGTAAGCATGTGGCGGGTCCCACCCCCACATGCTTGGAAAGTTTGCTCACAATCAAAGCATGTTTGGGTTAAACATTTGCGCCCGGTGTGTGGATTTTGCAAGTGTGGTGGGGCCCACCCCCACATGCTTGGAAAGTTTTGTCAGAATCAAAGCATGTTTGGGTTAGAAATTAGCGCCCGGTGTGCGGATTTTTCAAGTCTCTTGGTGCCTAAGAGGCCATGGAGAATCCGGGTCTTCCTCGTCGTACGATCATTTCCAAACATGCTCCTATGGGGACCAAACTTTGCAAGCATGTGGGAGGGGGGTTCCCACCCCCACATGCTTGCAAAGTTCCCCATCAGAGCATGTAAGGGTTTAAGTTAATTAGTGCCCAGTGTATGGATTTTTCAAGTCTCTTGGTGCTTAACAGGGCATGGAAAATTGGGGTCTTTCCCATACCATCAACCTAAACATGCTCCAATGGAACCAAGCAAGCATGTGGGGGAACCAACCCCCCACATGCTTGCAAAGCTTGGTCACAATAATCGGAGCATGTTTGGGTTAGTAATTAGCACCCGTTGTGCGGATTTTTCATGTCTCTTGGTGCCTAAGAGGCCATGGAAATCCGGGTGTTCCCCATACCATCGTTTCCAAACATGCTCCAATGGGAAGAAAACTTTGCTACCATGTGGGGGGGCCCACCCCCACATGCTTGCAAAGTTTGTTCATGATCTGAGCATGTTTGGGTTAGTAATTAGCGTGCCAAGTGTGGATTTTTCAAGTCTCTTGGTGTTTAAGAGGCCATAGAAAATCCGGGTCTTTCCCATATAATCCTACCCAAACACGCTGTTATGGGAACCAAACTTTGCAAGCATGTGTGGGGGGCTTCACCTCCACATACTTGCAAAGTTTGGTACTCATCGGAGAATGTTTGGTTTAGTAATTAGCGCCCAGTGTGGATTTTTCAAGTCTCTTGTTGGTGCTTAAGAGGCCATGGAAAATCTGGGTCTTCCCCATACCATCATACCCAAACATGCTCCAATGGGGACCAAACTTTGCAAGCGTGTGGGGGGGGATCCCATCCCCACATGCTTGCAAAGTTTGGTCATGATCCGAGCATGTTTGGGTTAGTAATTAGTGACCGGTGAGAGGATTCTTCAAGTCTCTTGGTGCTTAAGAGGCCATGGAAAATCCGGGTCTTCCACACACCATCGTACCCAAACATGCTCCCATGGGGAGCAAGCATATGGGGGGGTCCCACCCCCATATGTTTGCAAAGTTTGGTCCCCACTATCAAAGCACGTTTGGGTTAGTAATTAGCGCCCAGTGCAGATTTTTCAAGTCTCTTGGTGCTTAAGAGGCCATGGCGAATCCGGGTCTTCCTTATACCATCGTACCCTTCCCCACATGCTTGCAAAGGTACGTCAAAATCAGAGCATGTTTGGGTTAGTAATTAGCACCCACCAGTGTGGGTTTTTAAAGTCTCTTGGTGCCTAAGAGGCTAGTGCGGATTTTTCAACTCTCTTGGTGCTTAAGAGGCCATGGAAACTCCGGGTCTTTCCCATACCATCATTTCCAAACATGCTCCTATGGGGACCAAAATTTGCAAGCATGTGGGGGGGGCCACCTCCACATGCTTGCAAAGTTTGGTTATGATCGGAGCATGTTTGGGTTAGTAATTAGCGCCCAGTGTTGATTTTTCAAGTCTCTTGGTGCTTAAGAGGTCGTGGAAAATCATGGTCTTCTCCATACCATCATACCCAATAATGCTCCTATGGGGACCAAAATTTGCAAGCATGTGAGGGGGCCCACCCCCACATTCTTGCAAAGTTTGGTCATGAACGGAGCATGTTTGGGTTGGTAATTAGCGCCCGGTTTGCGGATTCTTCATCAAGTCTTTTGATGCTTAAGAGGCCATGGAAAATCCGGGACCTCCACACACCATCGTACCCAAACATGCTCCGATGGCAACCAAACTTTGCAACAGGCATGTGGGGGGGGGCACCCGCACATGCTTACAAAGTCTGGTCCCCATTTGTGTGGGGGGGCACCCCCACATGCTTGCAAAGTCTGGTCCCCATTGGAGCATAGTTGGGTATGAAAAATCCGGGTCTTCCACATACCATCGTACCCAAACATGCTCCGATGGAGACCAAACTTTGCAAGCATGTGGGGGGGTCTCACCCCCACATCCTTGCAAATTTTAGTCCCCATCAGAGCATGTTTGGGTTATTAATTAGCGCCCAGTGCGGATATTTCAAGTCTCTTGGTGCTTAAGAGGAGATGGAAAATCCGGGTCTTCCCCATACCAGCATACTCGAACATGCATTGATGGGGACCAAACTTTGCAAGCATGTGGGAGGGGTACCCACCTCCACATGCTTGAAAAGTTTGGTCAAAATCAGAGCATCTTTGGGTTAGTAATAACTAGTGCCTGGTGCGGATTTTTATAGTCTCTTGGCATGCCTAAGAGGCCATGGGAGATCCGGTTGTTCCCCATAGCATCGTTTCCAAACATGCTCCTATGGGGACCAAACTTTGTAAGCATGTGGGAGGGTTTACCCCCAAATGTTTGCAAAGTTTGCTCATGATCGGAGCATGTTTGGGTGAGTAATTAGCGCCCGGTGTGTGGATTTTTCAAGTCTCTTGGTGCTTAAGAGGCCATGGAAAATCTGGGTCTTCCCCATACCATCGTACCCAAACATGCTCCGATGGGGACCAAACTTTGCAAGCACATGGTGGGGCCCACCCCCACATGCTTGCAAAGTTTGTTCATAATCAAATCATGTTTGGGTTAGAAATTGGCGCTCGGTGTGCGGATCTTTCAAGTCTCTTGGTGCCTTAGAGCCCATGGAAAATCCAGGTCTTCCCACTACGATCGTTTCCAAACATGCTCCTATGGGGACCAAACTTTGCAAACATGTGGGAGGAGGATGCCCACCCCCACATGCTTGCAAAGTTTGGTCCCCATCGGAGCATGTTTGGGTTAGTAATTAGTGCCCGCCGGTGTACGGATTTTTCAAGTCTTGTGGTGCTTAAGAGGCCATGGAAAATCCGGGTCTTCCACATACCATCATACCTAAACATGCTCCAATGGGAACCAAACTTTGCAAGCATGTGGGGGAACCAGCCCCTACATACTTGCAAAGTTTGGTCACAGTCCGAGCATGTTTGGGTTAGTAATTAGCCCCCGGTGTGCGGATTTTTCATGTCTCTTGGTGCGCCTAAGAGGCCATGGAAATTCGGGTGTTCCCCATACCATCATTTACAAACATGCTCCAATGGGGAAAAAACTTTGCAACCATGTGGGGGGCCCACCCCCACACGCTTGCAAGGTTTGGAGCATGTTTTGGTTAGTAATTAGCCCCTAGTGTGGATTTTTCAAGTCTTGGTGTTTAAGAGGCCATGGAAAATCCAGGTCTTTCCCATACCATCGTACCCAAAAAAGCTCCTATGGGAACCAAACTTTGCAAGCATGTGGGAGGGGGCCACCTCCACATACTTGCAAAGTCTGATACTCATCGGAGCATATTTGGTTTAGTAATTAGCGCCCAGTGCGGATTTTTCAAGTCTCTTGTTGGTGCTTAAGAGGCCATGGAAAATTCGGATCTTCCCCATACCATCGTACCCAAACATGCTTCGATGGGGACCAAACATTGCCAGCGTGTGGGGGGGCCCATCCCCACATGCTTGCAAAGTTTGGTCATGATCGGAGCATGTTTGGGTTAGTAATTAGCACCCTGTGCGGATTCTTCAAGTCTCTTTGTGCTTAAGAGGCCATGGAAAATCCGAGTCTTCCACACACAATCGTACCCAAGAAGGTGGGGGCCACCCCCACATGCTTGCAAAGTCTGGTCCCCACCATCGGAGCATGTTTGGGTTAGTAAATAGCACCCAATGTGGATTTTAAAAGTCTCCTTGTGCTTAAATGGATATGGAAAATCTGTGTCTTCCACATACCATCGTACCCAAACATGCTCCGATGGGGACCAAACTCTATAAGCATGTGGGGGGGGGTCCCACCCCACATGCTTGTAAAGTTTTGTCCCTATCAGAACATCTTTGGGTTAGTGATTAGCACCCATTGCGGATTTTTTAAGTCTCTTATTGCTTAAGAGGCCATGGAAAATCCGGGTCTTTCCCATACCATCATACCCAGACATGCTCGATGGGGACCAAACTTTTTGCAAGCATGTGGGGGGTACACACCCCCACATGCTTGAAAAGTTAGGTCAAAATCAAAGCATGTTTGTGTTAGTAACGAGTGCCCGGTGGGGATTTTTATAGTCTCTTGGTGCCTAAGAGGCGATGGAAAATCCGGGTCTTCCCCATGCCATCATTTTCAAACATGCTCCTATGGGGACCAAACTTTGCAAGCATGTGGAGGGGCCCACCCCCACATGCTTGCAAAGTTTGGTCATGATCGGAGCATGTTTGGGTTAGTAATTAGCACCCGGTGCGGATTTTTCAAGTCCCTTGGTGCTTAAGAGGCCATGGAAAATCTGGGTCTTCCCGATACCATCATATCCAAACATGCTCCGATTGGGACCAAACTTTGCAAGCATGTGGCGGGGCCCACCCCCACATGCTTGCAAAGTTTGGTCATGGATAGGAGCATGTTTGGGTTAGTAATTAGCACCCGGTTCAGATTTTTCAAGTCTCTTGGTGCTTAAAAAGCCTTGGAAAATCCGAGTCTTCCCCATACCATCATACCCAAACATGCTCCAATGGGGACCAAACTTTGCAAGCATGTGGCGGGCGGCCCACCCCTACATGCTTGCAAAGTTTGGTCATGATCGGAGCATGTTTGGGTTAGTAATTAGGGCCCGGTGCGGATTTTTCATCAAGTCGCTTGGTGCTTAAGAGGCCATGGAAAATCTGGGTCTTCCCCTTACCATCATACCCAAACATGCTCCGAAGGAGACCAAACTTTGCAAGCATATGGCGGGGCCCACCCCCACCTGCTTGCAAAGTTTGGTCATGATAGGAGCATGTTTGGGTTAGTAAATAGCACCCGGTTTAGATTTTTCAGGTCTCTTGGTGCTTAAAAGGCCTTGGAAATTCCAAGTCTTTCCCATACCAACGTACCCAAACATGCTCCGATTGGGAACCAAACTTTGCAAGCATGTGGTGGGGCCAACCCGAACATGCTTGCAAAGTCTAGTCCCCATCGGAGCATGTTTGGGTTAGTAATTAGCGCCCAGTGCAGATTTTTATAGTCTCGTGGTGCTTACGAGAGGATATGAAAAATTCGGGTCTTCCTATACCATCGTACCCAAACATGCTCCGATGGGGACCAAACTTTGCAAAGCATGTGGGGGGGTCCCAACCCCACAGATTTAAAAGTTTGGTACCCATCAGAGCATGTTTAGGTTAGTAATTTGCGCCCAGTGCGGATATTTCAAGTCTCTTGGTGCTTAAGAGGCCATGAAATATCCGGGTCTTCCCCATACCAGCGTACCCAAACATGCTCTGATGGGGACCAAACTTTGCAAGCATGTGGGGGGTACCCACCTCCAGATGCTTGAAAACTTTGGTCAAAATCCGAGCATGTTTGGGTTAGTAACTAGTCCCTGCTCTGCGGATTTTCATAATCTCTTGGCTTCCTAAGAGGCCATGGAAAATCCAGGTGTTCCCCATAGCATCGTTTCCAAACATGCTCCTATGGGGACCCAACTTTGCAAGCATGTGGGGGGGTTCACCCCCACATGCTTGCAAAGTTTTGTCATGATCGAAGCATGTTTGGGTAAGTAATTAGCGCCCGGTGTGCAGATTTTTCATCAAGTCTCTTGGTGCTTAAGAGGCCATGGAAAATCTGGGTCTTCCCCATACCATCGTACCCAAACATGCTCCGATGGGGACCAAACTTTGCAAGCATGCGGGGAGGGGAGGGGGGTCTACCTAAATATGCTTGCAAAGTTTGGTCACCAATCAAAGCATGTTTAGGTTAGAAATTAGCGCCTGGTGTGTGGATTTTTCAAGTCTGTTGGTGCCTAAGAGGCCATGGAAAATCCGGGTCTTTCCCATACGATCGTTTCCAAATATACTTGTATGGGGACCAAACTTTGAAAGCATGTGGGGGGGGGTGCCCACCTAAATATGCTTGCAAAGTTTGGTCTCCATCGGAGCATGTTTGTGTTAGTAATTAGTGCCCGGTGCAGATTTTTCAAGTCTCTTGGTGCTTAAGAGGCCATGGACAATCCAGGTGTTCCCCATACCATTATACCCAAACATCCTCTAGTGGGAACCAAACTTTGCAAGCATGTGGGGGGGGGGGGAACCCACCCCCAGTTTGGTTACAATCGAAGCATGTTTGGGTTAGTAATTAGCGCCTCGTGTGCGGATTTTTCATGTCTCTTGGTGCCTAAGAGGCCATGGAAAATTCGGGTGTTCCCCATACCATCATTTCCAAAGATGCTCCTATGGGGACCAAACTTTGCAACCATGTGGGGGGGCCCACCCCCACATGCTTGTGAAGTTTGGTCATGATTGGAGCATGTTTGGGTTAGTGATTAGCGCCGCCCAGTGTGGATTTTTCAAGTCTTTTGGTGTTTAAGAGGCCATTGAAAATCCAGGTCTTCCCCATACCATCGTACCCAAACATGCTCCGATGGGGACCAAACTTTGCAAGAATGTGGGGGGGGCCCACCCCCACATACTTGCAAAGTTTTGTACTCATCTAAGCATGTTTTGTTTAGTAATAAGTGCCTAGTGCGCAAGTCTCTTGTTGGTGCTTAAGAGGCTGTGGAAATATCCGGGTCTTCCCCATACCAGTGTACGCAAACATGCTCTGATGTGGACCAAACTTTGCAAGCATGTGGGGGTACCCACCTCCAGGTGCTTGCAAAATTTGATCAAAATCCGAGCATGTTTGGGTTAGTAACTAGTGCTTGCTGCGGATTTTCATAGTCTCTTGGCTTCCTAAGAGGCCATGGAAAATCCAGGTGTTCCCCATAGCATCGTTTCCAAACATGCTCCTATGGGGACCCAACTTTGCAAGCATGTGGGGGGGACCCAACTTTGCAAGCATGTGGGGGTTCACCCCCACATGCTTGCAGAGTTTGGTCATGATCAAAGCATGTTTGGGTAAGTAATTAGCACCCGCCGGTGCGGATTTTTCAAGTCTCTTGGTGCTTAAGAGGCCATGGAAAATCCGGGTCTTCCCCATACCATCGTACCCAAACATGCTCCGATGGGGACCAAACTTTGCAAGCATGTGGCAGGGCCCACCCCCACATGCTTGCAAAGTTTGGTCATGATCAAATCATGTCTGGGTTAGAAATTAGCTCCCAGTGTGCGGATTTTTCAAGTCTCTTGGTGCCTAAGAGGCCATGGAAAATCCGGGTCTTTCTCGTCGTACGATCGTTTCCAAACATGCTCCTATGGGGACCAAACTTTGCAAGCATATGGGAGGTGGGGTGCCCACTTCCACATGCTTGCAAAGTTTGGTCCCCATCGGAGCATGTTTGGGTTAGTTAATTAGTGCCCGGTGTACGTATTTTTCAAGTCTCTTGGTGCTTAACAAGCCATGGAAAATCTGGGTCTGCCCCATACCATCATACCTAAACATGTCCCAATGGAACCAAGTTTTACAAGCATTTGTGGGAACCAACCCCCACATGCTTGCAAAGTTTGGTCACAATAATCGGAGCATGTTTGGGTTAGTAAGTAGCGTCCGGTGTGCGGACTTTTCATGTCTCTTGGTGCCTAAGAGGCCATGGAAAGCCGGGTGTTCCGTATACCATCGTTTCCAAACATGCTCCAATGGGAAGAAAACTTTGCTACCATGTGGGGGGGCCCACGCCCACATGCTCATGATCCGACCATGTTTGGGTTAGTAATTAGCGCACCGAGTGTGGATTTTTCAAGTCTCTTGGTGTTTAAGAGGCCATAGAAAATCCAGGTCTTTCCCATACCATCCTACCCAAACAAGCTCTTATGGGGACCAAACTTTGCAAGCATGTGGGGAGGGGGGCACCTCCATATGCTTGCAAAGTTTGGTACTCATCGAAGCATGTTTGGTTTAGTAATTAGTGCCCAGTGCGGAATTTTCAAGTCTCTTGTTGGTGCTTAAGAGGCCATGGAAAATCCGGGTCTTCCCCATACCATCATACCCAAACATGCTCCGATGGGGATGGGGACCAAACATTGCAAGCGTGTGGGGGGGGGGTCCCATACCCACATGCTTGCAAAGTTTGTTCATGATCGGAGCATGTTTGGGTTAGTAATTAGCACACCCAGTGTGGATTCTTCAAGTCTCTTGGTGCTTAAGAGGCCATGGAAAATCCGGGTCTTCCACACACCATCGTACCCAAACATACTCCGATAGGGATCAGACTTTGCCAGCATGTGGGGGGGTCCCACCCCCATATGTTTGCAAAGTTTGGTCCCCACTATCAAAGCATGTTTGGGTTAGTAATTAGCACCCAGTGCAGATTTTTCAAGTCTCTTGGTGCTTAAGAGGCCATGGCAAACCTGGGTCTTCCTTATACCATCATACCCAAACATGTTCTGATGGGGTTCAAACTTTGCAAGCATGTGGCTTCCCCACATGCTTGCAAAGTTACATCAAAATCAAAGCATGCTTGCAAAGTTTGGTCCCCACTATCAAAGCATGTTTGGTGCAGATTTTTCAAGTCTCTTGGTGCTTAAGAGTCCATGGCAAATCTGGGTCTTCCTTATACCATCGTACCCAAACATGCTCCGATGGGGTTCAAACTTTGCAATCATGTGGCTTCCCCACATGCTTGCAAAGTTACATCAAAATCAGAGCATGTCTGGGTTAGTAAATTAGTACCCAATACGGGTTTTTAAAGTCTCTTGGTGCCTAAGAGGCTAGTGCGGATTTTTTCAACTCTCTTGGTGCTTAAGAGGCCATTGAAATCTGGGTCTTCCCCATACCATCGTTTCCAAACATGCTCCTATGGGGACTAAACTTTGCAAGCATGTGGGGGGGGGGCCACCTCCACATGCTTGCAAAGTTTGATTATGATCGGACCATGTTTGGGTTAGTAATGGGTTTGATTTTTTTGCGAGCTTTATTTGGCGAGCTTTTTGGAGATAAGATAGTTTTATGTGAGCTTGTAAGAAAAATGATACATTTTGGTGAGCTTTTATATAGTAAGTATTTATGAAAGAGAAATAAATACATTCACATACATACATACATATATACATGTATATTCTCAAACACACCTAACTACCTACCTGCCTACCTGCCTGCCTACCTACCTGCCTACCTACCTACCTACCTACCTAAATACATTCACATACATACATACATATATACATGTATATTCTCAAACACACCTACCTACCTACCTACCTACCTACCTACCTACCTTCCTACATATATACATACATACATGCATGCATACATACATACATACCTACATACCTACCTTCCTACATATAAACACACATTTTATGTCCAAGAAACTTAAATATAGGCACAAAAATACCTATCTATGTACCTTTCTTCCAATGTTTATTTCAACACAAGTAAAAACAAGTATACTCGGCTCATGTTTTCTTACAAAAAGATTGAGTTCACATTTCCTTACAAGAAGATATCTGGTTGGTATAACTCCTTTACCATAGCGTCGCAAGCTACCTACAATAAGACTTTAGAGTACGTGACAGTATACTCCATCCCAAAGCAAGACAAAAATAATATTGGTTCAAATTTTCTTACAAAAAGATTGACTTCACATTTCCTTACAAGCTTAAGTAAGCACAAACATGGAAGGCTTGATTAAAGCTTAAGTAGGCACAAACATGAGAGGCTTGATTAAAGCTTAAGTATAGGCACAAACAGGCTTGATTAAAGCTTAAGTATAAGCACAAACATCCTTGCTTCGAGGACGTGATAGTATATTGTCCACTTCCTATGGTGATAGTGTCGGTTGATGCATTACCATATCCTCATTCTTATGTAATCCCAAAACTCGCAAGAAGACAAAATAGATATGCTTACATGCAACGTAAGACTTTCCTCTAGATTCTCTTTGCATGAAATCAGGACATGTACACCAAGGTTGTACCTTGATGTGTATAAAATAGTCCTCTCCACTCTCACATGCCAAATGAAAAATAGAGTAGGGGGATGGCTGCATTGCACTCTCATTAAGGACTGTCGTTGTCATGGCCTCGGCACTACCAATCCTCTTTTCTGCTTCTTTGGAAATCCAATGCCTCCACTTGGTTGATCTCTTTGTATTCTGTGTAGCATCATGTGGCCTCTTGTCACTTTCTTTGTTGCCCGCTGCTTGTGTGGACGTTTCTCCCACCCCCGACACAAAAGGTTCTTCATGAGTAACATCTAACTTGAACCCTGCCTTTACTAATTTATCTACCTCTTGGCTGGTTATGTTGGTCCCAACATCCACTTTCCACATATCTGGGTATGATGGCTTGTATATTATGTTTGGATCTACATGCCATGTGTGTGAGACATCTGAAGGACAAAACCACATCATTTGAGCCTTTGGCCCTCCCGAACCAGGATGTCGTCGCTCTGAGTAGAAGCTAGGGGCAACAACTCCAATAGAGCTTCCCTGTATGTATGAGTTGCACTTAAGTCTTCCATCAATACCTCCCAAACATTTGACTTTTGAGTTCAATGGGGTTCGTCTAATGGCCCACATTGTGCGTCCAACGGCCTCTTCCTTTACATTTGTCCTCCGCTCATTGTGCCATAATGTTGTTTAGGCTCTTCATGTCCGACATCTTTGTTTCCTCCAGTCATTGGACTTTTTGGTCCTCCCCTTGAAGCGGGACTTGCTGCACTGTTTGTTCTAGATCTATCTCCAAAACTTACTCTTCTTGCTGTTCCCCGGTTTTGACGATGTCTGCTCTGCATGACATAACTTGGACGATGTGAGCATTGGTCTACTTCCGTTGTCCTCACCCTCTTCCGTTGAATAGTCTCCTTATCTCCATGTAGAGGCCTTGATTCCTCATACATAGGAGTATTAGCTACTGTTTCATGGACCATGCGAGCCACTTGTGGTGGTGTCAGTCTTGACCTTGGTGCTACCCTGTCCAGCAACTTGCTCAAGCTTGGTCCCTCACCTTTGTGCTTCCCCATCTGATATGCATATTGCTTTGCACTTTGTAGTACAGCGTTTGCCATATTTGAAATGCATGCATCATACAAGCTAACCTTTTCCTTGTATCCTTCACCAGCAAGCCAACTCCCATGTACACTTTCAGATAAGTTTGTTCGAGGGGTTTGTGCTAAATACATCGAGCTTAAGACCACCTGCACATAAGAGGTTTCATACAAGAATTCATAAAATTGACTCCAATGCAAATGCATCCATACAACATATCAGTTCTCCATAAAATTTCTCACCCTTGACATGAGGTTGCCCCAATGTGCTATTCGTACTTCCCACCAACTCATCCACGTATCCGTCACTGATAGTTTTCCCTCATGAACATGTCCATTTCTCCACCACTCACGAATCTCTTTACTTTTTAAGAAAGCTGACTCCTTATTGGTTGCCAATCTCCATTCTTCACACAAGTCAATATGGTGTTGTTGACTTTCTGCCTTCATGCTTCATCAAACTTTGTTTCCAATGGAATAAGCACGTTCGCTCCCTGTCCTCCATAATGTTGTGCGGACCCCCATTGAAAACGATCCTAACTGCACACCAATTAGACCCTGCTTCATCAGCCACCATAAACCCATAGAAGTGTGCGGGTGCATAACCGCATTGCTCCATTGTGCTATTCAGCATTTCCCAAAATAGTACTTGGCTTTTTGTATCCTCCTCCTTCATTTCGCATGTGGCAATTGTCAACAGCTCTTGAACACTATAAGATTTTGGAGATAATTTTTTTAGTCAGCTATCATTCAAGGTAAATGAAAGAAATGAAAAAATTGGAGTTCGTAGTCTCACCTTGGGTCGTAAACATGACAAGCCATTGTTGACCAACCAAAAACCCGATGAGTGTGATCAAACAAAACCCAGGACTTTGACAAGTCACCTCCACTGTCACACCGCATGCGATTCACCAAGTCCACGCTTGATGCTCGTCCTCGCAAAGACATCTTAAAGACATAACATTTGTCATCAGGGCCACCTTGTCCTGGGAAACGGCTACCTTGTATAAATGAATAGCGAGATCTTCTCTGTATAAGAAGGATGCTATCAAAGCCCTCTCCTGCTGGCATCAATTTTCTTTTCTCCTGGGATACAATGCGTCTAAACCTAAAAAACATAATTTCACAATAAAGAGAGGACCGAATGTAGAAAAATACTTCCAAATATAATTAAGTTATAGAGTGAATACTCACCTCTGGTTTTCCACAAGAGGACTCAACTCCTCCAAAAAATTACAGAGCTCATGATCCCAATACTTGTAGGTAGCTCATCATTTTGATTCATCATGGAGGAAAATAGCATATCCTTCACAATATCCATCTGTATTTTTCGAGGACTAGCACTTCTCTGGGTTTTCAGCACTTGAGAAACAAACATTTTCACGCGCTCCAACATTGACCTTGAAGTTCCTGGCTCAACTGGATGTTCATGCAGCCCAGTGTGGAGCATCATTCTTGTAATAGTTGTGTCACGAGGCATTACGTAATACACAATACATCTATACACTTGCACACAATGTGCAGTTTTACGACAAAAGTGACAAACTATTTTAGATTTCTCATCCTCTGTCAAAATTCCAATTGCAATCTTTTTTGTCAGATGTCCATGAAAGAAGGTGTTGTTATACCTTTTATTGTTCAAGTAAAAAGGACAGCTGAGCCTATGGCACTCCAAAGTACCAACACAATAGCTAATACGCACGGTACAACTTAGAGACATGTTTGATGTTACTGGACGTGTCCATAGGTGACCATCATATTTTTGCTCCATTCCATCCCTATTTTCTATTTTGCCATATGTTGGTGGAAACTCTAGGATGGAATCACCATCGTAATGTCTTGGCACCTCCTGGACTTGGATGACTCGAGTAACTTTTTCCAACAATGAACGCAGAAGAGAAGGTTGCTCCTTCTTACGAAGAACCGAAAGTATACTCTCTGAAGCAATACATTCATCTTCAAAGATCTTGTGCTTTGAACCTTTTGGATTGCTTGTGCCTTCACCTGGTTGCAAAATAGTTGCTGAGCCATTCAAGTCACTCTCAGAGGAGGAGCTCGAGATATGAACATGGGTGTTTTGTGTCCCTAATTCTTTATCCACTGAACTCTCCAAATGTCGGACATCTTGGGCAATGTCGTCAGCACTAGAATCAAGACTATCAGCAGCACAAAGAGGACTACATTGTAGCATATATGTTTTACTTCGAGAAATATCTATGAGGTAGTTTTTATTGCCCTCCATATCATAAGGACGATGATTTCCTGTAGGCTTCCATCGGTCCTAGTAGCTTTCACTCCAGAAAGGGCGTGTGAAGAAGGCAAAAACCCTTGTAGATATCCGTGACTACTGACAAGCGTGGTCTGGTGGAGAAGTATTAAAGTTTGAGATTTTTTGCTACAGCCATCAAGCTCCCACTCAAAGGTAACAGTGTGCTCCATAGGGAAGGCAATCTGAAGATGCAGAAAGGACAGGAGAGACGAAAAAGTGAAACAGAAAGGACAGGAGAGACGAAAATGTGAAATGAAAATATAAAAACGAAGGAACAGGTGGAGCAATCATGATTGAGAATGAAGGAGGTTGAAATGATAAAACAAGGTGGAGCAATCACGATTGAGAATGTAGGTGGTTGAAATGATAAAACAAGGTGGAGCAATCACGATTGAGAATGACCACGATAAAATTTTTTAATAAAAAATATACAAATATATATGTATCTACAAATATATAAAAAAATACACAAATATATACATTTATTGATTCTAAGTGTTATTTTAATAAAAAGCTTATCTCTTTGTAAATACACACACACACATGTTTATATTTATATTATTATACTGTATATATTCTAGGCTAAGAACCCCAGATGGGGATATATGTAAATACACATACACACATGTTTATATTTATATTATTATATTGTATATATTCTAGGCTAAGAATCCCCTGATGAGGATATATGTATTTTAGTGTGTGTGTGTGTATTTACAAAGAGACTAGTCTTTTACTTATTTTAGGATATACAAATATATTAGATTATATATCTAGTAGGCTACAGACACACCACACACATTTATTAACATCAATATATATATACATATTTAAATAGCCTAAACTATAAAATGTACGTGTGTACAATAAAACACATATAGCTTAATACATTTTTAGACATATATATATGTGTGTGTATATGTATCTATTTTTAGGCTAAGTATGTTTTAGGCCACACACACATATGTGGTGCTTAGTTTAAAGGGTACACGAAGAAAAGAGATATTTAGGGTACATGAAGGATACTTTCAACTCAGCAAGCAGGCAGACGAATGCAAGAGAAGAGGTGAGTTTTTTTTTCATTTCTCAATTTTTCTCTGTTCTTCTTTTCTGTGCGCCGGCAGAGCGGCTTCGTTGGAGGTGTACGTTGTAGCTTTCGTAGGCGGTGAGACGGTGTTGAGGACATCCAGTTTGTGGCGTAGGCGAAGACGATGTTGAGGAGGTCAAGTGTGAGGAGACGGGGGCAGCGCTGGCCGCAACGCCTCCATCGCCTCTCCTCCAGCATGTCCACTCCCCCGGCAGAGCCTGGGGATGGTCTGCGCCGCTAGACCATCCCCAGGCTCTGCCGGGGGAGTGGACATGCTGGAGGAGACTAGCGCAGACCATCCCCAGGCTCTGCCGGGGGAGTGGACATGCTAGAGGAGAGGCGATGGAGGCGTGTATGAGCAAATGTAGAGGAGGAGCCGGTGGCGTTTGAGGAGGTGGAGGTGGTGCAGGAGGTGGAGGCGAAGACGCAGGCGTCGCTGGACGTTTTGTTGAGGAGGCGGAGTTTGAGAAACAGCTGGAGAAGACGACGTTAATAGCTGGAGAAGACGACTGTTAAAAGCCATGCTCGTGCATTTCCACCCCCACGGGCAGAGCCGGGGGATGGTCTGCGCTAGCGCAGACCATCCCCCGCCGGCTCTGCCGGGGGGGGTGGAAATGCACGAGCATGGTCGCTTATCCTTACATTTGGAAGGTTTCGCTTACCCTTGCGTTTGGAAGGTTCTCTGCAGAATGCGAGCAACATTTTTTTCCAGTGATATTTTTTCTTATCTCTAGCGTATTCCGAAAACATTGATATTTTTCCTTATCTCTAGCGTATCTCTAGCGTATTCCTTATCTCTAGCATAGGCGGGTATCTCTCCTTATCTCTAGCGTAGGCGGGTAACAATGGTTGAGAACTCTCCTTATCTCTTGCATTTGGAAGGTTGCTCTCTCGAATGCAGGTGTAGGGGCTATTGGAGCCCAATATTGTGCGTTGGTGCTCTAGATA
This sequence comes from Cibotium barometz, assembly GCF_041138505.1. Lineage (NCBI taxonomy): Eukaryota > Viridiplantae > Streptophyta > Polypodiopsida > Cyatheales > Cibotiaceae > Cibotium > Cibotium barometz. Next base: position 36,982,597 of record NC_141068.1, read on the forward strand.
AAGAGGGCACACATTGCCTGGGGTGGACGCATCAAGATGTACATAGGAGAGGGGAGGTGGGTGGGTGGGCACCTAAAGGAACCTAAATGTTAGGTACCTTATGTTTACCTTTTCCTATAAACATTAAGTACTTTAGTTCTACCACAACCTTTAGCCATATAATATATACATAGCATAGAGGTCATGTGAATTTATACACAACATAGAATTTTTTAACTCACATTCAAATGTTAGATACCTTAGGCTTACCTTTACGTCCATTGAAATGTTAGATACCTTAGGCTTACCTTTACGTCCTTAGGCTTAGCACCTTTACTCCCATTCAAATATTAGATACATTAGGCTTACCTTTACTTCTCCCAATAGGAATAGGAAACTTTAAAGCACAAGCTCACACAACAGAGAGTCGTGTAAGTCCCATTTGAATGGTGCATTTCTTGTATGCATTTATCATTGCTTGAACATATGGCACAATGAATTTGAGCTCACATTTGGCTATGGATCATCGTAATGATGATGACGAAGAAATGGGCAGACGAGTTCGGGTGCATTTCTCAGTAGAAGTAAGGCTTGCATAATGGTTCTTGCACCTGCACGTCCTTCTACGCTTATATCATGGTCCTCTCGGACGAAACACTGCAATGGGTTTGCATCACTGCTACCATGAACAGCCAATATATATTAGCTCCTTCAATGGCTCTTGTATTAAGCTAGGAATCTCAGTTTTATTGGTTTCTCCTCAAATGTGCACTCTAACCAGAAGAGCCCATTTTGCAACTCTAGCTCTTCAATATAATCCGTGGCTTCACTTCATGTCTATGCTATTCTCTCTCTCCCCACACACACACACACACACTAGTAGGAGATGTTTGTGTGTGAGGTTGATGTTTTCCTATATACATGAAGTAGGGTTTATGTGTGATTCAGCTCAAACTTTTTGCTACTCATATTCAGGGCAAAAGAAAGGAAGATGGCTCCAAGAAAAGTAGGAAAACAACAGGCAAAGACTAAGAAAGGTATATAATGTGAATAGCCAAGATTCTATTGAGATTGTGCTTTATTGTTTTAGATATGCTTACTTGGGCTTGGTGTGTGTGTCTTACAGACAACAGGGGATACTCACTAAGATCTGGGCGTGTTTGTTTGACTCTTAGTGAGGAAGCTCAATCACGGACACCTTTGTCCTCACATGTATCTCCTGTTAGAGAGGAAACAGAAGCGCATAATTCTCTTGGTCATGAGGAAGATGTGCTTGTGTTGGAGAACGAAATGAGCTCACCTCCTCCAACTCACACGGAGATTCCTGAATCTAGTACTGGTCAAGGGGAGACCCATAGAAGGCTTCTTGGAAAATCTATTGAATTGGGATTGCTTGGTGATGTATTCACTAAGTTTTTTGTGCAACGCAATTCCTCTACCCCATTGGTCCCTTTATGCAGGCTGATTCCAAATGAATCCATCCGTACAGTTTCTACCCAACTTGAGGTGTTTCGTGATTCTTTTGACTGCCATGGTTATGTCGAAGCATCTCCTCCTTTTTTAGTTTCACTTACACGTCCAAGAAGCTCTATGTATTTTGCGGTCACACAAATAGACTTGCAAGAATGGGGACCAAACTGGGTGGTACAACATGACAGATTTGAGGATGAAATCAGAGGAACTGAGTGGGAGGATCTCAGTGGTGGTAAGAAGTTTCTTGTATGGGATGGCAATCATCGTGTGAAGGCATGGATGTCTCGATTGCGCAAAGGTATGTTCTTTTGAATGTCATAGAGTGATTTTATGCAACATTAAAAGTAATATATTGTAATGTCTTTATTTTGCTTTCTCTAGCTTGGTCTCATAGCCCCTCATGCCATGTCCGGGTCAAATGTCAATTTTTGGTTGTGGACAAGAAGCAAGAAGGAGAATTGCTATTGGCTTTGCGATCTCAAAATGAGTAAGTGATCTCTCTCTACTTAATTATGGACATTGTGAAGTCATAGTTAAGTTCTTAGCTCATTGTGACTCTTTACAACACCGATTGGTGCGCACTAGTGTTACACCCACATTGTCACATGAGATCTTCATGTTTCAACGATTTGGAATGGCGGACAAATCATCCATATTGGACTACCTTGGTGAAGACGTAAGGAGGTGGGATTTAATGGAGCTTAGTTTGGAGCGACGAAGTGGAGAGCAATGGTACAATGCTCCAGCTACAATCTTGGCACAGCTTGTGTGGAAGGTAGTGTTTGCATTTTCCATCTTTTATTAATAAACGGATTATCAATGTTTTTTAATCGTGTGAGTGATAATGAGTCCTTTTCGTTATACATAGACACCGTTTGAAAATGCGGTGAAGCAAGCTATATCATGCATTGATAGACATGCCATGGGGTTGCAAGAATATGAGACAAAATGTGAGAAAGCCAGACGTGGTGTAGAGCAAACATTTCGAGATAGAGCGTACAAGATGCTCATAATTGCAAACCCATCCAATGGTGATGCATTCTTTCAACTCGTATATAACTATGATTGGTCCAAGAAGGGATTGGTTGCTCTGACCAAAGAAAAGCTCTACACAGTCGCCATATCTCGGATTTCAACTCAAAGGTATGTCATAAACTAACCTTAATATCTAATCTCTTATGGTTTTGGTATGATGCTGAAATAGGAAGACGGAATTGCTTCAAATGCTTATGACCGGGAGGGCAAAGGACAAGGTAATTTCAGAGATGTTTGGGGATAACAAAAAGACGTTGCTGCATATGAAGAAAGAGTTGTATTGGGAAGAGCTAATAGGGGAGGCAGACTCTATTTTGGAGGGTTTATTGGTATATGATGATGTTGTCTACATCCCACCATTTATGCAATGGGTGCAAGAGGAGCGATCGAAACACATACCATGGGCCTTCCATGAGGTGTGGGCAAAGATTGGAAAAGTAAAGGAAGGCCAAAAAGCAACCTGAGGTGGAGAATGCCGCAAAGAGGGTTGTCTATAGGTATATATTTCCTAATGCCATTACATTTTTGTAGAAAATACATATACGCTTTTTAAAAAATATTTTAGTACTGTTTGTTTTATTTTGGACATGTAGGTGGGTGCAGCTACTCATTGGCCAAGGTCTAATGGACGAAGAGACGGAAGCAACCAAAGAATGGGTAGATCCGAATTCCTCGGAAACAATGTACCCGAAGGAATGGGTTGAGAGAGGGGTTTCTGATTGGGAATTTAAGAGATGTCCTTGGTGGTTGGACTATCCTCTAAATCATGTGCCTCCAAGTGAGGAGCTCCTAGAAAAAGGTACTTTTTTGCTTTCTACTGAATTATATGCATGTAAATGTAAATGTATATGTTTATGTAAACCTTCCTACCTATACATATGTAAACTATCCATATGGTCAGAGCATGTTTGGGTTAGAAATTAGCGCCCAACGTCTAGATTTTTCAAGTCTCTTGGTACCTAAGAGGCCATGGAAAATATGGGTCTTCCCTATCATACGATCGTTTCCAAACATGCTCCTATGGGGACTAAACTTTGCAAGCATGTGGGAGGGGGGTGCCTACCCCCATATGCTTGCAAAGTTTGGTCCCCATCGGAGTATGTTTGGGTTAGTTAATTAGTGCCCGGTGTACGGATTTTTCAAGTCTCTTGGTGCTTAAGAGGCCATGGAAAATCCGGGTCTTCCCCATACCATCATACCTAAACATGCTCCAATGGGAACCAAGCTTTGCATGCATGTGGGGGAACCCACCCGCACATGCTTGCAAAGTTTGGTCATGATTGGAGCTTGTTTAGGTTAGTATTTAGCACGCCCAGTGTGGATTTTTCAAGTCTCTAGGTGTTTAAGAGGCCAAGGAAAATCCGGGTCTTTCCCATACCATCCTACCCAAACAAGCTCCTATGGGGACCAAACTTTGCAAGCATGTGGGAGGGGCCCACCCCCACATACTTGCAAAGTTTGGTACTCATCGAAGCATGTTTGGTTTAATAATTAGCGCCCAGTGCGGATTTTTCAAGTCTCTTGTTGGTGCTTAAGAGGCTATGGAAAATCCGGGTCTTCCCCATACTATCATACCCAAACATGCTCCGATGGGAACCAAACTTTACAAGCCTGTGGGAGGGCCCATCCCCACATGCTTGCAAAGTTTGGTCATGATCGGAGCATGTTTGGGTTAGTAATTAGTGACCGGATTCTTCAAGTCTCTTGGTGCTTAAGAGGCCATGGAAAATCCGGGCCTTCCACACACCATCGTACACAAACATGCTCCCATGGGGACCAAACTTTGCAAGAATATGGGGGGGTCCTACCCCCATATGCTTGCAAAGTTTGGTCTCCACTATCAAAGCATGTTTGGGTTAGTAATTAGCGCCCAGTGGAGATTTTTCAAGTCTCTTGGTGCTTAAGAGGCCATGGCAAATCCAGGTCTTCCTTATACCATCGTACCCAAACATGCTCCGATGGGGACCAAACTTTGCAAGCATGTGAAGGGTACCCTTCCCCACATGCTTGCAATGTTGATATATCGATCTCCTCTAGTGAGGCGGTGGCCACTGATGACCCGCGTGGGGGATAGGCCCCACACTCACACCACTGGCATGGTTGGTGAGATCATGGGAGATATGCGGCCAGTGGGATGACAGGCTGTGTGACAGCCATTCTAGAGACTGGCATAGTTATAGCGCCAGCTCATTTTAGTCAGGTTCACACTATAGAGAACCCGTGTATGTATTGGTTGAGTACCTTTCATATTGTGTGTACTCTTATCTTGTATATGGTGTGTTGAGTGTTGAGTAGAGAAGAAGAAGATTTTCAGCCTCTCACCTTGTGTGTTCTCTATTAGGGTTTTGTGAGTGTGTGTGTGCTTGCAAGAGCTCAAGCTCTCTTCCCCCTGCATCTTTTCATGGTATCAAAGCCTGGTTCGTGCTAAGGGCTGAGCTGCAAGCAAGAGAACTACAGGAAGCGGTACGAGGGTAAGAGCTTCAACTACTCTTCCCTATTGTGTTGGTGACTACACCCTTGTCGGGAGCTCTACGAGAGGCACCGGCAAACGGTCTCTGATTGAGGAGCTTTCTTTGCGGGAGTAAAGCTATAGGGAAACTATACAGTCCTATCGGACTACATTTTTTGGGCCGAAAACGCATTTCGGGCGCGTCTGGACCTCCGTTTTTCAGAAAGCATGCGATTTCGAGCACTGCGGGTAAGTCATCGATTCTCTGCAGAACTCTGTTTTAAGAACTGCAGGAAGACAGATTGACTGTGCATACACTGTGGGTGCTGCAAAGAGGTCTACAGTTGCCATTGGGTGTATGTATGCACATTGAAGTCACTGGTTGTGACATTTGAGAGTACTACAGTAGTGCTTTGCAGAAAATACAGCAGTTTGTGCAGAAAAACCAGAGTGCAGTTTCTGGTAAAATTGTGTGTTTGGTAAGATGTCTAATGATGGCATAACACAGATTGTGGCCTGAGAAGCTGGATAAGAATAACTTCCATGCTTGGAGGTTCAAGTTGACGAATTTCCTGATGGGAAAAGGCTATTGGGACTACATAGAAGGTGAGCATGAAGAGGCACCGAAGATACTGGATATAAATCCGACTGCTGCAGATGTGAAAGAGTTTAAAGATTGGAACCAAGGAGCGAGGAAGGTTATGTATTGGCTTTCCATTAGTATACAGGACACCATGATTGGGCACATTCAGGATGCCAAGTCCCCCAAGGAGGCGTGGGACACCTTGGTAAAGCTCTATGAAACAAATACCAAGGCACGTAAGATATAGTTGAAGAATGAACTTCATACTGTGGAGAAAAAGAGCATGTCTGAATGACTATGCGCTGAAGAGATAAAGGGTATTGTGGAATCCCTTGCATCTATTGGTGTGTCAGTAGATGATGATGACAAGGTGGAAGTCTGTCTACGTGGTCTCGGGCCACAATACAAGGCGTTCAAGACGTCCATTCAGACTCGGGAAAACATTCCCAACTTTATAGATTTGGTGTCTATGCTGATTATCAAAGAGAAGAGCTTGGGTGAAGACCAACAGTCTTCATAAAGCAAAAACAGCTCAGAGCAACAGGCCTTCTACATGAGTTCAGGAAGAGGATGAGGTAGAGGAGGCCGTGGACGTGGTCAAGGAGGTGGCCAAACAGGTAATCAGAATTATGGCCAGCAGCAGCAGCAACAACAACAGTCCCAGAATCAACAACAACAACAACAACACGTAGGTGGAAGAGGCAAATTCAAAGCAGGGGAGTCAAAGAGGCCGTGGAAATTGGCAAAGGCAATATAATGATGCACGTGAATGCTATTATTGTGGTAAGCCTGGACATGTGCAGTCAGAATGTTATAAGAAGCAGGCTGACATGCAAAATGGGAAAGTGCAGCAAAACAACTATGCATCCTCAAGCAAAAATAATGAGGATAATGAAAGGTTGTTTGTTATGCAGCGTGTTGTGAATGCCATGTCTGAAAATGTTGATGCAGCACAAAAAGATAATGTATGGTATGTGGATTCAGGCGCTTAGAACCACATGACGAGTCATGGGAAGTGGTTCAAGGAGATGAAAAACCCGAAAAGACCACGTTTTGTGGAAACAGGGGATGACACTGCTCATCCAATTGCCCACGTTGGAGATGTGCCATTGTCTATGCAGGATGGCAAAGTGAAGTACCTTGCACATGTACTTCATGTACCGAACATAACAAAGAATCTGGTTTCAGTTGGCCAGATGATTGAGCAGGGTTTGCAGGTTCGGTTTAACCCTGATGGTTGTTATGTCGAAGACTTCAAAGACAAGTGCAGGTTGGTTGCAAAAGGTAACAGAGTGGGCAGAATGTTTACATTGAATGTAGACATGCCTGAAATGAGTGCTGCGATGTTTGCAAATGGTTCAGGAATTGTTGCAGACACAGACATTTGGCATAAAAGGATTGGTCATGTGAATGTGCAGAGATTGAAGACTATGCAAACAAAAGGAATTGTGACAGGGCTGCCAAAATTTAAAGTGGAGGCAGATTCTTCAAGTCTTTTGATGCTTAAGAGGCCATGGAAAATCCAAGACCTCCACACACCATCGTACCAAACATGCTCCGATATGGGGACCAGACTTTGTAGGCATGTGGGGGGGGCACCCCCACATGCTTGCAAAGTCTGGTCCCCATTGGAGCATGTTTGGGTTAGTATCCTGGTGCTTAGGATATGAAAAATCCGGGTCTTCCACATACCATCATACACAAACATGCTCCAATGGGGACCAAACTTTGCAAGCATGTGGAGGGATCTCACCCCCACATCCTTGCAAAGTTTGGTCCCCATCGGAGCATGTTTGGGCACCCACCAGTGCGGATATTTCAAGTCTCTTGGTGCTTAAGAGGCCATGGAAAATCCGGGTCTTCCCCATACCAGCATACCCGAACATGCTCCGATGGGGACCAAACTTTGCAAGCATGTGTGGGAGGGCTACCCACCTCCACATGCTTTGCAAAGTTTGGTCAAAATCATAGCATCTTTGGGTTAGTAACTAGTGCCTGGTGCAGATTTTTATAGTCTCTTGGTGCCTACGAGGCCATGGGAGATCTAGGTGTTCCCCATAGCATCATTTCAAAACATGCTCCTATGGGGACCAAACTTTGCAAGCATGTGGGGGGGTTCACCCCCAGATGTTTGCAAAGTTTGGTCATGATCGGAGCATGTTTGGGTGAGTAATTAGTGCCCGGTGTGCGGAGTTTTCAAGTCTCTTGGTGCTTGAGGCCATGGAAAATCCTGGTCTTCCCCATACCATCGTACCCAAACATGCTCCGATGGGGACCAAACTTTGCAAGCATGTGGTGGGCCCACCCCCACGTGCTTGCAAAGTTTGTTCATAATCAAAGCATGTTTGGGTTAGAAATTGGCGCCCGCCGGTGTGTGGATTTTTCAAGTCTCTTAGTGCCTTAGAGCCCATGGAAAATCTGGGTTTTTCCCTACGATCGTTTCCAAACATGCTCCTATGGGGACCAAACTTTGCAAACATGTGGGAGGGGGGTGCACAGATTTTTCAAGTCTCGTGGTGCTTAAGAGGCCATGGAAAATCCGGGTCTTCCACATACCATCATTCCTAAACATGCTCCAATGGGAACCAAACTTTGCAAGCATGTGGGGGAACCAGTCCCCACATGCTTGCAAAGTTTGGTCACAATCCGAGCATGTTTGGGTTAGTAATTAGAGTCCGGTGTGCGGATTTTTCATGTCTCTTAAGAGGCCATGGAAATTCGGGTGTTCCCCATACCATCGTTTCCAAACATGCTCCAATGGGGAGAAAACTTTGCAACCATGTGGGGGGCCCACCCCCACACGCTTGCAAGGTTTGGAGCATGTTTTCGTTACGCCCAGTGTGGATTTTTCAAGTCTTGGTGTTTAAGAGGCCACCCCCACACGCTTGCAAGGTTTGGAGCATGTTTTCGTTACGCCCAGTGTGGATTTTTCAAGTCTTGGTGTTTAAGAGGCCATGGAAAATGCAGATCTTTCCCATACCATTGTACCCAAATAAGCTCCTATGGGGACCAAACTTTGCAAGCATGTGGGGGGGGCCATCTGCACATACTTGCAAAGTCTGATACTCATCGGAGCATATTTGGTTTAGTAATTAGCGCCCAGTGCGGATTTTTCAAGTCTCTTGTTGGTGCTTAAGAGGCCATGGAAAATCCGGGTCTTCCCCATACCATCGTACCCAAACGTGCTCCGATGGGGACCAAACTTTGCCAGCGTGTGGGGGGGCCCACCCCCACATGCTTGCAAAGTTTGGTCATGATCGGAGCATGTTTGGGTTAGTAATTAGCACCCTGTGAGGATTCTTCAAGTTCTGTTGGTGCTTAAGAGGCCATGGAAAATCCGGGTCTTCCACACACAATCATACCCGATGGGGAATAAACTTTGCAAGAAGGTGGGGGGGGCCACCCCCACATGCTTGCAAAGTCTAGTCCCCACCATCGGAGCATGTTTGGGTTAGTAAATAGCGCCCAATGAGGATTTTAGAAGTCTCCTTGTGCTTAAGAGGATATGAAAAATCTGTGTCTTCCACATACCATCGTACCCAAACATGCTCCGACGGGGACCAAACTTTGTAAGCATGTGGGGGGGGGTCCCACCCCCACATGCTTGCAAAGTAATTAGGAACCAGTACGGATTTTTTAAGTCTCTTATTGCTTAAGAGGCCATGGAAAATCCGGGTCTTCCCCATACCGTCATACCCAAACATGCTTCGATGGGGACCAAACTTAGCAACCAGTGCGGATTTTTTAAGTCTCTTATTGCTTAAGAGGCCATGGAAAATCCGGGTCTTCCCCATACCGTCATACCCAAACATGCTTTGATGGGGACCAAACTTTGCAAGCATGTGGGGGGTACGCACCCCCACATGCTTGAAAAGTTAGGTCAAAATCAAAGCATGTTTGTGTTAGTAACTAGTGCCCGGTGGGGATTTTTATAGTCTCTTGGTGCCTAAGAGGCGATGGAAAATCCGGGTCTTCCCTATACGATCATTTCCAAACATGCTCGTATGGGGACCAAACTTTGCAAGCATGTGGAGGGGCCCACCCCCACATGCTTGCAAAGTTTGATCATGATCGGGGCATGTTTGGGTTAGTAATTAGCGCCCGGTGTGGATTTTTCAAGTCGCTTGGTGCTTAAGAGGCCATAGAAAATCTAGGTCTTCCCGATACTATCGTACCCAAACATGCTCCGATGGGGACCAAACTTTGCAAGCATGTGGCGGGGCCCACTCCCACATGCTTGCAAAGTTTGGTCATAGATAGGAGCATGTTTGGGTTAGTAATTAGCGCCCGGTTCAGATTTTTCAAGTCTCTTGGTGCTTAAAAGGCTTTGGAAAATCCGAGTCTTTCCCATACCATCGTACCCAAAAATGCTCCAATGGGGACCAAACTTTGCAAGCATGTGGCAGGCGGCGCACCCCTACATGCTTGCAAAGTTTGGTCATGATCGGAGAATGTTTAAGTTAGTAATTATCATCCCGTGCGGATTTTTCAAGTCGCTTGGTGCTTAAGAGGCCATGGAAAATCTGGGTCTTCCCCTTACCATCGTATCCAAACATGCTCCGATGGGGACCAAACTTTGCAAGCATGTGGCGGGGCCCACCCCCACATGCTTGCAAAGTTTGGGTTCGTAATTAGTGCCCGGTTCAGATTTTTCAAGTCTCTTGGTGCTTAAAAGGCCTTGGAAAATCCGAGTCTTCCCCATACCAACGTACCCAAACATGCTCTGATTGGGAACCAAACTTTGCAAGCATGTGGTGGGGCAAACCCGAACATGCTTACAAAGTCTAGTCCCCATTGGAGCATGTTTGGGTAAGTAATTAGCGCCGAGTGCGGATTTTTATAGTCTTGTGGTACTTAGAGGATATGAAAAATTCGGGTCTTCCAATATCATCGTACCCAAACATGCTCCGATGGGGACCAAACTTTGCAAGCATGTGGGGGGGTCCAAACCCCACATCCTTGCAAAGTTTGGTACCCATCGAAGCATGTTTAGGTTAGTAATTAGTGCCCAGTGCGGATATTTCAAGTCTCTTGGTGCTTAAGAGGCCATGAAATATCCGGGTCTTCCCCATACCAGCGTACCCAAACATGCTCTGATGGGGACCAAACTTTGCAAGCATGTGGGGGGTACCCACCTCCAGATGCTTGCAAACTTTGGTCAAAATCCGAGCATGTTTGGGTTAGTAACTAGTGCCTGCTCTCTGCGGATTTTCATGGAAAATCCAGGTGTTCCCCATAGCATCGTTTCCAAACATGCTCCTATGGGGACCCAACTTTGCAAGCATGTGGGGGGGTTCACCCCTACATGCTTGCAAAGTTTGGTCATGATCGAAGCATGTTTGGGTAAGTAATTAGCGCCTGGTGCGGATTTTTCATCAAGTCTCTTGGTGCTTAAGAGGCCATGGAAAATCCGGGTCTTCCCCATACCATCGTACCCAAACATGCTCCGATGGGGACCAAACTTTGCAAGCATGTGGTGGGGCCCAGCCCCACATGCTTGCAAAGTTTGGTCACAATCAAAGCATGTCTGGGTTAAAAATTATCGCTCGGTGTGCGGATTTTTCAAGTGTGCCTAAGAGGCCATGGAAAATCCGGGTCTTCCTCGTCGTACGATCGTTTCTAAACATGCTCCTATGGGGACCAAACTTTGCAAGCATGTGGGAGGGGGGTGCCCACTTCCACATGCTTGCAAAGTTTGGTCCCCATCGAAGCATGTTTGGGTGTTAGTTAGTTAGTGCCCGGTGTACGGATTTTTCAAGTCTCTTGGTGCTTAACAGGCCATGGAAAATATGGGTCTTCCCCATACCATCATACCTAAACATGCTCCAATGGAACCAAGCTTTGCAAGCATGTGGGGAAACCAACCCCCATATGCTTGCAAAGTTTGGTCACAATAATCGAAGCATGTTTGGGTTAGTAATTAGCGCCCGGTGTGCGGACTTTTCATGTCTCTTGGTGCCTAAGAGGCCATGGAAATCCGGGTGTTTCCCATACCATCGTTTCCAAACATGCTCCAATGGGAAGAAAACTTTGCTACCATGTGGGGGGACCCACGTCCACATGCTTGCAAATTTTGGTGATGATCCGAGCATGTTTGGGTTAGTAATTAGCGTGCCGAGTGTGGATTTTTCAAGTCTCTTGGTGTTTAAGAGGCCATAGAAAATCCGAGTCTTTCCCATACCATCCTACCCAAAAAAGCTCTTATGGGGACCAAACTTTGCAAGCATGTGGGGGGGCCCACCTCCATATACTTGCAAATTTTAGTACTCATCGAAGCATGTTTAGTTTAGTAGTTAGCGCCCAGTGCGGATTTTTCAAGTCTCTTGTTGGTGCTTAAGAGGCCATGGGAATCCTGGTCTTCCTCATACCATCATACCCAAACATGCTCCAATGGGGACTAAACTTTGCAAGCGCGTGGGGGGGGGTCCCATCCCCACATGCTTGCAAAGTTTGGTCATGATCGGAGCATGTTTGGGTTAGTAATTAGCGCCCGGTTTGTGCAGATTCTTCAAGTCTCTTGGTGCTTAAGAGGCCATGGAAAATCTGGGTCTTCCACACACCATCGTACCCAAACATACTCTGATGGGGACCAAACTTTGCAAGCATGTCGGGGGGTCCCACCCCCATATGCTTGCAAAGTTTGGTCACTACTATCAAAGCATGTTTGGGTTAGTAATTAGCGCCCAGTGCAGATTTTTCAAGTCTCTTGGTGCTTAAGAGGCCATGGCAAATCCGGGTCTTCCTTATACCATCGTACCCCCGATGGGGACCAAACTTTGCTATCATGTGGCTTCCCCACATGCTTGCAACGTTACATCAAAATCAGAGCATGTATGGGTTAGTAATTAGCACCCAGTGCAGGTTTTTAAAGTCTCTTGGTGCCTAAGAGGCTAGTGTGGATTTTTTCAACTCTCTTGGTGCTTAAGAGGCCATGGAAACTCTGGGTCTTCCCCATACCATCATTTTCAAACATCCTCCTATGGGGACCAAACTTTGCAAGCATGTGGGGGGGGGGGCACCTCCACATGCTTGCAAAGTTTGGTTATGATCGGAGCATGTTTGGGTTAGTAATAAGCGCCTAGTGATGATTTTTCAACTCTCTGGTGCTTAAGAGGCCGTGGAAAATCGGGGTCTTCTCCATACCATCGTACCCAAACATGCTCCACTGGGGACCAAACTTTGCAAGCATGTGGGGGGGCCACCCCCACATGCTTGCAAAGTTTGGTCATGAACAGAGCATGTTTGGGTTAGTAATTAAGAGGCCATAGAAAATCCGCGACTTCCACACACCATCGTACCCAAACATGCTCCGATGGGGGACCAGACTTTGCAAGCATGTAGGGGTGCCCCCCTCCCATAGGCTTGCAAAGTCTGGTCCCCATTGGAGCATGTTTGGGTTAGTCTCCTGGTGCTTAGGAGGATATGAAAAATCCGGGTCTTCCACATACCATCATAGCCAAACATGCTCCGATGGGGACCAAACTTTGCAAGCATGTGGCGGGGGTCTCACCCCCACATCCTTGCAAAGTTTGGTCCCCATCGGAGCATGTTTGGGTTATTAATTAGCGCCCAGTGCTTGCGGATATTTCAAGTCGCCATGGAAAATCCAGGTCTTCCCCATACCAGCATTCTCGAACTGAATAATCTTGAATTTGAGTGAGATTTATAGGCATTAAGGAAGGGTTAAATGCAAAATGATGATTTTCACAAATTTATCAGTACAATTTTACCAGAAATTACACTAAATCAAGGGTAACCAATTTGTACGGGATGGTTGGAGTATTAAACCAACTCCAATTTACAATCTAAAGTTATAGGGATCTGTATCAGATACCTAATGGTTAATTTGAACCCTCAATTGCACCAAAATGCAATGATTAGCATTGATTAATCACTGATTAGCAAATTAATGCTCTGTTTTGTGTGCAAAAAACAGAGTATGCGGGGAGTCCAGATCTGGTGCCTTCCACTTCAAATGAGCTCAAATGCTTTCAAAGGCATCAATAGCAATGAGTTTAGTAGAGGATTAATCCAAGAAACACAAGATTTGACCAAATATTGAAAGCTTCTGTTTTACCAAAGTCACTTGCAGATTTGATGAAGAGCTTGGATCTTACTGTAGACTTGATGAAATTGAATTCTGTCTTCACCAGCTTCTTGTAGAGCATGCTTGAAAACCCTCGGGGCTAAGAGGAATTGAAGCAATTTGATTTGATGAGCACAAGATCTGCAGTTTCATCAGAAAAGTCTACGCTGGAAAAAACGTGAAAATCTTCTGAATGCGCCGGCGGTTTGCTGCGTTTTTTGCATAGGCTGGAGCCCCTTGAGGTTAGCTACCTTGGGCTAGAATGGTTTGGCAAATGATTGAGTATGCAAGGTGCTAGGGCTCCTCCACCAGCTGGGGGTGAAGTGAAAACTTACTAAAAATTTGATTATTTGCTAATTATCTACTAATCCTAATTAATTAACTAATGGGCTCATAAACCTAATTGATTCTAGGCATGGCTCTGATACCATGTTGAAATTTGAGCATAATGATGAGCTATGTTGGATCAAACACTAGAATCAACATTATTAACAAGGTGATTAGCAAATAATTAAGATGTAATTAGTGGGTAATTAGCAAATAGATTAATGTAGGCATGGATACTCAAAAACCAGCAAATTCTCATTAGGGCTATGCCTCAATTTATAGAGTTTACATCAAGAATCAAATCCCATTGATTTCTCCATGATTCACTCCCAGAATATCTCCACCTTTTGCCTGATTCTCTCCACCTCTTCTCTTTTCCCTGAATATCTCCCAGAATAACTCCGCACTCCTAAATTCTCTCATGCTACCCTTTATTCTCTCCCAGTAGATTCTTCTCACCTTTTCATAGGTTCTTTCACATTTACTCAATCTCTTTTACAGCATCTATCCAAGAGCTTGTTCCCGTACACACCCTATTCACTTGTATTTTCAACACTTAAGAGGCCATGGAAAATCCGGGTCTTCCCCATACCAGCATACCCGAACATGCTCAGATGGGTACCAAACTTTGCAAGCATGTGGGAGGGGTACCCACCTCCACATGCTTGCAAAGTTTGGTCAAAATCAGAGCATGTTAGGGTTAGTACCTAGTGAATGGTGTGAGGATTTTTATAGTGTCTCTTGGTGCCTAAGAGGCCATGGGAAATCCGGGTGTTCCCCATAGCATCGTTTCCAAACATGCTCCTATGGGGACCAAACTTTGCAAGCATGTGGGGAGGTTCACCCCCAGATGCTTGCAAAGTTTGGTCATGATCGGAGCATGTTTGGGTGAGTAATTAGCACCCGGTGTGCGGATTTTTCAAGTCTCTTGGTGCTTAAGAGGCCATGGAAAATCCGGGTCTTCCCCATACCATCGTACCCAAACATGCTCCGATAAGGACCAAACTTTGCAAGCATGTGGTGGGGCCCACCCCCACATGCTTGCAAAGTTGGTTCATAATCAAAGCATGTCTGGGTTAGAAATTAGTGCCCGTCGGTGTGCGGATTTCTCAAGTCTCTTGGTGCCTTAGAGCCCATGGAAAATCTAGGTCTTCCCCCTACGATCATTTCCAAACATGCTCCTATGGGGACCAAACTTTGCAAACATGTGGGAGGGGATGCCCACCCCCACATGCTTGCAAAGTTTGGTTCCCATCGAAGCATGTTTGGGTTAGTAAATTACCGCCCAGTGTACGGATTTTTCAAGTCTCGTGGTGCTTATTAAGAGGCCATGGAAAATCCGGGTCTTCCACATACCATCATACCTAAACATGCTCCAATGGGAACCAAACTTTGCAAGAATGTGGGGAACTAGCCCCCACATGCTTGTAAAGTTTGGTCACAATCGGAGCATGTTTGGGTTAGTAATTAGCACCCGGGGTGTGCAGATTTTTCATGTCTCTTGGTGCCTAAGAGGCCATGGAAATCCGGGTGTTCCCTATACCATCGTTTCCAAACATGCTTTAATGAGACGAGAAAACTTTGCAATCATGTGGGGGGCCTACCCCCACACGCTTGCAAAGTTTGGAGCATGTTTGGGTTAGTAATTAGCGCCCAGTGTGGATTTTTCAAGTCTTGGTGTTTAAGAGGCCATGGAAAATCCAGGTCTTTCCCATACCATCGTACCCAAACAAGCTCCTATGGGGACCAAACTTTGCAAGCATGTGGGGGAGGCCACCTCCACATACTTCCAAAGTCTGGTACTCATCGGAGCATATTTGGTTTAGTAATTAGCACCCAGTGTGGATTTTTCAAGTCTCTTGTTGGTGCTTAAGAGGCCATGGAAAATCCGGGTCTTCCCCAAACCATCGTACACAAACATGCTCCGATGGGCACCAAACTTTGCCAGCGTGTGGGGGGCCCACCCCCACATGCTTGCACAGTTTGGTCATGATCGCAACATGTTTGGGTTAGTAATTAGCACCCGGTGTGGATTCAAGTCTCTTGGTGCTTAAAAGGCCATGGAAAGTCCGGGTCTTCCACACACGATCATACCCAAACATGATCCGAGCATGTTTGGGTTAGTAAATAGCACCCAATGTGGATTTTAAAAGTCTCCTTGTGCTTAAGAGGATCTGGAAAGTCTGTATCTTCCACATACCATAGTATCCAAACATGCTCCGATGGGGACCAAACTTTGTAAGCATGTGAGGGGGGGGTCCCACCCCCATATGCTTGCAAAATTTTATCCCCGTCGGAGCATCTTTGGGTTAGTAATTAGCACCCAGTGTGGATTTTTCAAGTCTCTTGGTGCTTAAGATGCCATGGAAAATCCGGGTCTTCCCCATACCATCATACCCAAACATGCTCCGATGGGGACCAAACTTTGCAAGCATGTGGGGGGTACGCAGCCCCACATGCTTGCTAAGTTAGGTCAAAATCAGAGCATGTTTGTGTTAGTAATTAGTGCCCAGTGCGGATTTTTAGTCTCTTGGTACCTAAGAGACGATGCAAAATCCGGTCCTCCCAATACCATCATTTTCAAACATGCTCCTATGGGGACAAAACTTTGCAAGCATGTGGAGGGGCCCACCCCCACATGCTTGCAAAGTTTGGTCATGATCGGAGCATGTTTGGGTTAGTAATTAGCGCCCAGTGCGGATTTTTCAAGTCGCTAGGTGCTTAAGAGGCCATGGAAAATCTGGGTCTTCCCGATACCATCGTACCCAAACATGCTCCGATGGGGACCAAACTTTGCAAGGATGTGGCAGGTCCCACCCCCACATGCTTGCAAAGTTTGGTCATGGATAGGAGCATGTTTGGGTTAGTAATTAGCGCCCGGTTCAGATTTTTTCAAGTCTCTTGGTGCTTAAAAGGCCTTGGAAAATCCGAGTCTTCCCCATACCATTATACCCAAACATGCTCCGATGGGGACCAAACTTTGCAAGCATGTGGCGAGGCCCACCTCCACATGCTTGCAAAATGTGGTGATCGGAGCTATGTTTGGGTTAGTAATTAGTGCCCGGTGTGGATTGTTCAAGTCGCTTAGTGCTTAAGACATGGAAAATCTGGGTCTTCCTCATACCATCGTACCCAAACATGCTTCGATGGGGACCAAACTTTGCAAGCATGTAGCGGGGCCCACCCTCACATTCTTGCAAAGTTCGGTCATGATAGGAGCATGTTTGGGTTAGTAATTAGCGCCCGGTTCAGATTTTTCATCAAGTCTCTGTGCTTAAAAGGCCTTGGAAAAAAATTCTCAATAGGCCAATGCCTCAATTTATAGAGTTTACATCCAAGCATCTAATCCCACTGATTTCTCTCCACCTCTTTTGCTTGATTCTCTCCACCTCTTCACTTTTTCCAAAATATCTCCACACTTCCTAAATCTTCTCATGCTACCCTTTATTCTCTCCCAGTAGATTCTTCTCACCTTTTCACAGGTTCTTTCACATTTACACATTATCTTTTACAACCTCTAACCAAGGGCTTGTTCCCGCACACACCCTATTCACTTGTATATTTCAACACCTCCCCTCAAGTGAATACTCCTAGAACACCTAGACCCTGTACCAAGTTTCCCTCTTACTTGTCTGCAACTAGTGTCTAGCACACCTCCCCTCAAGTTATTTTAGCACACTTGGACCCTATACCAAGTTTCTCTCTTATTTGATAGCCTGCGACCAGTGCCTCAAGTCCCTAAACTCATAGTCCTTGACGCACTCTCTCTCTATGTGTCCAAGGCTTACTACAAGTGCCCGCGACCTTGACTAAGGTGCTCACACATACATCTATCTACCACGTGGCCTACATCATCGGTGGCTCAGAGGTGGTTTTACTTTGTTGCGGCAGGTTACATTGGGTTATGGGGTCTCTCTCTCTCTTTCTCTCAGATATTTTCACATGGCTCCTCACTCTTTGGAGCGCCTCACATCTTCTCTTGTCTTCAGTCTTCTTGTCGTGGTGGCACCTTCTCTTCACGCGTCCGTCTCTTCTTTCAATCTTCTTGGGACAGCTTCTCTTCTCGTGTCCATGTCTTCCTTCAATGCTTCCTCTAAATCTTCTTCTCGGTGTGGATCTTCTTCTTAGAAGGAGATGTTCTTCTTCTTTTATGGTTGGGGCTATGAGCTTGTCCGTCAGGTCTTCTTGCTCCATGTGAGCAACATGTTTAACCATTTTGTCAACAGTTCTTTTGGGCTTTTAATGTTTATCTTGTATCATTATGCAATGCAAACCCAAATTTATGCGGGAGGTCTTACCTCTTGCCTTATTCTGGACAAGGCCAGTGTCTCTAATCCCATATTTACACTGATATAATGTGCCCAATACATAATGCGTATAGCATTCATTCTTATGCACATTCCCAAATGCAACTTTGGCTGTGAATAACCTTGAATTTGAGTGAGATTTACAGGTATTAACCAAGGGTTAAATACAAAATGATGATTATCATAAATTTATCAGCACAATTTTACAAGAAATTACATTAAATCAAGGGTAACCAATTTGTACAGAATGGTTGGTGTATCAAACCAACTCCGAATTGCAATCTGAAGTTATAGGGATCTGTAAATTCATCAGAAAAACTTGCGTTGCAAAAAATCGCAATTTCTTCCTCATGCGCCGACGGTTTACGCTTGTGATTGGCTTGGTTGGAGCTCCTATGGGTGTTGGCTATCTTGGGTTAGAAGGGTTTGGGCAATGGTTGAGTGTGCAAAGAGCTAGAGCTCCTCCACCAGCTGGGGGTACAGAGGTGAGTTGAAAAATAACTAAAAATTTGATTATTTTCTAATTATCTACTAATCCTAATTACTTAGATAATGGGCTCATAAACCTGATGGATTCTAGGCATGGCTCTGATACCGTGTTGAAATTAGAGCAATGTGATGAGCTATGGTGGATCAAATAATAGAATCAACATCATTAACAAAGTAATTAGTAAATAATTAAGACGTAGTAATTAGAAAATAGCTTAATGTAGGCATGGATAATAAAATACTATAATCAACATCATTAACAAAGTGATTAGTAAATAATTAAGACGTAATAATTAGCAAATAGCTTAATGTAGGCATGGATAATCAAAAACCAGCAAATTCTCATTAGGCCAATGCCTCAATTTATCGAGTTTACATCCAAGCATCTAATCCCACTGATTTCTCCTTGATTCACTCCACCTCTTTTGCTTGATTCTCTCCACCTCTTCACTTTTCCTAGAATATCTCCCAGAATATCTCCACACTTCCTAAATCTTCTCATGCTACCCTTTATTCTCTCCCAGTAGATTCTTCTCACCTTTTCATAGGTTCTTTCACATTTACACATTCTCTTTTAAGGCCTCTGACCAAGGGCTTGTTCCCGCACACACCCTATTCACTTGTATATTTCAACACCCCACATACTTGCAAAGTTTTATAGTCTCATCAGAGCATGCTTGGTTTAGTAATTAGTGCCCAGTGCGGATTTTTCAAGTCTCTTGTTGGTGCTTATTAAGAGGCCGTGAAAAATTTGGGTCTTCTCCATACCATCTTACCCCCATATGCTTGCAAAGTTTGGTCATGAACGGAGCATGTTTCGGTTAGTAATTAGCGCCCGGTGCGGATTCTTCAAGTCTCTTGGTGCTTAAGAGGCCATGGAAAATCCGAGACTTCCACACACCATCATACCCAAACATGCTCCGCGATGGGGACCAGACTTTGCATGCATGTGGGGAGGCACCCCCACATGCTTGCAAAGTCTGGTCCCCATCTATCGGAGCATGTTTGGGTATGATGGTGTGTGGAAGTCTCGGATTTTCCATGGCCTCTTAAGCACCAAGAGACTTGAAGAATCCGCACCCCCACATGCTTGCAAAGTCTGGTCCCCATCTATCAGAGCATCTTTGGGTTAGTAATCAGCGCCGCCCTGTGCGGATTTTTAAAGTCTTATGGTGCTTAAGAGGATATGAAAAATCTGGGTCTTCCACATACCATCGTACCCAAACATGCTCTGATGGGGACCAAACTTTGCAAGCATCTGCTTAAGAGGATATGAAAAATCCGTGTCTTCCACATACCATCGTACCCAAACATGCTCCGATGGGGACCAAACTTTGTAAGCATGTGGGGGGGGTCCCACCCCCACATTCTTGCAAATTTTTGTCCCCATTGCAGCATCGGTTAGTAATTAGCACCCAGTAAAGATTTTTCAAGTCTCTCGGTGCTTAAGAGGCCATGGAAAATTCGGGTGTTCCCCATACCATCGTACCCAAACATGCTCCGATGGGGACCAAACTTTGCAAGCATGTGGGGGGTACCCACCCACACATGCTTGTAAAGTTAAGTCAAAATCGAAGCATGTTTGGGTTAGTAACTAGTGCCCGGTGGGGATTTTTATAGTCTCTTGTTGGTACCTAAGAGAGGCGATGGAAAATCCGGGTGTTCCCCATACCATCATTTCCAAACATGCTCCTATGGGGAACAAACTTTGCAAGCATGTGGAGGGGCCTACCCCCACATTCTTACAAACTTTGGTCATGAGATCGGAGCATGTTTAAGGATTTTTCAAGTCTCTTGGTGCTTAAGAGGCCATGGAAAATCCCGGTCTTCCCCATACCATCGTACCCAAACATGCTCCGATGGGGACCAAACTTTGCAAGCATGTGGAAGGGCCCACCTCCATATGCTTTGAAAGTTTGGTCATATTCAAAGCATGTTTGGGTTAGAAATTAGCGCCCGACGTCTGGATTTTTCAAGTCTCTTGGTGCCTAAGAGGCCATGGAAAATATGGGTCTTCCCTATCGTACGATTGTTTTCCAAACATGCTCCTATGGGGAACAAACTTTGCAAGCATGTGGGAGGTGGGTGCCTACCCCCATATGCTTACAAAGTTTAGTCCCCATCAGAGCATGTTTGGTTTGTTAATTGGTGCCCGGTGTATGGATTTTTCAAGTCTCTTGGTGCTTAAGAGGCCATGGAAAATCTGGGTCTTCCCCATACCATCATACCTAAACATGCTCCAATGGGAACCGAGCTTTGCATGCATGTGGGGGAACCCACCCGCACATGCTTGCAAAGTTTGGTCATGATCGGAGAGCATGTTTGCGTTAGTATTTAGCACGCTCAGTGTGGATTTTTTGAGTCTCTTGGTGTTTAAGAGGCCAAGGAAAATCCGGGTCTTTCCCATACCATCCTACCCAAACAAGCTCCTATGGGGACCAAACTTTGCAAGCATGTGGGAGGGGCCCACCCCCACATACTTGCAAAGATTGGTACTCATCGAAGCATGTTTGGTTTAATAATTAGCGCCGCCCAGTGCGGATTTTTCAAGTCTCTTGTTGGTGCTTAAGAGGCCATGGAAAATCCGGGTCTTCCCCATACCATCATACCCAAACGTGCTCCGATGGGGACCAAACTTTGCAAGCCTGTGGGAGGGCCCATCCCCACATGCTTTCAAAGTTTGGTCATGATCGGACCATGTTTGGGTTAGTAATTAGTGACTGGATTCTTCAAGTCTCTTGGTGCTTAAGAGGCCATGGAAAATCCGGGTCTTCCACACACCATCGTACCCAAACATGCTCCCATGGGGGTCAAACTTTGCAAGAATATGGGGGGGTCCCACCCCCATATGCTTGCAAAGTTTGGTCCCCACTATCAAAGCATGTTTGGGTTAGTAATTAGCGCCCAGTGCAGATTTTTCAAGTCTCTTGGTGCTTAAGAGGCCATGGCAAATCCGGGTCTTCCTTATACCATCATACCCAAACATGCTCCAATGGAGACCAAACTTTGCAAGCATGTGGGGGGTACCTTCCCCACTTGCTTGGAAAGTTACGTCAAAATGAGAGCATGTCTAGGTTAGTAATTAGCACCCAGTGCGGGTTTTTAAAGTCTCTTGGTGCCTAAGAGGCTAGTGCGGATTTTTCAACTCTCTTGCTGCTTAAGAGGCATGGAAACTCTGGGTCTTTCCCATACCATCATTTCCAAACATGCTCCTATGGGGACCAAACTTTGCAGGCATGTGGGGGGGGCCAACTCCACATGCTTGCAAAGTTTGGTTTTGATCGGAGCATGTTTGGGTTAGTAATTAGCGCCCAGTGTTGATTTTTCAACTTTCTTGGTGCTTAAGAGGCCGTGGAAAATCTCGGTCTTCTCCATACCATCGTACCCAATAATGCTACAATGGGGACCAAAATTTGCAAGCATGTGGGGGGGCCCACCCCCACATGCTTGCAAAGTTTAGTCATGAACGGAGCATGTTCGGGTTAGTAATTAGCGCCCGGTGTGGATTTTTCAAGTCTTTTGATGCTTAAGAGGCCATGGAAAATCGAGGGCCTCCACACACCATCGTACCCAAACATGCTCCGATGGGGACCAGACTTTGCAAGCATGTGGGGGGGGCACCCCCACATGCTTGCAAAGTCTGGTCCCCATCACCCCCACATGACTGCAAAGTCTGGTCCCCATTGGAGCATGTTTGGGTTAGTCTTCTCGTGCTTAGGAGGATATGAGAAATCCGGGTCTTCCACATACCATCGTACACAAACATGCTCCGATGGGGACCAAAATTTGCAAGCATGTTGGGGGTCTCACCCGCACATCCTTACAAAGTTTGGTCCCCAACAGAGCATGTTTGGGTTATTAATTAGCGCCTAGTGCGGATATTTCAAGTCTCTTGGTGCTTAAGAGGCCATGGAAAATCCGGGTCTTCCCCATACCAGCATACCCGAACATGCTCCGATGGGGACCAAACTTTGCAAGCATGTGGGAGGGCCCACCTCCACATGCTTGCAAAGTTCGGTCAAAATCAGAGCATCTTTGGGTTAGTAACTAGTGCCTGTGCAGATTTTATAGTCTCTTGGTGCCTAAGAGGCCATGGGAGATCCGAGTGTTCCCCATAGCATCGTTTCCAAACATGCTCCTTTAGGGACCAAACTTTTGCAAGCATGTGGGGGGGTTCACCCCCAGATATTTGCAAAGTTTGGTCATGATCGGAGCATGTTTAGGTGAGTAATTAGCACCCGGTGTGCGGATTTTTCAAGTCTCTTGGTGCTTAAGAGGCCATGGAAAATCCGGGTCTTCCCCATACCATCGTACCCAAACATGCTCCGATGGGGACCAGACTTTGCAAGCATGTGGTGGGGCCCACCCCCACATGCTTATAAAGTTTGTTCATAATCAAAGCATGTTTGGGTTAGAAATTGGCGCCCGGTGTGCGGATTTTTCAAGTCTCTTGGTGCCTTAGAGCCCATGGAAAATCCGAGTTTTCCCCCTAC
Organism: Cibotium barometz; assembly: GCF_041138505.1. Taxonomy (NCBI): domain Eukaryota; kingdom Viridiplantae; phylum Streptophyta; class Polypodiopsida; order Cyatheales; family Cibotiaceae; genus Cibotium; species Cibotium barometz. The sequence continues at coordinate 37,005,818 of NC_141068.1, forward strand.
GGTCGTTTTCAAACATGCTCCTATGGGGACCAAACTTTGCAAACATGTGGGAGGGGGGTGCCCACCCCCACATGCTTGCAAAGTTTGGTCCCCATCGGAGCATGTTTGGGTTAGTAATTAGTGCCCGGTGTACGGATTTTTCAAGTCTCGTGGTGCTTAAGAGGCCATGGAAAATCCGGGTCTTCCTCATACCATCATACCTAAACATGCTCCAATGGGAACCAAACTTTGCAAGCATGTGGGGGAACCAGCCCCCACATGCTTGCAAAGTTTGGTCACAATCCGAGCATGTTTGGGTTAGTAATTAGCGCCCGGTGTGCGGATTTTTCATATCTCTTGGTGCGCCCCCTAAGAGGCCATGGAAATCCGGGTGTTCCCCATACCATCGTTTCCAAACATGCTCCAATGGGGAGAAAACTTTGCAACCATGTGGGGGGCCCACCCCCACACACTTGCAAGGTTTGGAGCATGTTTAGGTTAGTAATTAGTGCCCAGTGTGGATTTTTCAAGTCTTGGTGTTTAAGAGGCCATGGAAAATTTGCAAGCGTGTGGGAGGGCCCAGGGTTAGTAATTAGCACCGCCTAGTGCAGATTCTTCAAGTCTCTTGGTGCTTAAGATGCCATGGAGAATCTGGGTCTTTCTCATACCATCGTACCCAAACATGCTCGGATGGGGACCAAAGTTTGCAAGCATGTGGAGGGTACCCTTTCCCACATGCTTGCAAAGTTATGTCAAAATCAAAGCATGTTTGGGTTAGTAATTAGCGCCTAGTGCGGGTTTTTAAAGTCTCTTGGTGCGCAAGAGGCCAATGCGGATTTTTCAACTCTCTTGGTGCTTAAGAGGCCATGAAAACTCTAGGCCTTCCCCATACCATTGTTTCCAAACATGCTCCTATGGGGTCCAAACTTTGCAAGCATGTGGGGGGGGGCACCTCCACATGCTTGCAAAGTTTGGTCATGATTAGAGCATGTTTGGGTTAGTAATTAGCGCCATGGAAAATCCGGGTGTTCTACACACCATCGTACCCAAACATGCTCCCATGGGGACCAAACTTTGCAAGAATATGGGGGGCTCCCACCCCCATATGCTTGCAAAGTTTGGTCCCCACTATCACAGCATGTTTGGGTTAGTAATTAGCGCCCAGTGTAGATTTTTCAAGTCTCTTGGTGCTTAAGAGGCCATGGAAAGTTCGGGTCTTCCTTATACCATCGTACCCAAACATGCTCCGATGGGGACCAAACTTTGCAAGCATGTGGGGGGTACCCTTCCCCACATGTTGCAAAGTTACATCAAAATCAGAGCATGTCTGGGTTAGTAATTAGCACCCACCAGTGCAGGTTTTTAAAGTCTCTTGGTGCGTAAGAGGCTAGTGCGGATTTTTCAACTCTCTTGGTGCTTAGAGGCCATGGAAACTCCGGGTCTTTCCCATACCATCGTTTCCAAACATGCTTTTATGGGGACCAAACTTTGCAAGCATGTGGGGGGGGCCACCTCCACATGCTTGCAAAGTTTGGTTATGATTGGAGCATGTTTAGGTTAGTAATTAGTGCCCAGTGTTGATTTTTCAACTCTCTTGGTGCTTAAGAGGCCGTGGAAAATCTCGGTCTTCTCCATACCATCGTACCCAATAATGCTCCAATGGGGACCAAAATTTGCAAGCATGTGGGGGGCCCACTCCCACATGCTTGCAAAGTTTGGTCATGAGCGGAGCATGTTTGGGTTAGTAATTAGCGCCTGGTGTGCGGATTCTTCAAGTCTTTTGATGCTTGAGGCCATGGAAAATCCCAGACCTCCACACACCATCGTACCCAAACATACTCCGATGGGGACCAGACTTTGCAGGCATGTGGGGGGGGCACCCCCACATGCTTGCAAAGTCTGGTCCCCATTGGAGAATGGTTGGGTTAGTCTCCTGGTGCTTAGGAGGATATGAAAAATCCAGGACTTCCACATACCAACGTACACCCAAACATGCTCCGATGGGGACCAAACTTTGCAAGCATGTGGGGGGTATCCTTGCAAAGTTTGGTCCCCATCAGAGCATGTTTGGGTTATTAATTAGTGCCCAGTGCGGATATTTCAAGTCTCTTGGTGCTTAAGAGGCCATGGAAAATCCGGGTGTTCCCCATACCAGCATACCCAAACATGCTCTGATGGGGACCAAACTTTGCAAGCATGTGTGGGAGGGGTACCCACCTCCACATGCTTGCAAAGTTCGGTCAAAATAAGAGCATCTTTGGGTTAGTAACTAGTGCCTGGTGCGGATTTTTATAGTCTCTTCGTGCCTAAGAGGCCATGGGAGATCTGGGTGTTCCCCATAGAGTCATTTCCAAACATGCTCCTATGGGGACCAAACTTTTCAAGCATGTGGGGAGGTTCACCCCCACATGTTTATTGCAAAGTTTGGTCATGTGATCGGAGCATGTTTGGGTGAGTAATTAGCACCCGCCGGTGTGAGGAGTTCTCAAGTCTCTTGGTGCTTAAGAGGCCATGGAAAATTTGGGTCTTCCCCATACCATCGTACCCAAACATGCTTCGATGGGGACCAAACTTTGCAAGCATGTGGTGGGGCCCACCCCACATGCTTGCAAAGTTTGTTCATAATCAAAGCATGTTTGGGTTAGAAATTGGCGCCCGGTGTATGGAATTTTCAAGTCTCTTGGTGCCTTAGAGCCCATGGAAAATCCGGGTCTTCCCCCTTCGATCGTTTCCAAACATGCTCCTATGGGGACCAAACTTTGCAAACACGTGGGAGGGGGTGCCCACCCCCACATGCTTGCAAAGTTTGGTCCCCATCGGAGCATGTATGGGTTAGTATATAGTGCCCGGTGTACGGATTTTTCAAGTCTCGTGGTGCTTAAGAGGCCATGGAAAATCCAGGTCTTCCACATACCATCATACCTAAACATGCTCCAATGGGAACCAAATTTTGCAAGCATGTGGGGGAACCATGGGGACAAAACTTTGCAAGCATGTGGAGGGGCCCACCCCCACATTCTTGCAAACTTTGGTCATGATCGGAGCATGCTTGGGTTATGCTCGATGCGGATTTTTCAAGTCACTTGGTGCTTACGAGGCCATGGAAAATCTGGGTATTCCCCATACCACCCAAACATGCTCCGATGGAACCAAACTTTGCAAGCATGTGGCAGGGCCCACCCCCACATGCTTGCAAAGTTTGGTCATGATAGGAGCATGTTTCGGTTAGTAATTAGCACCCGGTTTAGATTTTTCAAGTCTCTTGGTGCTTAAGAGGCCTTGGAAAATCCGAGTCTTCCCCATACCAACGTTCCAAACATGCTTCGATGGGGATCAAACTTTCCAAGCATGTGGCAGGGCCAACCCAAACATTCTTGCAAAGTCTGGTCCCCATCGGAGCATGTTTGGGTTAGTAATTAGATTTTTAAAGTCTCCTGGTGCTTATACGAGGATATGAAAAATTCGGGTCTTCCAATACCATCGTACCCAAACATGCTCCGATGGGGACCAAACTTTGCAAGCATGTGGGGGGGTCCCACCCCCACATGCTTGCAAAGTTTCGTCCCCATCAGAGCATGTTTGGGTTAGTAATTAGTGCCCAGTGTGGATATTTCAAGTCTCTTGGTGCTTAAGAGGCCATGAAAAATCTGGGTCTTTCCCATACCATCGTACCCAAACATGCTCCGATGGGGACCAAACTATAAAAATCCGTAGAGTAGGAACTAGTAGTTACTAACCCAAACATGCTCTGATTTTGACCAAACTTTGCAAGCATGTGGGGGGTACCCACCTCCACATTCTTGCAAAGCTCCATCAAAATCAGAGCATGTTTGGGTTAGTAACTAGTGCCTGCTGGCGGATTTTTATAGTCTCTTGGTGCCTAAGAGGCCATAAGAAATACAGGTATTCCTCCCCATAGCATCGTTTCCAAACATGCTCCTATGGGGACCAAACTTTGCAAGAAATACAGGTATTCCCCATAGCATCGTTTCCAAACATGCTTCTATGGGGACCAAACTTTGCAAGCATGTGGGGGGGTTCAACCCCACATGCTTGCAAAGTTTGGTCATGATCAAAGCATGTTTGGTGAAGTAATTAGCACCCGGTGTGCAGATTTTTCAAGTCTGTTGGTGCATAAGATGCCATGGAAAATACGAGTCCTCCCCATACCATCATACCCAAACATGCTCCGATGGGGACCAAACTTTGCAAGCATGTGATGGGGCACCCCCACATGCTTGGAAAGTTTGGTGTCACAATCAAAGCATGTTTGGGTTAGAAATTAGCGCCCGGTGTGCGGATTTTTCAAGTCTCTTGGTGCCTAAGCGGCCATGGAAAATCCGGGTCTTCCCCATCATACGATCATTTCCAAACATACTCCTATGGGGACAAAACTTTGCAAGCATGTGGGAGGGGGGTGCCCACCCCCCCACATGCTTGTAATGTCTGGTCCCCATCGGAGCATGTCTGGGTTAGTTAATTAGTGCCCGGTGTAAGGATTTTTCAAGTCTCTCGGTGCTTAAGAGGCCATGGAAAATCCGGGTCTTCCCCATACCATCATACCCAAACATTCTCCGATGGGGACCAAACTTTGCAAGCATGTGGAAGGGCCCACCCCCATATGCTTGGAAAGTTTGGTCATATTCAAAGCATGTTTGGGTTAGAAATTAGTGCCCGACGTCTGGATTTTTCAAGTCTCTTGGTGCCTAAGAGGCCATGGAAAATATGGGTCTTCCCTATCGTACGATTGTTTTCCAAACATGCTCCTATTGGGACCAAACTTTGCAAGCTTGTGGAGGTGGGTGCCTACCCCCATATGCTTGCAAAGTTTGGTCCCCATCGGAGCATGTTTGGTTAGTTAATTAGTGCCCGGTGTACAGATTTTTCAAGTCGCTTCGTGCTTTAAGAGGAGATGGAAAATCTGGGTCTTCCCCATACCATCATACCTAAAGATGCTCCAATGGGAACCAGGCTTTGCATGCATGTGGGGGAACCCACCCGCACATGCTTGCAAAGTTTGGTCATGATTGGAGAGCATGTTTGGGTTAGTATTTAGCACGCCCAGTGTGGATTTTTTAAGTCTCTTGGTCTTTAAGAGGCCAAGGAAAATCCGGGTCTTTCCCATACCATCCTACCCAAACAAGATCGGGGGACCAAACTTTGCAAGCGTGTGGGAGGGGCCCACCCCCACATACTTGCAAAGATTGGTACTCATCGAAGCATGTTTGGTTTAATAATTAGCGCCGCCCAGTGCGGATTTTTCAAGTCTCTTGTTGGTGCTTAAGAGGCCATGGAAAATCCGGGTCTTCCCCATATCATCATAACCAAACATGCTCCGATAGACTAAACTTTGCAAGCCTGTGGGAGGGCCCATCCCCACATGCTTGCAAAGTTTGGTCATGATCGGACCATGTTTGGGTTAGTAATTAGTGACCGGATTCTTCAAGTCTCTTGGTGCTTAAGAGGCCATGGAAAATCCGGGTCTTCCACACACCATCGTACCCAAACATGCTCCCATGGTGGGGACCAAACTTTGCAAGAATATGGGGGGGTCCCACCCTCATATGCTTGCAAAGTTTGGTCCCCACTATCAAAGCATGTTTGGGTTAGTAATTAGCACCTAGTGCAGATTTTTCAAGTCTCTTGGTGCTTAAGAGGCCATGGCAAATCCGGGTCTTCCTTATACCATCATACCCAAACATGCTCCAATGGGGACCAAACTTTGCAAGCATGTGGGGGGTACCTTCCCCACATTCTTGCAAAGTTACGTCAAAATCAGAGCATGTCTAGGTTAGTAATTAGCACCCAGTGCAGGTTTTAAAAGTCTCTTGGTGCCTAAGAGGCTAGTGCGGATTTTTCAACTCTCTTGGTGCTTAAGAGGCCATGGAAACTCCGGGTCTTTCCCATACCATCATTTCCAAACATTCTCCTATGGGGACCAAACTTTGCAAGCATGTGGGGGAGGCCAACTCCAAATGCTTGCAAAGTTTGGTTTTGATCGGAGCATGTTTGGGTTAGTAATTAGCGCCCAGTGTTGATTTTTCAACTCTCTTGGTGCTTAAGAGGCCGTGGAAAATCTCGGTCTTCTCCATACCATCGTACCCAATAATGCTCCAATGGGGACCAAAATTTGCAAGCATGTGGGGGGGCCCACCCCCACATGCTTGCAAAGTTTTGTCATGAACGGAGCATGTTTGGGTTAGTAATTAGCGCCCGGTGTGGATTCTTCAAGTCTTTTGATGCTTAAGAGGCCATGGAAAATCCAGGGCCTCCACACACCATCGTACCCAAACATGCTCTGATGGGGACCAGACTTTGCAGGCATGTGGGGGGGGCACCCCCACATGCTTGCAAAGTCTGGTCCCCATTGGAGCATGTTTGGGTTAGTCTCCTGGTGCTTAGGAGGATATGAGAAATCCTTGTCTTCCACATACCATCGTACACAAACATGCTCCGATGGGGACCAAACTTTGCAAGCATGTGGGGGGGTCTCACCCGCACATCCTTACAAAGTTTGGTCCCCATCGAAGCATGTTTGGGTTATTAGTTAGTACCCAGTGCGGATATTTCAAGTCTCTTGGTGCTTAAGAGGCCATGGAAAATCCGGGTGTTCCCCATACCAGCATACTGGAACATGCTCCGATGGGGACCAAACTTTGCAAGCATGTGGGAGGGGTACCCACCTCCACATGCTTGCAAAGTTCGGTCAAAATCAGAGCATCTTTGGGTTAGTAACTAGTGCCTGGTGTGCAGATCTTATAGTCTCTTGGTGCCTAAGAGGCCATGGGAGATCCGAGTGTTCCCCATAGCATCGTTTCCAAACATGCTCCTATAGGGACCAAACTTTGCAAGCATGTGGGGGGGTTCACCCCAAGATGTTTGCAAAGTTTGGTCATGATCAGAGCATGTTTGGGTGAGAAATTAGCACCCGGTGTGCGGAGTTTTCAAGTCTCTTGGTGCTTAAGAGGCCATGGAAAATCCGGGTCTTCCCCATACCATCGTACCCAAACATGCTCCGATGGGGACCAAACTTTGCAAGCATGTGGTGGGGCCCACCCCCACATGCTTGTAAAGTTTGTTCATAATCAAAGCATGTTTGGGTTAGAAATTAGCGCCCGGTGTGCGGATTTTTCAAGTCTCTTGGTGCCTTAGAGCCCATGGAAAATCCGAGTTTTCCCCCTACGGTCGTTTTCAAACATGCTCCTATGGGGACCAAACTTTGCAAACATGTGGGAGGGGTGTGCCCACCCCCACATGCTTGCAAAGTTCGGTCCCCATCGGAGCATGTTTGGGTTAGTAATTAGTGCCCGGTGTACGGATTTTTCAAGTCTCGTGGTGCTTAAGAGGCCATGGAAAATCCGGGTCTTCCACATACCATCATACCTAAACATGCTCCAATGGGAACCAAACTTTGCAAGAATGTGGGAGGGGCCCAGCCCCCACATGCTTGCAAAGTTTGGTCACAATCCGAGCATGTTTGGGTTAGTAATTAGCGCCCGGTGTGCGGATTTTTCATGTCTCTTGATGCGCCCCGTAAGAGGCCATGGAAATCCGGGTGTTCCCCATACCATCGTTTCCAAATATGCTCCAATGGGAGAAAACTTTGCAACCATGTGGGGGGCCCACCCCCACACACTTGCAAGGTTTGGAGCATGTTTAGGTTAGTAATTAGTGCCCAGTGTGGATTTTTCAAGTCTTGGTGTTTAAGAGGCCATGGAAAATTTGCAAGCGTGTGGGAGGGCCCAGGGTTAGTAATTAGCACCGCCTGGTGGATTCTTCAAGTGTCGGTGCTTAAGAGGCCATGGAAAATCCGGGTCTTTCTCATACCATCGTACCCAAACATGCTCGGATGGGGACCAAAGTTTGCAAGCATGTGGGAGGGGCCCACCCCCACATACTTGCAAAGATTGGTACTCATCGAAGCATGTTTGGTTTAATAATTAGCGCCGCCCAGTGCGGATTTTTCAAGTCTCTTGTTGGTGCTTAAGAGGCCATGAAAAATCCGGGTCTTCCCCATACCATCATACCCAAACATGCTCCGATGGGGACCAAACTTTGCAAGCCTGTGGGAGGGCCCATCCCCACATGCTTGCAAAGTTTGGTCATGATCGGACCATGTTTGGGTTAGTAATTAGTGACCGGATTCTTCAAGTCTCTTGGTGCTTAAGAGGCCATGGAAAATCCGGGTCTTCCACACACCATCGTACCCAAACATGCTCCCATGGGGGCCAAACTTTGCAAGAATATAGGGGGGTCCCACCCCCATATGCTTGCAAAGTTTGGTCCCCACTATCAAAGCATGTTTGGGTTAGTAATTAGCGCCCAGTGCAGATTTTTCAAGTCTCTTGGTGCTTAAGAGGCCATGGCAAATCCGGGTCTTCCTTATACCATCATACCCAAACATGCTCCAATGGGGACCAAACTTTGCAAGCATGTGGGGGGTACCTTCCCCACATTCTTGCAAAGTTACGTCAAAATCAGAGCATGTCTAGGTTAGTAATTAGCACCCAGCGCGGGTTTTTAAAGTCTCTTGGTGCCTAAGAGGCTAGTGCGGATTTTTCAACTCTCTTGGTGCTTAAGAGGCCATGGAAACTCCGGGTCTTTTCCATACCATCATTTCCAAACATTCTCCTATGGGGACCAAACTTTGCAAGCATGTGGGGGAGGCCAACTCCAAATGCTTGCAAAGTTTGGTTTTGATCGGAGCATGTTTGGGTTAGTAATTAGCGCCCAGTGTTGATTTTTCAACTCTCGTGGTGCTTAAGAGGCCGTGGAAAATCTCGGTCTTCTCCATACCATCGTACCCAATAATGCTCCAATGGGGACCAAAATTTGCAAGCATGTGGGGGGGCCCACCCCCACATGCTTGCAAAGTTTTGTCATGAACGGAGCATGTTTGGGTTAGTAATTAGCGCCCGATGTGGATTCTTCAAGTCTTTTGATGCTTAAGAGGCCATGGAAAATCCAGGGCCTCCACACACCATCGTACCCAAACATGCTCTGATGGGGACCAGACTTTGCAGGCATGTGGGGGGGGGCACCCCCACATGCTTGCAAAGTCTGGTCCCCATTGGAGCATGTTTGGGTTAGTCTCCTGGTGCTTAGGAGGATATGAGAAATCCTTGTCTTCCACATACCATCGTACACAAACATGCTCCGATGGGGACCAAACTTTGCACATGGAAAATCCAAGTTTTCCCCCTATGGTCGTTTTCAAACATGCTCCTATGGGGACCAAACTTTGCAAACATGTGGGAGGGGGGTGCCCACCCCCACATGCTTGCAAAGTTCGGTCCCCATCGGAGCATGTTTGGGTTAGTAATTAGTGCCCGGTGTACGGATTTTTCAAGTCTCGTGGTGCTTAAGAGGCCATGGAAAATCCGGGTCTTCCACATACCATCATACCTAAACATGCTCCAATGGGAACCAAACTTTGCAAGAATGTGGGGGAACCAGCCCCCACATGCTTTCAAAGTTTGGTCACAATCCGAGCATGTTTGGGTTAGTAATTAGCGCCCGGTGTGCGGATTTTTCATGTCTCTTGGTGCGCCCCCTAAGAGGCCATGGAAATCCGGGTGTTCCCCATACCATCGTTTCCAAATATGCTCCAATGGGAGAAAACTTTGCAACCATGTGGGGGGCCCACCCCCACACACTTGCAAGGTTTGGAGCATGTTTAGGTTAGTAATTAGTGCCCAGTGTGGATTTTTCAAGTCTTGGTGTTTAAGAGGCCATGGAAAATTTGCAAGCGTGTGGGAGGGCCCAGGGTTAGTAATTAGCACCGCCTGGTGGATTCTTCAAGTGTCGGTGCTTAAGAGGCCATGGAAAATCCGGGTCTTTCTCATACCATCCTACCCAAACATGCTCGGATGGGGACCAAAGTTTGCAAGCATGTGGGGGGTACCCTTCCCCACATGCTTGCAAAGTTATATCAAAATCAAAGCATGTTTGGGTTAGTAATTAGCGCCTAGTGCGGGTTTTTAAATTCTCTTGGTGCCTAAGAGACCAATGCAGATTTTTCAACTCTCTTGGTGCTTAAGAGGCCATGGAAACTCTAGGCCTTCCCCATACCATTGTTTCCAAACATGCTCCTATGGGGTCCAAACTTTGCAAGCATGTGGGGGGGGGCACCTCCACATGCTTGCAAAGTTTGGTCATGATTGGAGCATGTTTGGGTTAGTAATTAGCACCATGGAAAATCCGGGTCTTCCACACACCATCGTACCCAAACATGCTCCCATGGGGACCAAACTTTGCAAGAATATGGGGGGCTCCCACCCCCATATGCTTGCAAAGTTTGGTCCCCACTATCAAAGCATGTTTGGGTTAGTAATTAGCGCCCAGTTTAGATTTTTCAAGTCTCTTGGTGCTTAAGAGGCCATGGCAAATTCGGGTCTTCCTTATACCATCGTACCCAAACATGCTCCGATGGGGACCAAACTTTGCAAGAATGTGGGGGGTACCCTTTCCCACATGTTGCAAAGTTACGTCAAAATCAGAGCATGTCTGGGTTAGTAATTAGCACCCAGTGCAGGTTTTTAAAGTCTCTTGGTGCCTAAGAGGCTAGTGCGGATTTTTCAACTCTCTTGGTGCTTAGAGGCCATGGAAACTCCGGGTCTTTCCCATACCATCGTTTCCAAACATGCTCCTATGGGGGGACCAAACTTTGCAAGCATGTGGGGGGGGGCCACCTCCACATGCTTGCAAAGTTTGGTTATGATTGGAGCATGTTTGGGTTAGTAATTAGTGCCTACTGTTGATTTCTCAACTCTCTTGGTGCTTAAGAGGCCGTGGAAAATCTCGGTCTTCTCCATACCATCGTACCCAATAATGCTCCAATGGGGACCAAAATTTGCAAGCATGTGGGGGGGCCCACTCCCACATGCTTGCAAAGTTTGGTCATGAACGGAGCATGTTTGGGTTAGTAATTAGCGCCCGGTGCGGATTCTTCAAGTCTTTTGATGCTTAAGAGGTCATGGAAAATCCCAGACCTCCACACACCATTGTACCCAAACATGCTCCGATGGGGACCAGACTTTGTAGGCATGTGGGGGGGGGGCACCCCCACATGCTTGCAAAGTCTGGAGCATGTTTGGGTTAGTCTCCTGGTGCTTAGGAGGATATGAAAAATCCAAGACTTCCACATACCATCGTACACCCAAACATGCTCCGATGGGGACCAAACTTTGCAAGCATGTGGGGGGTTCTCACCCCCACATCCTTGCAAAGTTTGGTCCCCATCAGAGCATGTTTGGGTTATTAATTAGCGCCCAGTGCGGATATATCAAGTCTCTTGGTGCTTAAGAGGCCATGGAAAATCCGGGTGTTCCCCATACCAGCATACCCGAACATGCTCGGATGGGGACCAAACTTTGCAAGAATGTGTGGGAGGGGTACCCACCTCCACATGCTTGCAAAGTTTGGTCAAAATAAGAGCATCTTTGGGTTAGTAACTAGTGCCTGGTGCGGATTTTTATAGTCTCTTGGTGCCTAAGAGGCCATGGGAGATTTGGGTGTTCCCCATAGAATCATTTCTAAACATGCTCCTATGGGGACCAAACTTTGCAAGCATGTGGGGGGGTTCACCCCCAAATGTTTGTTGCAAAGTTTGGTCATGTGATTGGAGCATGTTTGGGTGAGTAATTAGCGCCCGGTGTGAGGAGTTTTCAAGTCTCTTGGTGCTTAAGAGGCCATGGAAAATTCGGGTCTTCCCCATACCATCGTACTCAAACATGCTTCGATGGGGACCAAACTTTGCAAGCATGTGGTGGGGCCCACCCCCACATGCTTGCAAAGTTTGTTCATAATCAAAGCATGTTTGGGTTAGAAATTGGTGCCCGGTGTACGGATTTTTCAAGTCTCTTGGTGCCTTAGGGCCCATGGAAAATTCGGGTCTTCCCCCTACGATCGTTTCCAAACATGCTCCTATGGGGACCAAACTTTGCAAACATGTGGGAGGGGGGTGCCCACTCCCACATGCTTGCAAAGTTTGGTCCCCATCGAAGCATGTTTGGGTTAGTAATTAGTGCCCGGTGTACGGATTTTTCAAGTCTCGTGGTGCTTTAAGAGGCCATGGAAAATCCGGGTCTTCCACATACCATCATACCTAAACATGCTCCAATGGGAACCAAACTTTGCAAGCATGTGGGGGAACCAGCCCCCACATGCTTGCAAAGTTTGGTCATAATCCGAGCATGTTTGGGTTAGTAATTAGCGCCCGGTGTGTGGATTTTTCATGTCTCTTGGTGCGCCTAAGAGGCCATGGAAATCCGGGTGTTCCCCATACCATCGTTTCCAATGGGGAGAAAACTTTGCAACCATGTGGGGGGCCCACCCCCACACGCTTGTAAGGTTTGGAGCATGTTTTGGTTAGTAATTAGCGCCCAGTGTGGATTTTTCAAGTCTTGGTGTTTAAGAGGCCATGGAAAATCCAGGTCTTTTCCATACCATCGTACCCAAAAAAGCTCCTATGGGGACCAAACGTGGGGGGAGCCACCTCCACATACTTGCAAAGTTTGGTACTAATGGGAGCATATTTGGTTTAGTAATTAGCGCCCAGTGCGGATTTTTCAAGTCTCTTGTTTGTGCTTAAGAGGCCATGGAAAATCCGGGTCTTTCTCATACCATCGTACCCAAACATGCTCCGATGGGGACCAAACTTTGCCAGCATGTGGGGGGCCCCACCCCTATAGGCTTGCAAAGTTTGGTCATTACCGGAGCATGTTTGGGTTAGTAATCCCTGTGTGGATTCTTCATCAAGTTCTCTTGGTGCTTAAGAGGCCATGGAAAATCCAGTTCTTCCACACACAATCGTACCCAAACATGCTCCGATGGGGACCAAACTTTGCAAGAAGGTGGGGGGGGCCACCGCCACATGCTTGCAAAGTCTGGTCCCCACCATCGGACCATGTTTGGGTTAGTAAATAGCGCCCAATGCGGATTTTAAAAGTCTCCTTGTGCTTAAGAGGATATGGAAAATCTGTGTCTTCCACATACCATCGTACCCAAACATACTCCGATGGGGACCAAACTTTGTAAGCATGTGGGGGGGGTCCCACCCCCACATGCTTGCAAAGTTTTGTCCCCATCAGAGCATCTTTGGGTTAGTAATTAGCACCCAATGTGGATTTTTTAAGTCTCTTATTGCTTAAGAGGCCATGGAAAATCCGGGTCTTCGCCATACCATCATACCCAAAACATGCTTCAATGGGAACCAAACTTTGCAAGCATGTGGGGAGTACGCGCTCCCACATGCTTGAAAAGTTAGGTCAAAATCAAAGCATGTTTGTGTTAGTAAATAGTACCCGGTGGGGATTTTTATAGTCTCTTGGTGCCTAAGAGGCGATGGAAAATCCGGGTCTTCCCCATACCATCATTTCCAAACATGCTTGTATGTGGACCAAACTTTGCAAGCATGTGGAGGGCCCACCCCCACATGCTTGCAAAGTTTGGTCATGATCGGGGCATGTTTAGGTTAGTAATTAGCGCCCGGTGTGCGGATTTTTCAAGTCGCTTAAGAGGCCATTGAAAATCTAGGTATTCCCGATACTATCGTACCCAAACATGCTTCGATGGGGACCAAACTTTGCAAGCATGTGGCGGGGCCCACCCCCACATGCTTGCAAAGTTTGGTCATAGATAAGAGAATTTTTGGGTTCCCGGTTCAGATTTTTCAAGTCTCTTGGTGCTTAAAAGGCTTTGGAAAATCCGAGTCTTCCCCATACCATCGTACCCAAACATGCTCCAATGAGGACCAAACTTTGCAAGCATGTGGCAAGTGGCCCACCCCTACATGCTTGCAAAGTTTGGTCATGATCGGAGCATGTTTGGGTTAGTAATTAGCATCCGGTGTGCGGATTTTTCAAGTCGCTTGGTGCTTAAGAGGTCATGGAAAATCTGGGTCTTCCCCTTACCATCGTACCCAAACATGCTCCGATGGGGACCAAACTTTGCAAGCATGTGGTGGGGCCCACCCCACATGCTTGCAAAGTTTGGGTTAGTAATTAGTGCCCAGTTTAGATTTTTCAAGTCTCTTGGTGCTTAAAAGGCCTTGGAAAATCCGAGTCTTCCCCATACCAACATACCCAAACATGCTCCCATTGGGAACCAAACTTTGCAAGCATGTGGTGGGGCGGCCAACCCGAACATGCTTACAAAGTCTAGTCCCCATCGAAGCATGTTTGGGTTAGTAATTAGCGCCGAGTGCGGATTTTTATAGTCTCATGGTGCTTACGAGGATATGAAAAATTCGGGTCTTCCAATACCATCGTACCCAAACATGCTCCGATGGGGACCAAACTTTGCAAGCATGTGGGGGGATCCCAACCCCACATGCTTGGAAAGTTTAGTACCCATCGGAGCATGTTTAGGTTAGTAATTAGCGCCCAGTGCGGATATTTGAAGTCTCTTGGTGCTTAAGAGGCCATGAAATATCCGGGTCTTCTCCATACCAGCGTACCCAAACATGCTCTGATGGGGACCAAACTTTGCAAGCATGTGGGGGTAGGGGTGGAAAGTTGGAATTACTTCCCTGGGCTTGGAATCTTTTAAAGTTAGAGGGTGCAGGCTTTGGCAGGACCTTTACTACAAAGGCTTTGGCAAAATCCTTTGCCATTCTTACAGCTTCAGCCATGGACACTGGCTTGGCATTTTTTACTAGTGTGTCCAAGGGTTCGTTCATTCCCGCGAATGAACCTGGCCATGAGTTGTTCTTCATCTAGAGGTGGTGAATATTTGAGTAGAAGAGCAAAGGCTTGATGATATTCCTCGATGGTTTTGCTCCCTTGCTTTAGCTCTAAGAATTCGTTCATTTTGATTTCCAAAAATCCAGGGGGACAAAATCTCTTTCTCAAATAGGTTTTTAGGTCATTTCAGGACTGAGTATTTCTGTCTAGGCAGTTGGTGTCACAGTGGTTCCTCCATGCTACCCTGGTTGTTTCCACTATTTTCAGCCTAGCAAGAGCCATTTTGCTCCGCTCATTGTAGCTCGTGACGTCAAAATATTCTTCCATGGCTTCCACCCATTTCTCCACAGCCTCGCCTAGGTTCTCTCCTTCTCCTTTGAAGGGTCGTGGCTGAGTCCTATGAAGAGCCTTGTGAACACATCAGGGTCAAGCTCGTCATCTTCAGAGAGAGGGTCTGGCTCTGACGGCCACGGTTTCCTCGTCTCATGATTCTGCCAAAAATTTATATATTACTGAATTTTTATTTTGATATCATCCACGAGATCCTAAGAATTATGAGGTTCAGAAAACAATTTCTTAAACAAGATAATGATCTTATTGGAGATCTATGACATATGTCCGATAACAGTTTTTTCTTTATCAGATCATCCACATAAACAATCACTTATACAACAGGGAATTTTTTTCTCCGGAAAACATTTCTTTATTTATATAAAAGTTGCAATATGTACATAGAGCAGCTCGGCTCCAGAATTCAAAATCTCCCCAGGAGTCGCATAAGACGACGGTACTGGGCCATAGCCATGCCCTGATACAAACGTTCACTTACTGACAAGGGAGCTATTATTTTCTCCTTAGGAATAAAACAACTAAGGAGTCTGTAGACTTGGCATGAAATTCTGAAATTTCGAGGCGTCGAATGATATAGAATGACGCTACACACCATTTTCAGCTTTAACAGAATCATTGCCAAGGAGATGTTCTGCCACAGCATTGCATGGCGGTCGCAAGAGGCGTGGACATACTGCCCTGCAAACCACTTATGCTGTTGTCTCTCTGTTGGGTTAGGAAAATATAAATCCTCGAAATGGCGTGCGAATCTTGCTCGGCTTGTTCGAGTTGAAGCGGAAGAAATGAGATGCTCGAAGGTGAATGCAGTCATATCTTGAGACTGGGTGAGGTCGAGAATACCAGATAAATAGGGAACTTCCATCTAGAAAAACAATTTATTTGATTAAAAAAATTCTTCATTAAAGAAGCTTACAGATGAAAATACATTATGAAAAATGCTTTTTCTGAGTTCAATTTCTAATAAGAATTTGTTTATCCTTATTAGCTTTCAACAAAGCTCTGATACCAACTGTGAGGTCCCTCTGCCCCCTCCACGCACCGGACTCCTGGTATAGCTGACAGCAGAGCGGAAGCAACCCCTCATGCGCGGGGCAGGGTTTCTCACTCGGGGCCTCGCCCAGGAATATCCGGGCACGAAACTAGGCTGGTGGTCACTCCGAAAACCGAAACGGGGAAAATTTCCCATGCCCGGAAAGTGGGGACGATTCCACCTTTTTGAATTTTCTTAACGAATTTTTCTAACGAGATCAAAACCTAAACTATCCTTCACCTGAATAAACCAGATAGAAGGAAACTATCGCTGATATAATTTGATCATCTGAGCAATTCAATGCTTTTTTCCTAATCAAGATTAGGCACAGCCGTTGATCCACTCAATTGAGAAATTTATCAGGGAATTAACTAACTAATCGAACACAACGTTCTAAGATTTTTCAGTTTGAATATTAAAACTCCATTGATTCCAGCCTAACCCCATCCCAGCCCATGGGTTAGCCACCACCCTACCACTGGAATCGGTAAACCAAACAAGTACTCACCCACCGATAAATGAATGCCTTTCTTAACTTTAGCTTTAGAAAATAGGTATGCACACACTCCTCTTTAAAACTTTAATATAAAAATAATCCATTGATAAAACAGATATGGTCACAGATTTCATAACTCAAAATTTCCATTCAATCCCTTGTTTCACAAAAAGAGTACCACTCTGGACTCTCAGTTGGGACCACCTGGTCAGCAATCCAGTAACAGATTACAATAATCATTTCGTCAACATTCATATATATATCTTCCATGACATACGCATGGGTGTCCTAAGCATCGCGAGCCCGTGCATCGCCTGGTTAGAACCCTCCAGGATCCTCCTTAGGTGTCCTGGTACTTCACTCAGGGACCGCTTTGTCGGCCCTTGCCCATCGTACTACGAAAGCACACCATTTTTCACCATACCCAGGCTGGTCAAGACCTGGGCAGGTTTTTGCCGCGTGAGCTGTCCCTTGAACACTCCCCGCCAACTGTTGCAACCGAACTTCCCTTAAACACATATGCAAAAATTCTCCCTCCAGCATTCTGGCGTAAGACAGTCCTTTAAGAAAATAGGGTTTCTATGCAAGTTTTCAGTTTTGATTTTGTTTTTGTTTTTGAATACAATGGTTTTATCTTAATTCCGTATCCCAATACTTCTAGATCACAGGTATGGATTCCCAAGCAGAATTCTTCGAATTCTGTAATCTTGATCCTCAGATCAAAATCAAAGGTCTCAACTTAGTTTCAGATTCGGTTAGTGATTTGAGTGCACTTTTCCTGAATTGGGCACATCGTCATTGATCGAAACTGATGAAGGAATAAGGTCTTGGTCAATAGTCTGAATTAGAGTTTGGGTCTGGAAAGGTTCTTCCTAAACTATCTTTCTTGAAAGGTAATATTTCAATTTCTCTTTTTCTAAATTTCGTTCATTGAATATTTGCTTACAGATTTCTAAACTAAAAAAGGATTCCTATGAGAAAAAAACTAATCATTTATCTTTGATAGTTTATTTGAATTTTCTCATTAGTGAATATGAAATGGTAGAATTTCCTCTCACAGATTATCTACTTATTCATTTTTCCAATTTTTGCGGAAATCAAACAGAGGATTAAAGAGAAGCCTTATTTAAATATAAAAATTTCTTTTATGCATTCATTTATGCATAAAATCATTTATGATGAAAATCACACTTTTAAATAAAAATATCTTTTATGCATATGTTTATGTATACAAATCATTTATGACGAAAATCACTCTTTTAATAGAAAAGAATTTCTTTTTTGCATCCATTTATGCATAAAAATCATTTATGATGAAAATCACACTTTTAATATAAAAATATCTTTTATGCATATGTTTATGCATACAAATAATTTATAACGAAAATCCCTCTTTTAATATAAAAGAATTTCTTTTATGCATCCATTTATGCATAAAAGTCATTTATGATAAAAATCACACTTTTAATATAAAAAAATATCTTTCATGCATCCATTTATGCATAAAACTCATTTATGATGAAAATCACACTTTTAATATTAAAAAATATCTTTTATGCATACAAATCATTTATGATGAAAATCACTCTTTTAATATAAAAGAATTTCTTTTATGCATCCATTTATGCATAAAAATCATTTATGATGAAAATCACACTTTTAATATTAAAAAATATCTTTTATGCATATGTTTATGCTTACAAATCATTTATGATGAAAATCATTCTTTTAATAAAAAAGAATTTCTTATATGCACCCATTAATGCATAAAAATCATTTATGATGAAAATAACACTTTTAATATAAAAAAATATCTTTTATGCATATGTTTATGCATACAAATCATTTATGATGAAAATCACTCTTTTAATATAAAAGAATTTCTTTTATGCATCCATTTATGCATAAAAATCATTTATGATGAAAATTACTCTTTTAATATAAAAGAATTTCTTTTATGCATCCATTTATGCATTAAAATCATTTATGATGGAAATCACACTTTTAATATAAAAAAATATCTTTTATGCATATGTTTATGCATACAAATCATTTATGATGAAAATCACTCTTTTAATAGAAAAGAATTTCTTTTATGCATTCATTTATGCATAAAAATCTTTTATGATGAAAATCACACTTTTAATATAAAAAATTATCTTTTATGCATATGTTTATGCATATAAATCATTTATGATGAAAATCACTCTTTTAATATAAAAGAATTTCTTTCATGCATCCATTTATGCATAAAAATCATTTATGATGAAAATCACACTTTAAAAAGAATATCTTTTATGCATACAAATCATTTATGATGAAAATCACTCTTTTAATATAAAAGAGTTTCTTTTATGCATCCATTTATGCATAAAAATCATTTATGATAAAAATCACACTTTTAATATATATATAAAAATATCTTTTATGCATATGTTTATGCATACAAATCATTTATGATGAAAATCACTCTTTTAATATAAAAGAATTTCTTTTATGCATCCATTTATGCATAAAAATCATTTATGATGAAAATCACACTTTTAATATATATATATATAAATATCTTTTATGCATATGTTTATGCATACAAATCATTTATGTTGAAAATCACTCTTTTAATATAAAAGAATTTCTTTTATGCATCCATTTATGCATATTTATGATGAAAATCACACTTTTAATATTAAAAAAATATCTTTTATGTATACAAATCATTTATGATGAAAATCACACTTTTAATAATTTTAAAAAAATATCTTTTATGCATGTGTTTATGCATATAAATCATTTATGAACGAAAATCACTCTTTTATGATCAAAATAAAATTTCAATAAGTTTCCTTATATACATAGAATTTAATTCTAAAGAAAGTAACACTTTTTTTTATAAAATATTTTTAGAAACATTTTTCTATACCTAGGATGAAAAATAACACTTTAAGAATACATATACGATGGGAATTACTCTTTTTGAATAAAAAAAGTAAAACTTATTTTTCACAATTTTAGAAAATTTTACCATAACCTCCTTTGTATGGCTGACCATTTTTTAATTTTTAACTCTCTAAAATTAATTAGAAGTTCACCAAGAGTATTTAAATCATTCTAATGTAAACATTTTCTACTTATCAAAGAGAAACATTATGAAAAACTTGATTTTATCTATTAATCATTCATCTAGGATAAAGAATGGTTGGATTTACTAAAGAAGAGAGGGGAATGCCTTTTTTTAATGAGGCATAA
The DNA here is from genome assembly GCF_041138505.1 of Cibotium barometz. Lineage (NCBI taxonomy): Eukaryota > Viridiplantae > Streptophyta > Polypodiopsida > Cyatheales > Cibotiaceae > Cibotium > Cibotium barometz. The sequence goes on from NC_141068.1 coordinate 37,025,604, forward strand.
CATCATATTCATATTAGAGAAGACAAAAATCATAAAAAAAACCATAAAATGAAATAGAAAAGAGAAGAATCTTTAACTTACAAGGATAATTTGAGAGCTTTCCTTTGGCTTGATGGTTTGAGGGATCTACTCTTGCTTGAAACAAGAGTGGCCACCAATCTTTAGAAGAGGGAAGGTCAAAAACTAATGAATTATGAGTAAATTCATAGTTTTTGGCTCTTGGAAGAAGTAGGGTAATAGTGCTAAAACACTATTGAGCTTCAACAAAGGGTAAGACTTCTATTTATAGGAGAAAGTGAGCTTCTAACCAAGCCAATTGATTCTAGAATTTTCCAGATTAGTTTGGTCAATTTTTGACCATTTTTGGGTCAGTTTAGTCCACTTTTTGGATATAGTTGAAATAGGAGAGAGGAGAGATAAAAATATCTCATTATTTGGGAGTTTAAAACTCTCCCACACATGTGAAATAGGTGCCTCCTTCATGAGGGGAATTCCCCCATACCGAGGAGTCAAAAATGCATCATTTCTTCTAAATATCTCTCTTTTTTAAACTATTAACCTTGTCCTTAGTCAACTCTTCATCTTATGTGATTATTTACTCATTTTTGGGGGATTTTCCTTTTATTCTTCCATTTATCTCGTCCCTACATTTGGATGAATCTTATTGGTCCATAGGAACCTTAATTTAAAATTTTGTAAAAATCTTGACTCCTAGGATAAGGCCTCTTGAACAGATTGTACTTGATTTCTAATGCACCTTCTGAAAATATTTTTGAACTTCTATTTTGGGGGAACTTATTTTAATAAGAAGAGATATTTTTCCATCCAAAAATATTTAAGAACTGAATTACCATTCTCTAGAAGATTTTCTCTCTCTAGGTCAAAACTAGTAGAAACAAGATCTTTTATATTTCTGAAGAGGGATTTGATTAGAGGGGAAGATGTTGGACATCTTGAGAGGCTGGGGAGGAATCTTACACACAAGGTCACTGCCTTTTCATCTATCACCAGGCTACATTCACGCGTGCTTCTTCTTTTGCATCCGCATTCTGCAGACAACTTTGATTGCAGCTCTCAATGCTTGCATGCTATCTTTTTATTTTTCCACATAGCAAGAGCTTCTATCCTTTGGGTGTTTTTTTCTCTGACATCCAAATCTTGTGGCTACTTTGTATCCCATGAAAGTGAACTCCTACTCCATGTTCTCTATGTTGAGATTCAAGCTCTGATACCATGTTGAAAGAACGGTAGAGGGGAAGGAGACACACACATAGGAGCAAACCCTAATGTATATTGCAAACCCTAGCCATAGAGGGAAGCCATCTCCTCTCTCACACAAAGCATAATGCCATAATCCATAATCCACACAACACACTATGAGTTGTGTCCACACTCATCTAACCCTAGCTAATGTCCACACATTATGACCAGCTGGACACGCGGTCATTTATGTCTCACACATGTTCCTACCTAATCTGCCATCACATAGCATAGCTAGCAAAGAGTTTGATATGAAAGACCTTGGTGATTTAAGGTTCTTTCTTGGCATTGAGGTGATTAGAACAAGCAAGGGTATATGGCTGGTGCAAAGGCAATATGCACTTGACATGCTGGCAAAGTATGGTATGACAGCATGCAAACCAATGTTGACACCATTAGAGCAAAACATGAAGCTTAGGGCTGATTTGGGTGATGAGCTTGATGATATCACCATGTACAGAAAAATGGTTGTGGTAGCCTTATCTACATGACCATTACGAGGCCAGATCTCAACTATGCACTTGGTTTGGTAAGTCAGTTTATGCAGAGTCCTCGTAAACCTCACTTGGATGCTGTGAGACGTATTATGAGATACGTCAAAACTACCGTGCATTATGGTCTTTTCTATGAGGCAGGAAAAGACATGCATGTCTATGGATATACAGATGCAGATTGGGCCGGTAGTGCATATGACAGGAGGTCTACCAGTGGCTATGTTTTCAGCCTTGGTAGTGGAGCTGTGAGTTGGAGCAGTAAAAAGCAGCCTACAGCTACTTTATCTACCACAGAGGCGGAGTATCGTGGAGCAGCCATAGCTGCATGTGAGGCTATGTGGTTGAAGAAGTTGCTAGATGATGTCAAGTTACAGAGTGATATGAGAGTTGTCATTCATTGTGAACATGAGTAGTATTCAGTTTGCTAGCAACCCAGTTTATCATGCTAGGACCAAACATATGAGGTCCACTATCATTTCATCAGAGAGAAAGTGCTAGATGGGCATGTTGATTTGACATATGTACAGTTGATCTTCAGTATGTGAAGACTGATGAGCAGGTGGCTGATATCTTCACAAAGCCACTTAGCAGGGAGAAGTTTGAGTACTTCCTAACTATGTTGGGAGTACATGGGATGAGCTTGAGGGGGAGTGTTGAGAGTCTTAATATCCCAAGCTTATCTACATCTTGCCAGCTCATCAAAAACCACATCTCGTGAGATGAGAACCTGCCTACTAGTGATTGGGTTGAAACATTTATATGCCTTTCTATCTTGTGCATAACCAATGAACATTCCTGTAATCATCCGAGATGAACTGACTCACGCAGTGCGGGATACCCTGAAATGACACGCCTTCCAAGGCTCCAAATCGCAATGTAATGGTGTAATCAAGTATAGGCAACTTGCATTGACACCTAATGAACCTCAATGTTGAGTATCAACTCCATCTGACATGTGTAATTATCAATTTTTGAAAACCCCTTTTTCTGTTTTTGGAAAAACCAGAAAAACCAGTAGAAAATTTGCTCTAATTTCTTCAATATCTCACCAAATTGAGCAACCAGGCATTCATTGGCTTAGCAATAGTGTCCATCAACTCCATGTAAGAGGAATTTGTCCAATTGTAAAACACCAAAGATTAATTGCTCGATTAAAATGCTCTGTTTCTCTGCAACCCAGTGGACAGCCTGTTTTAATCAGCTCATTCCTAGCTCAATTAAGCATCATTGACCAAACAAATCACATAGCCCTCTTCTACAAGATGTAAAGCATCCAATTGCTAAGAAATTTGTGGAAGATCTCAAGTACCAAGTGAGAAATCAACCTCCTCGTAGTCAAAAAACCAGATTTCTGCCCTGTTTCCTCTGTATGGGCTGCGCCGCCTGCAAATGAGGCCTTTGGGAGCAATTAAATTACTAATTGATGAGCCAAGCAAGTCCCCAAGACACCTAGGTACATGTGCAATCCACCAATGCTTGGATTTTTGCAAAAACCTCACTCCAAATGCATCAAATTTGGGCTTCTTTTTCACTGTTTTGTGAGAGCTCAAAAAACCAGAATTTTCACTCAATCAAATACATCCAAATTGCTCCAAACTTTGTTCAAGGCTTGCTTATGGGTTGCCAATACATCCCTCTTTGACAAATGCATATGTCTTTTGCCAGAAATCACGCGTATTTTCACCATACATCAATGTTGCCAAGCTTTAATGGAAAGCTTCAAAAACCAGAATTTTGCTTTGCTTTGATTTGCTCTAAAATGCTTTGCTTTTGCCTGTTTCACCTGCAATCCGCTCAAGGATGTTTAGAAGACCTTACCTGGTAGGCCTAGCTTCCAGATCTGATAGTATTTGGTGTGCTCTAAGCTTCACAGCTCCAATGGCAGCTTCACAGCTTCTTTTCACAGCTTCTTCTTCTCCCTCTTCACTCACTCACTCATAAACCCTAATAAACAGCACAAGGCTCTGATACCATGTTGAAAGATCGGTAGAGGGGGAGGAGACACACACACAGGAGCAAACCCTAATGTATATTGCAAACCCTAACCATAGAGAGAAGCCATGTCCACTCTCACACAAAGCATAATGCACTAATCCATAATCCACACAACACACAATGAGTTGTGTCCACACTCTACTAACCCTAGCTAATGTCCACACACTATGACCAGCTGGACACGCGGTCATTTATGTCTCACACATGTTCCTACCTAATCTGCCAGCACATAGCATAGCTGGCTCACACTGACATCGAGCTTGAATCTCAACAATCTTAACTCATCTTATCACATCCTAACTCATCCCATATGTATCTTATCACATCTTAACTCATCTTATCACATCCTAACTCATCCCATAAGTATCTTATCACATTTCATCACATCTCATACACCTCTTATCATATCATAACTCATCCCATAAGTATCTTATCACATCTCATCACATCTCATACACCTCTTATCACATCCTAACTCATCTTATCACATCCTAACTCTTCTCATATACATCTTATCGCATCTTATCACATCTCATGCATCTCTTATCACATCCTATCCCTTCATATATCTATTTATAGAATACAAGGGAATTCTTATATTTGATATAAGATTTCTTTACACATCTAATTATGCATAAATTCCATTTAAGGAGACTAACACTTTTGAAATAAAAATAAATCTTTTATGCATCTTTCTATGCATAAATTCATTTTAAATGACAATGACACTTTGAATTAAACTTCAATCTTTTATGCATCTTCCTATGCATAAATTCAATTTAGATGAGAATGACACTTTTGAATTAAAATCAATCTTTTATGTATCTTCTTATGCATAAGTTCAATTTAGATGAGAATGACACTTTTGAATTAAAATCAATATTTTATGCATCTTCCTATGCATAAATTCAATTTAGATGAGAATGACACTTTTGAATTAAAATCAATCTTTTATGCATCTTCCTATGCATAAATTCAATTTAGTAGGAATTACACTTTTAGAATAAAAGAATTTCTCTTATGCATCTAATTCAAAAGAAGATACATTTATGATGAAAATCACATTTTTAGTATAAAAATATCTTTTATGCATACCTCTATGCATGAAATCCAATTATGATAAAAGTATCATTTTTACAATATAATAATCATCTTTTATGCATACCTCTATGCAAGAATTTCAAATGTGATAAAAGTAACACTTTTACAATAAAATAATTATTTTTTTTGTAATATTTTTATAATAAAATAATAATTATTATTTTTTCCACCTCTATGCACAAAATTCAATATGATAAAAGTAACATTTTTATAATAAAATAATCATTTTTTTTCTTTACAGTTTTATAATAAAATAATCATTTTTTTTTCGTACCTCTATGCATGAAATTCAATATGCTAAAAGTAACACTTTTATAATAAAATATTCATCTTATATGCATACCTCTATGCATGAAATTCAATTAAGCTAAAAGTAACACTTTTATAATAAAATATTCATCTTTTATGCATACCTCTATGCATAAAATTCAATTATGTTAAAAGTAACACTTTTACAATAAAATATTCATCTTTTATGCATACCTCTATGCATGAAATTCAATTATACTAAAATTAACACTTTTATAATAAAATAACCATCTTATATGCATACCTCTATGCATGAAATTCAATTATGCTAAAAGTAACACTTTTATAATAAAATAATCATCTTATATGCATACCTCTATGGATGAAATTCAATTAAGCTAAAAGTAACACTTTTACAATAAAATATTCATTATTAAAACTTGACATTAATCAACTAACCATTTACCTAGAATAGAGAATGGTTGGTTTTGTTAGAAAAGAGAGGGAAATACTTTTTTGTAATGAGGTATAACATTTTCAGAGAAAACATAAAGCATAAAAACCATTTAAAGTCATAAAAACCATAAAATAGGTGAAAAGAAGAATCACCAACTTACTAATGACTTTGAAAGCTTTCCTTTGGCTTGATGGTTTGAGGGTTCAACTCTTGTTTGAACCAGAGTGGCCAACCAATCTTTGGAAGAGGAAAATGTCAAAACTAATGAATTATTAATAAATTCATAGTTCTTGGCTTGGGTGAAATAGAGTAACAATGCATTAAACACTATATTTTTTTAACAAAGGGAAGGCATCTATTTATAGGAAAAATTGAGCTCCTAACCAAACAAACTGATTCTAGAATTTTCCAAATCAGTTTGGTCAATTTTTAACCATTTTTAGGTCAGTTGAGCTAACTTTTTGAAACTAGACTTGAATGAGGAGAGAGGAGAGATAAAATATCACATTATTTATGAGTTTAAAACTCATTCAAGCATGTGAAGTAGGCGCCTCATTAAAGGCTCTCCCCCTTCCTTACATATGTGTCAAAATGGAATCATTATACCCAAAATATCTCATATTTTTAATATCACTCATAGTTTCTTACTAAACCTTGTACATTTTCAACTCTTCACCTTATGTGAGCATTGAAGGGACTCCCCTTCCTTACATATGTGTCAAAATGAATCATTATACCCAAAATATCTCATATTTTGAATATTATTCATAGTTTCTTACTAATAAACCTTGTACATATTCAACTCTTCACCTTATGTGAGCATTTACTCATTTTTGGGTATCTTCGTTTATAAAATTGGATTTATCTCCTCCCCACACATGGATTGATCTTATTGGTCCATAGCAATCTTAATTGGACCATAATCCAAAATTTTCTGAAAATTTAGACCCTTAGGCTAAGGTCCTTCATACCCATTTCCAATTAATTCCAATTGCACATTGGAAAGTTCTTTTTGAATTTCTGTTTCAGGGGAACTCATTTTAATAATATGAGAAATTTTTCTATCTAAAAATATTCAAAATCTGAATATTCTCTCTCTAGAATATTTTCTCTCTCTAGGTTAAAATAGTTAGAAATAAGATCTTTTATATTTCTGAAGAGGGGATTGATTACAGGGGAAGATGTTGGATATCTTGAGAGGCTGGCGAGGAATCTTACATCTAGTGTAAACCTAACTAAATGAGCTGGCGCTATAACTATGCCAGTCTGTAGAATGGCTGTCACACATCCCACTGGCCGCATATCACCCATGATCTCACCAACCATGCCAGTGGTGTAAGTGTGGGGCCTATCCCCCAGCAGGTGGGTCATCAGTGTCCACTGCCTCACTAGATGAGCTCGATATCTCAACAGCATAGCCAATCTGTCTTCCTGCAGTTCTTAAAACAGAGTTCTGCAGAGAATCGATGACTTACCCGTAGTGCTCAAAATCGCCTGCTTTTTGAAAAACGGAGGTGGTGACGTGCCTAAAATGTGTTTTCGGCCCAAAAAACATTGTCCGATAGGACGGTATAGTTGCCCTATGGCTTTACTCTCGCGAAGAAATCTCCTCAATCAGAGATCATTTGCCACCATAGTGCCTCCCGTAGAGCTCCCGACAAGGGTATAGTCACCAGCACAAATAGGGAAGAGTAGTTGAATCTCTTACCCTCGTACCGCTTCCTGTGTTTCTCTTGCTTGCAGCTCAGTCCTTAGCATGAACCAAGCTTTGATATCACACTCACAAAACCCTAATAGAGAAGAACACACAAGGTGAGAGGCTGAAAACCTTCTTCTTCTTCACTCAACACTCAACACACCATATACAAAGATAAGAGTATACACATATGAAAGGTACTCAACCAAATACATACTAGGGTTCTCTATAGTGTGAACCTAACTAAATGAGCTGGCGCTATAACTATACCAGTCTGTAGAATGGCTGTCACACAGCCTGTCATCCCACTGGCTGCATATCACCCATGATCTCACCAACCATGCTAGTGGTGTAAGTGTGGGGCCTATCCCCCAAGCGAGTCATCATTGTCCACACCGCCGCACTATCCCCCAAGCGAGTCATCATTGTCCACACCGCCGCACTAGATGAGCTCGATATCTCAACATGTTTTCATCAAAAATCTATAATTGAGATGTGGCACAAACTTATCGGGCATGTGAACATACAGAAGTTGAAGAATATGCAAGCAAGAGGCATAGTTGGTGGACTTCCCATATTCAAATATGATGGGAGTATGCATGTATGTGATGCTTGCTAGTTTGAAAAACAGGCAAGGTTGCCATTCCCTAGAGAAGGAAACATGACCACTAGGCCACTTGAGATTATTCACATTGATGTATGGGGGGCTGCACAAAGCCCATCCATTAGTGGAAGCAGGTACTATATGTAACCTTCATTGATGATTATAGCAGGATGACTTGGATCTATTTTCTCAAAGAGAAGAGCAAAGTGTTAGCAAAGTTCATGGATTTTAAAGAATTTGCAAAAAAGAAATATGGTTTTTAGATCAAATGATTGAGGATAGATGGAGGTGGTGAATACACCTCACATGCATTTGAGGGCTTCTTGAGGAAGAATGGCATTAGAAGGTAGCTTTCATGCAGCTACACACCTCAGCAAAACGGTGTTGCTGCTGCTGCTGAGAGGAAAAATAGGGTCATTTGGTGATGTGGCTTGGGCAATGCTAAATTGAGAAGAGCATGCCAAATGTTTATTGGGCAGAAAAAGCATGTGCCATAGTGGTGTATTTGCTTAACAAGACACCTACAACTGCCATACATGAAAGTTCCCCCCGAGCTGCGTCTTACTAGATATAAGATAGACATTGGGCATCTCAAAGTGTTTGGTAGCATTGCTTATGTGCATGTGCCAGATCAGAAGCGAAAGAAGCTCGATTCAAAGGCAGAAAAGTGCATCTTTGTTGGGTATGCACAGGATCGCAAAGCATACAAATGTTACAATCTAGATACTAAGCAAGTGCTCATTTCACGAGATGTGGTGATTGATGACTTGCTAGTTGGTACACAAAGTAAAAGATGAGGATGCCAATGATTCCAGTGCTGATGCTGTGCATGTGGACTTGCCACAAGAAAGTTCTACTTCTATTTCTGGGCCACAAATGTCAAGTGGTAGCAGTGTGCGTCCATGATCAGGGCGTTTGAGGCATGATAGTGGCAGCACTAGTAGTAGTGTTGTGGACAAAGGAAAGAAGAAAATTGAAGGTATTGGCATTACAGGATATGAGTCATGTAGTTTGGAGAGTTTGGATGAGGAAATTGGCATACCAGTCTTAGGTGCGAAGAAAGAGAGATATGTACCTCCACATGCTAGAGTCATAGGTATACAGAGTGATCCACAAGCTTTACGGAGATCACAGAGAGTCAGGTATCTAGTTGACAGGTTGACATACTGTGATTTTTCTATGCACTATGCATATATGACCTCTTTGGTAAAGCATGTGGAACCTACATGCTATGCATAAGCTATTGGAAAGCATATAAGGGAAAAGGCAATGGATGAGGAAATGGGTGCATTAGTTCATAATAATACTTGGGATTTAGTTGCCTTACCACAAGGAAAGAATGTCATTCGTTGTAAATGGGTTTATAAGGTGAAATGCAAGTCATATGGCTTGATTGAGCATCATAAGGCATGTTTGGTTGCTAAGGGTTATGCACAAACCCAAGGTTTGGATTATGACGAGACGTTTAGTCCTGTTAGCTCTTGAAAGGGAAAGGATTTTGGAATCTCATTACAGGTGCTGAGCCAGAGCCTGAGCTACCTTGGCAACCTACACAGCAGCAGCTTATTGCTCATAAGCAATGGTCAGAGAGAGCATTCAAAGTGCTGCATTATTTGTCTATATGCATTTCTGATGCTATGCTCATACACATTCAGGATGCTGAGAATCCCAAAGATGCATGGGATACTTTGGTCAAGATGTTTGATACAGATACAAGTGCTCGCAAGTCTCAGTTGCGACAGCAGATACATAATGTGAAAAGGAATAAAAGGAGCATACATGATTATGTGCAAGAAATCAAGAAGTTTGCAGATGCATTGGCCACAATAAATGCCCCCATGCCTGATGATGATTTGGTGGATATTACCTTGCGTGGTCTTGGCAAGGAATACAAATCTTTTGATACATCTATCTCAGTGAGGAGTACAGGTCTACCCGACTTCGATGAGTTGGTTTCACTCTTATTGGTTGAGGAAATCAAGCTCAGTGATTCATTTTTGGATGCATCTACTAGCCACGATGATGGCAGAAATCAGGCTTTCTACTCGCAGAGAGGCTTTAGAGGCAGGGGGAGATTTGCATCACGTGGACGTGGTGGTAATGGTCGTGGATGGCAGGATAGGCCTCCACAACAGAATTTTCAGCCTTCATATGGTGCTCGAGGTGGTCGTGGATATGCACCACAAAGAGGCAGAGGTACCCCCCGTGGTCGAGGACGTTGGCAAGGCCAACAAAATTCTATGCAAGATGTGGAATGCCATTATTGTGGCAAATATGGTCATATGGCGAGAGATTGCTTTCGCAAACAGAATGATTTGGGAGGGGGAAGAGCACAACGTGGTGGTCATTATGGTGGAAACTATGCACGACATGGTGGCAACTATGCATCAAGTAGCAATGATGGAACTGTAAATCATTTGTTTGCCATGAAGAATGTTGTGGGTTCTATGACGACAAATGCTGAGAATGATGATACATGGTATATGGACTCAGAAGCATCAAATCATATGACATGCCATGGTGAATGGTTTGAGCACATGAAGCCAATGGATGTCAAAGGCTATGTGGAAACAGGTGATGATACCCAGCGTGTCATTACACATGTTGGAAGTGTACCATTGGTCATGCATAATGGTCAGACAAAGTCTATGTCAGATGTGCTGTATGTGCCTTCAATCACTAAAAGCTTGGCCTCAGTTGGTCAAATGGTGGAACAGGGATTACAGGTTTGCTTCAATGAGCATGGATGCTTCGTTGAAGATTTTAAACATGGATGTAGAGTGATTGCTAAAGGCAAGAAAGAAGGAAGATTGTTTAAGCTGGATGCTGGAATTCCTGAGCTAAAATCAGCCATGTTCTCAAAGAGCAGGAATGTGGTACAGGATATTGATATGTGGCACAAGAGGATTGGCCATGTAAATATACAGAGATTAAAGAACATGCAAACAAGAGGCATTGTCAATGGATTGCCTAGGTTCAAATATGATGGACATATGTATGTTTGTGAAGCCTGTCAGTTTGGGAAGCAGGCAAGATTGAGATTTCCTAGAGAAGGAAATATGAGTAACAGGCCACTTGAGATAGTACACAGTGATGTATGGGGTCCTGCACAAAACCCATCTATCAAAGGCAGCTTATACTATGTTACATTCATTGATGACTTTAGCAGGATGACATGGATATACTTTCTCAAAGAGAAGAGTGAAGTATTGGAAAAATTCATGGATTTCAAAGCCTTTGCAGAAAAGCAGTATGGCTGTTGGATTAAATGTCTGAGGACAGATGGAGGTGGTGAATACACCTCAAAGGCCTTTGAGCATTTCTTGAGGAAGCATGGAATAAGGAGACAGCTGACTTGCAGGTATACACCTCAGCAGAATGGTGTGGCTGAGAGAAAGAATAGAGTTATATGTGAAGTGGCAAGGGCAATGCTTAATGAAAAGAGCATGCCAGATTACTATTGGGCAGAAGCATGTGCTACTGCAGTATACATATTGAACAAAACACCTATAGTAGCCATTCATGGAAGCACGCCAGAGATGCGGCTCACAGGTTACAGGCCAGACATTGGACATCTTAAAGTTTTTGGATGCATAGCTTATGTGCATGTGCCTGATGAAAGAAGAAGGAAGTTGGATCCTAAGGCAGAGAAATGTATATTTGTTGGATATGCACAGGATCGAAAGGCCTACAAGTGTTATAATCCACAAACTAGACAAGTGGTCATCTCACGTGATGTGGTGTTTGATGAGCTTGCTAGTTGGTATAAAGCAAAAGATGAGGGTGTTATTGAGTCACTTGAGGCTGATGTACATGTGAACTTGCCACCACAAGCAAGTTCTAGTTCTACCACTATGTCTGGGCCAGCAGCAGAAGCTGAGAGTAGCAGTGTACGTCCATGGTCAGGACGTCTGAGGCATGAGAGTGTAAGCACTAGGAGTAGTGCTATGGATAAAGGCAAAAAGAAAGTCGAAGGAATTGGAATCATAGGATATGAGTCATCTAGTTCTGAGAGTTTGGATGAGGAGCTTGGCATACCTGTTTTACGCACACCTGGTGCGAGGCAGGACAGATATGTGCCACCACATGCGAGAGTTACAGGTGTACAGAGTGACCCGCAGGCATTGCGGAGATCCCAGAGAGTCAGATATCCTGTTGACAGATTGACATATAGAGATTTTGCTATGCACTATGCATACATGACATCTATGGTGAAGCATGTGGAACCTACATGCTATACAGAGGCTATTGGAGAGCATGTATGGGAGAAAGCAATGGATGCTGAGATGGACGCATTGGTCCATAATGATACATGGGACTTGGTTGCACTACCAAAGGACAAGAATGTTATTGGATGTAAATGGGTTTACAAAGGGAAGTGCAAATCTGATGGTTCTATTGAAAGACAAGGCAAGATTGGTAGCAAAGGGTTATGCACAGACCCATGGATTGGATTATGATGAGACGTTTAGCCCAGTGGCTAAGATGGGCACAGTGAGAGCAGTCATTGCTATGGCTGCAGCTAATGGCTGGGAAATGCATCAGATGGATGTCAAGAATGCATTTCTGAATGGAGATCTACAAGAGGAAGTATACATGGCACAGCCAGAAGGGTATGTACACCCTAGATATCCCACTCACGTATGCAGGTTGAAAAAGGCATTGTATGGTCTAAAGCAAGCACCTTGTGCTTGGAGTGATAAGATGAGCAGATATCTTATCTCACTTGGTTTTCAAACTTCTACAGCAGATTCTTCACTGTATGTGAATAAGACACAGCATGGGATTGTTTTACTAGTCATCTATGTGGATGACTTGATTATTACAGGTGATCATAGTGCAAATGTGATACATGTCAAGAAATCTTTGAGTGGGCAATTTGACATGAAAGATCTTGGTGAGTTGAGATACTTCCTTGGCATTGAAGTGGTGAAAGATCATGCAGGTACTTGGTTAGTACAGCGCCAGTATGCCTTGGATATGTTGGCAAAGTATGGCATGACAGGGTGTAAACCTATGAGTACACCATTGGAGCAAAATGTAAAGTTGCGGTCTGATTATGGCGAGGAATTGGATGATCCTTCCATGTACAGGAAGATGGTTGGTAGTCTCATATACATGACTATCACACGCCCGGATTTGAGTTATGCGGTGGGGCTAGTCAGCCAGTTTATGCAGAGCCCCAGGAAAACACATTTGGATGCAGTGAGACGCATCATGAGATATGTGAAGACCACAGCACATTATGGTCTATTTTATGAGAGTGGTAAAAGCTTGGACATACATGGCTACACAGATGCTCATTGGGCAGGTAGCGCATATGACAGGAGGTCTACTAGTGGATATGCTTTTACACTTGGAAGTGCCGTGGTGAGTTCGAGTAGCAAAAAGCAACCTACAGTTGCTTTATCCAGTACAGAGGCTGAGTACAGAGGAGCAGCCATTGCTACTTGTGAGGCTATATGGTTAAAGAGCCTCTTGGCAGATTTATGTGAGCCTCTTGATGGCAAAGTTGTCATACATTGTGACAACATGAGCAGTATGCAGTTGGCAAAGAATCCAGTGTTTCATGCGAGGACCAAACACATAGAGGTCCATTATCACTTTGTCAGAGAAGGTGCTGGATGGTACAGTTGATCTTCACTATGTGAAGACTGATGAGCAGGTGGCTGATATCTTCACGAAGCCACTTAGCAGGGAGAAGTTTGAGTACTTCCGGACTATGTTGGGAGTACATGGGATGAGCTTGAGGGGGAGTGTTGAGAGTCTTGATATCCCAAGCTCATCTACATCTTCATCGGCAGTACATCATGAGCTTGAGAGGGGCTGTTGAGATTCAAGCTCGATGTCAGTGTGAGCCAGCTATGCTATGTGCTGGCAGATTAGGTAGGAACATGTGTGAGACATAAATGACTGCGTGTCCAGCTGGTCATAGTGTGTGGACATTAGCTAGGGTTAGTAGAGTGTGGACACAACTCATTGTGTGTTGTGTGGATTATGGATTAGTGCATTATGCTTTGTGTGAGAGTGGACATGGCTTCCCTCTATGGTTAGGGTTTGCAATATACATTAGGGTTTGCTCCTGTGTGTGTGTCTCCTCCTCCTCTACCGTTCTTTCAACAAAGATGTGATAAGATGTGTATGGGATGAGGTAAGAAGTGTATGTGATGGGATAAGATATATATGAGATGAGTTAGGATGTGATAAGATGAGTTAGGATGTGATAAGAGGTGTATAAGATGTGATAAGAGGTGTATGAGATGTGATAAGATGTGATAAGATGCATATGAGATGAGTTAGGATGTGATAAGATGAGTTAAGATGTGATAAGATGTGTATGGGATGAGATAAGAAGTGTATGTGATGAGATAAGATGTATATGGGTTGTGATAGGGCGAGAATGGATGTGATGTAAAAGAATAGATGTAAAGGCGTATGGGGCTATATGAATGGGAATGTGGAAATGGATGTATGTATGTGGATGTGTGGATGTGGAAATGGGAGTGTGGATGTATGAATGTGAAAACAGATGTATACATGTAGATGTAGATGTAGAGATGTGATTATGGATGTGGATGTATGCATGGAGATGTGGATGGATGGTTATGTATGTGGATGTGGATGTATGAATGAGGATGTGAAAATGGAGGTATGCATGGATGTGTATGTAGAATAATGAACGTAAATGTGTATGGAAAATAATGTGTCATCAATATGAGTAAATGGATGAAAATGAATACACATTGAATGGAATGTGGATTAAGTAATGTGGATTGAGGAGGGATAATGTGGAAAGACGAGAGTTCGATATAGAAATTGTATTTTGTGACTGTTTGTAAATGACTGTTTTATGTCGAGAATGCTAGGGAAGCATTTTGACCGTCTTGTGGATTAAGGTCAGGAAGACCTAACTGATAAAGTTGCAACTGCTGACAGAGAGTCAATGGAGGACATCTCGCGTAGCAAGGTCAACCAAGGTCTTGACCAGCCTCGGTTCGATTTAAATGGTGAGCTTCCAATACGATGGATGAGGGACCAAGTAAGCGGCCTATGAGTGAAGCGCTAGGTCACCTGCGAAGGATCCTAGAGGGTGCTGATCATACGGTGCTCGGGCTCTGGGTCGCCGAAGATACCTACACGTGCGTCGTGGAAGATACTGGAACAAGGAATAAGAGTTGTTTTCTGAAACCGGGCATGGATCTGGTTGATTGACCTTGCTGGTCCTCAACAGATGAGTCTATGGCTCTTTTATATGGATCTATGGGTTGATCTTGCTGATCTTCAACGGAGATTCCATTCTGTTATGTGAATATATTGCCGGTTACTATGAGCTAGGAACTATGGAAAAGGCCCCTGAGTGAACAGGTGGTGAGCGTTTTGGTTGCCAATGATGCCATAAGTACACCGATGATGAATGAATGACTGGAAATAAGGATTCAACCAGAGACTTTGAGGATTGTCATCAGTGACATAATGGTTTCATTAAAGGATTATTTTAAAGTTAGTTGATGCTGAGAAAAAGGCAATTTCATATTGGGTGTGTAAGTGGTGTGACTAGTTTTATGTTTGCATAAACTTCCGGCTAGGGGGCCTTGGAACTCTTTTCCTTGGTACCCGGGACAAAACCTAACCAAATTCAAAATTGGATCGCATCACTACAGTGGTTGGGAGGTTGGCTAACCCATGGGACTGGATGGGGTTAGGCTGGACTGATGGATCCGTAAACCGAGACTCAATTTTTGTTATTATGATAGATGAAGTAAATCCCGGATAATAATTGTTCTATGGATATAGGAATCTACGGCTGTGCCTCTTGATGGGGAAAAAAGCGTTGATCCCAATGATCCAAGTGCAAGTTTCTTCCTTGATCTGACCGAGTATCTTTATAGGTGCAGTCGGATCAGTTTGATCAGTAATGGTCTTGACTACGTTAGAGTAAAAAGTTATCCTGGTGGAATCGTCCGTGCTTTCCGGGTAAAGGAAGTTTTTTTTTCGGGTTCGGTTTTGGAAAAACCGACGGATTAGTCTCTTGTCCGGATATCCGTGGACGAGGCCCCGAGTGTGGGACCTTGCCCCGCGCATGATGTGCTACTTCTGCTGCTAGCATCCCGAATCCGCCGTTGCGCGGTGGGGGACATGGATCTCACACTAGAGAGAACCCTAGTATGTATTTGGTTGAGTACCTTTCATATGTGTGTACTCTTATCTTTGTATATGGTGTGTTGAGTGTTGAGTGAAGAAGAAGAAGAAGGTTTTCAGCCTCTCACCTTGTGTGTCCTCTATTAGGGTTTTGTGAGTGTGTGTGTGCTTGCAAGAGCTCAAGATCTCTTCTCCCCTACATCTTTTCAAAACATAGACAATTTCAACTATGGAATACTTGCATCCAATTTGAATAATATGCCTTCCTTCTTGCCCTTGGGCAATAACTCTACATCAATTCTTAAAGTCTTCAATGAAGCAACCATGCTCGTTGAATCGTACCTCTAATCCTTTCTCAACCATTTTTCCAACAGAAGCCAAACTTTTTTTAATGGAAGGCACATACAAAACATCTGACATAGACTTCACCTCGCCACTTTTTTATCCATTGGTTTCATGTTCTCAAACCACTCACCATGGAAAGTCATATGATTTGACGCTCTTGAATCCATATACCATGTATCATCACTGTCTCCATGTGTCATCATGGAACCCACTACATGCTTCATTTTGCAAACAAGTGATTTGCACTACTATCATGAGTGCTGGATGCAAAATTACCACCATGTACTCTACCTCCTCTCAAATCATTATGTTTGCGATAATAGTCACATGCCATGTGACCAAACTTCCCACAATAGTGACATTCCACATGCTACATAGATGATTGTTGGCCTTGCCAATGACCTCTTCCACGAGCATTACCTCGACCTCTTTGAGGTGCATAACCATGACCACCTCTAGCACCCATACCATGATAAAAGATAGACAGGGAGAGAGAACACACACACAAGACCAAACCCTAATAGATTGATATGTAACCCTAACCATAGAGGGAAGCCATATCCACACTCACATAATGCATAATAGAAAAAGAGCAGACAACCACACACTACATGTGTTCTTTTCACACACCAAATAACCCTAACTAATGTCCACACACTGTGGCCAATTGGACGCGGTCATTTATTGCCACACACATGCTACTTTCTACCATGCCAGCACATATCGTGTCTGGCTCTAGCTCTAATTGAGCTTGTAATTTCAACAGATACGACATGTTTCCCTTTCCATCCTTGCATCCTTTTTTGGGGTGGAAACCTTGAATTTCTCGCCACCTCCACGCTCCTAGTTGGATCCTCAATTTTTGTGCACACTACAATCATATTTACATATGTATGTCCTAATTTTGTATTTTGTTCTCTTCTCTTTTTGTTTACTCCAAAAGCTTGTATGGATTCCAATTCTTGATCCTCAATGCTTCTTCTTCTTGGAGATTCTCTGGATCTGGATCTGGACACACTTTTCCGTTTGGACATACTTTTCTTGCTAGTTCTTGTATTCTTACGCGGGGGATAAGGCTTCACCAAAAACCATTCACCAGTTTCCTTAGGCTTTCTCCATCTAGACTTGCCAGCTCAAATGTTCCTTTCTCCATTTTTCTAAAAATTTTAAATGGGCCCGTCCATCTATTTTTCAAATTTGCTAGGTGGGGTCTCATTCTTGATGAGCAGCAAGATTGCATCTCCTTCTTTGAATATCTTGAATTTTGTGTTCCTGTCCACCTGTAACTTTCTCCTTTTCTATACAATCTAGGCTACCCATGCAATGTGTAGTCTTGTTTCATCTAGCTTAAGGATTTTCTCCATCCTGTGCACCTCTGATTCTTCCAAGAGAGCCTTTATGATATAGATATCCTGAGGCTCTGTGTGAGATCCCACTATCGAAGAGCGGAAGCAGCTCCCTCTTGCGCGGGGCAAGGTTTTCCACTCGGGGCCTCGCCCTCGAATGTTCGAGCACGAGGCTAAGTCGGTGGTTATTCCGAAAACCAAAACCGAGAAAATTTCCCATGCCTGGAAAGCGGGGACGATTCCACCATTTTGAATTTCTTAACGAATTTTTGTAACGAGGTCAAGACTGAACTAACCTTCATATAAACCAGATAGAAGGGAAACTATAATAGACTTAACTTGAAGGAATCAACGCTTTTTCCTAATTGAATTAGGCACAGCCGTTGATATATTCATTTGAGAAGTCTTCAGGTTATTATTTAACTATTTGCATTCTAAGCATAATCTTATTAATCAATTTTATTATTAAAACTCTTTTGATTCCAGCCTACCCCCATCCGGCCCATGGGTTAGCCACCGCCCAACCAGTGGAATAGTAGAACCAGACAAGTACTCACCCACCCATAATTGAAAGCCTTTCTTAACTTTTGCTTTAGAATACAGATACTCACACACTCCTCTTTAAACTTTAATTTATAAAACAATCCATTGATAAACAATTACTGGGTACAGATGTCACAACTCAAAATTTCCATTCAATCCTTGTTTCTCACAAAACAGTACCACTCTGGACTCTCTGTTGAGACCAGCAAGTCAGCAACAAGATCCAGTAAAACAGATTACAATAAGTTTCTCGTCATCATACATATATATCTTCCACGACATACGCATGGGTGTCCTCGGCAACGCGAGCCCGTGCATCTCCTGACCCTCCAGGATCCTCCTTAGGTCTCCTGGCCACTTCACTCAGGGACCGTTTCGTCGGCCCTCGCCCATCATACCGGATGCACACCATTTTACACCATACCTAGGCTGGTCAAGACCTGGGCAAGTTTTTTGCTGCGTGAGCCGTCCTTTGAACACTCCCCAGCTATTGCAATCAAACTTCCCTTAGAACACACATATACCAAATGCTCCCTCCAGCATTCTGGCGTAAGACAGTCCTTTAAGAAAACAAGGTTTCTATGCAAGTTTTCAGTTTTGTCTTTCTTTTGAATACAATGGATATATCTTAATTCAGTATCCCAAGACTTCTAGATCACAGGTCTCATATCCCAAGCAAAATTCCTTGAATTCTAAATTCTTGATCCTTAGATCAAAATCAAAGGTCTCAACTTAGAAGTTTCAGATTCGGTGGTGATTTGAGTGTAGATTACTAAACTGGTCACATCGTCTATTCTTGAAACTGTGATGAAGGAGTTATGTCTTGGTCATAGTCTGATTCAGAGAGTCTGGAAATATTCTCCTTGGTCTATCTTTCTCGAGGGTAATGATTCAATTACTGCTTTACTGAATTCAAAACTAAACACGAATTCCTATGAGGAATAAATTAGTCATTTATTTAAAATTCTGACTTCGTCGATAGTTTTTCTGAATTTTCTCATTACCATCCTAGAGAATATGAAACACTAAAATTTTCTTTTACTACAGAGTATTTACTTAATTTATTTACCCATATTCATGGGATTTAAACAAGGATTAAAGAGAACTTTTATTTTGATATAAAATTTTTGTATGCATCTATTTATGCATAAAAATCCATTTTGATGAAAGTAACACTTTTATAATAAAAAATATTCTTTTATGCATCTATTTATGCATAAAATCCATTTTGATGAAAGTAACACTTTTATAATATAAAAGTATTCTTTTATGCATCTATTTATGCATAAAAATCAATAATGATAAAAGTAACACTTTTATAATAAAAAAATTATTCTTTTATGCATCTATTTATGCATAAAAATCCATTTTGATGAAAGTAACACTTTTATAATAAAAAAATATTCTTTTATGCATCTATTTATGAATAAAAATCAGTAATGATGAAAGTAATTTTTTTATTAAAAAAAATTAACCAATATGCATCTTTCTATGCATAGAATTTATATCTAATGAAAATCACTCTTTTATAATAATAAAAATAACCAATATGCATCTTTCCATGCATAGAATTTATATCTAATGAAAATAACTCTTTTATAATGATAAAAAAATAACCAATATGCATCTTTCCATGCATAGAATTTATATCTAATGAAAATCACTCTTTTATAATAAAAAAATTAACCAATATGCATCTTTCTATGCATAGAATTTAAATCTAATGGAATTAACACTTTGAATAAATATATTTCTACTATGCATAGAATGAAAATGACACTTTTAGAATACACAAACGATAGGGATTATTCTTTTAGAATAATAAAAGATGAAACTTATTTCACAAAATTTTAGAAAATTTTACCATAACCTCCTTTGTATGGCTGACCATTTTTCAAATTTTCCTATCTTAAAATTACTTAAAAATTATCCCTAAATGGTTTTAAGCACTCTAAACTAATCAAATTTCACTTTTAAAAAAGAAACAATATGAAAAGTTTAATTCCAACTATTAGATTACTTAACTAGGATAAAGAAGGGCTGATTTTAAGAGTGAGAAAGGGGGAAAGCCTTTCCAGCAAGGCATAGCATCAAATTATCATTTCAAACAAAACAAAAATTAGAAAACCATTAAAAGAATAAAGAAAAATATAATATTTCTAACTTACATGAATACTGGGAGCTTTCCTTTGGCCTGATGGTTTGAGGGATCTACTCTTGTTTGCAACAAGAGTAGCCACCAATTCGTTAGAAGAGGGAATGGTCAAAAACTAGTAAATTATTAAGAAATTCACAGTTCTTGGCTCTTGGGAGGAGTAGAGTAACAGTGCATAAAACACTATTAAACTTCAACAAAGGGGGAGGCTTCTATTTATAGGAAAAAGTGAGCTCCTAACCAAGCAAACTGATTCTAGAATTTTCCAGATCAGTTTGGTCAATTAAAACGCGAGATGTCCTCATCTCACAAAAACTAGGGATAATCCCGCAACAGTTCGGCTTCTTTCTTCGAGGTGGCATCTTCAAAAGGATAGAACTTCTATTTGACCAATATGTCTCTCAGAATTCTATTCCTGAGAACCTTTTCTCTCGAACATCAAGGATTTCTTCAGGTTGGAGTTCCGTCTGCCCTTGGGTTGAAGAAGTTAAGATTTTATCCATCAAGCACATGATTCGGGCTTGGTACATACTTTTTAAGAAGGCTGACATGAAATACATTATGTACTTTGAGATGAGGAGGCTGAAGAAGCTCGCAGGCTGTCACCTACTTTCTTTGTAATCAGAAATGGCTTACAGTATCTGGGGGATAACTTCTTGTACTTCCCAAGAGATAGAGAACTTCTTTTGGGGCGTACTCGAAAGAAGACTATATTTGCTTCTTCGAATTCTTTGTCTATCCTCTTCTTATCTGCATACTGCTTCTGTCTATCCTGAGCAGATTTTAAATCTTTGAGATTTGACTGCATCTACTGCTCCATGTCGTCAAGCATCTATCGTCTGGATATCTCGACCCTAATCAATGGGTCGGACCAAGTTAATGGAGTTAAGCAATCTTGTCCATATAGAGCTTTGAAAGGGCTCATCCCAATACTTTGGTGATAAGAAGCATTGTAGGCGAACTCGACTAGGTGCATATAGCTTAGCCACTTCTTGGGTTCCCACAGCATGACCGAAGTATATCTTCGATTACTTGGTTTACCCTTTCTGTTTGACCATCGGTCTCAGGGTGGTAAGCTGTGCTGAGATCCAAGAAAGTTCCTACTGTTTCAAAAAATGCAATCCAGAATCTTGACGTGAATTTGGGATCTCAATCACTTACTATTCTTCTGGGTAGGCCATGCAATCCGAGGAACACTCTGGCCACATCCACTGCAGTGTAGGTTTCTTTTACTGGAATCAGATGGGCAACTTTGGTTAGTCTATCAACTACCACGAAGATGGAGTTGTAACCTGATTGCACTGAAGGTAATCCAGTAATAAAATCCATATTGATGCATTCCCACTTCATCTGGGGGATGTCTAATGGATGTAACTTCCCAGGCATTTTTACTCTCTCGGCCTTGACTTTATGACAGGTCAGACATTGATGTACATGATGAAAAGATGCAGGGGGAAGAGAGCTTGAGCTCTTGCAAGCACACACACACACACTCACAAAACCCTAATGGAGAACACACAAGGTGAGAGGCTAAAAATCTTCTTCTTCTCTACTCAACACTCAACACACCATATACAAGAATAAGAGTACACATAATATGAAAGGTACTCAACCAAATACATACACAAGTTCTCTATAATGTGAACCCGACTAAATGAGCTGGCGCTATAACTGTGCCAGTCTCTAGAATGGCTGTCACACAGTCTGTCATCCCACTGACCGCATATCTCCCATGATCTCACCAACCATGCCAGTGGTGTAAGTGTGGGGCCTATCCCCCAGGCGGGTCATCAGTGGCCACCGCCTCACTAGATGAGCTCGATATCTCAACACTCCCCCTCGAGCTCAACTCCATCTCATGTACACCAAGCGAAGCCCTGAATCTGCGGAGCTTCTCTATACCCAATGCTTTGGTGAAGATGTCAGCTACTACCTGATCCTCTGTGGTGACATAAACAAGGTCAAGGTCTCCTGCTAAGACCTTCTCTCTGACAAAGTGGTAGTGGACCTCTATGTGCTTCGTACGAGCATGAAAGACTGGGTTCCTGGCCAACTGTATACTGCTAATGTTGTCACAGAAAATGACAACTTGTCTATCCACTGATAGACCCAAATCTGTAAGTAGCTTTCTCAACCAAGCTACCTCACATGCTACCATAGCAGCTCCTCTGTACTACTCGGCCTCTGTACTCGATAGAGCAACCGTAGGCTGCTTCTTGCTGCTCTAAGTCACAGTAGCACTCCCCAAAGAAAACATGAATCCATTGGTAGATTGTCTATCTGAGATACTACCAGCCCAATCAGCATCTGTGTACCCATGTACACATATCTCTGTCCCAGTCTCATAGAATAGTCCACAATGCAAAGTAGACTTCACATACCTCAGTATGCGTCTCACTGCATCCAAATGCGGTTTCCGTGGAACCTGCATAAACTGACTCACCAACCCAACAGCATAGCTCAAATCTGGTCTGGTGATCGTCATGTAGATCAAACTTCCTACTATGCATCTGTACATAGTAGGATCCTCCAAGATCTCTCCTGAATCTGCACTCAACTTGCCATTCTGATCCAATGGCACAGAAATAGGCTTACAGCTTGTCATACCATACTTGGACAACATGTCCAAGCCATACTGTCTCTACAGTAATCCAATACCATGTGGTGACCTAATCACCTCAATGCCCAAGAAATATCTGAGCTCCCCCAGATCCTTCATCTCGAACTTCTGTCTAAGCAGGATCTTTACATCAAAGATCTCTGCATCATGGTCCCCCGTAATGATCAAGTCATCTACATAGATGACAACAAGCACAACTCCTCTATCACCATGTCTCACATACAGCGAGAAATCTGCATTGGCTACATGAAAGCCAATAGTGACAAGATATTCAGAAATCTTGTCAGACCATGCTCTTGGTGCTTGCTTTAAGCCATACAAGGCTTTCTTCAACCTGCAGACATACTCGGGGTGACCCACATCCTCATAACCAGGTGGCTGCAACATATACACCTCTTCTTGCAAATCCCCATGCAAGAATGCATTCTTTACATCCATCTGATGTAAAGACCATTGCTTTGACGCAGCCACCACTGCTATCACAACTTTCACCATTGCCATCTTGGCAACTGGGCTGAAAGTTTCCTCATAATCAATCCCATATGTTTGCGCATATCCTTTGGCTACCAATCTAACCTTGTACCTGTTTATGCTTCCATCACTGTTATGTTTAACTTTGTACACCCACTTGCATCCAATGGCTTTCTTGCCTTCAGGCAATTGCACTAAGTCGGTTTCATTTCCATATAGTGCATCCATCTCCTCATCCATAGCTTTCTCCCAACACACATTTCCAACAGCCTCATCAATGCATGTGGGCTCTACAACCTGCACAACCTTTGCCATATATGCATAGTGATGTGCCACATAACCATCATATGTAAATCTCTGCACAGGATTCTTCACTCTCCCTGATCTTCGCAGCTTTTCATTCATGGCTTCCATAGCCTTCTTTACACCAGGTGTTCTCATAGCTGGGATCCCAAGCTCCTCATCAAGGCTCATATCTGAGCCACTAGACTCTCCATCAACATGAGAATGCCCTACAGAAATGTCAAGCATACCAAGGGGCTCAACCACTTTCTCTTTTCCTTTACGTGATGTAGTAATCACATTTGCAGGATTGGTATTATGACGCAGCCTGCCACTCCATGGTCTATCAACTGACCCACTAGATGAGGACTCTCCTGGTCCACTCAAAGACTGTGATTGCTGACCTGCATTCTGTGCAACCACACTTCCACTCACATCAGCCCCAACAGCTTCTTTTTCAGCAGCATACTAGCTGCTCATCTCATCAAAGACAACATCCCTGCTTACCCTCAACTCACGTGTAGCAGGGTTATAACACCTGTATCCCTTTTGCTTAAGGGAGTATCCAATAAACACACATTTTTCAGCTTTTGGATCCAGCTTAGTTCTCAGCTCATCTGGCACATGCATATATGCAATGCATCCAAAGACTTTCAGATGAGACAAATCTGGTTTTCTGCCAGTAAACCTCTCCTCTGGAGTTACATCATGTATGGCTGCAGTTGGAGTCCTGTTCATGATGTATACTGCTGTAGAAACAGCCTCAGCCCAATAGCAATGTGGCATATTCTTCTCTTCCATCAATGCTCGCGCAATCTCAGCAATGTGCCTATTTTTCCGCTCAGCAACTCCATTTTGCTGCGGAGTGTATCTGCATGTGAACTGTCTCCGAATACCATTCTTCTTCAAAAATTCAGAGAACTCATTGGAGAAGTATTCTCCCCCTCCATCTGACCTTAGGCACTTGACATATTTCCCTGTTTGATTTTCAACCAAAACTCTGAAATTCTGAAAGTGAGTGAACACCTCACTCTTCTCCTTCATGAAATATACCCACACTTTCCTTGTGTGGTCATCAATGAAAGTCACATAATACCTGCAGCCTCCCATAGATATGGTCTTTGTAGGGTCCCATACATCTGAATGCACAACATCTAGTGCATTTCTGCTCACATATCTGTTACGTGGAAACACATGCTTTGTTTGCTTCCCAAATTGGCATGCTTCACATATTTTCTGCATACCTTCCACTTTAAATTTTGGCAGCCCTGTCACAATTCCTTTTGTCTCTGCATAGACTTCAATCTCTGCACATTTACATGTCCAATTCTTTTATGCCATATGTCTGTGTCTGCAACAACTCCTGAACCATTTGCAAACATCGCAGCACTCATTTCAGGCATGTCTACATCCAACGTAAACATTCTGCCCACTCTGTTACCTTTTGCAACCAACTTGCACTTGTCTTTAAAATCTTCAACATAACATCCATCAGGGTTAAACCGCGAACCTGCAAACCCTGCTCAATCATCTGGCCAACTGAAACCAGATTCTTTGTTATGTTCGGTACATGAAGTACATCTCCAAGGTACTTCACTTTGCCATCCTGCATAGACAATGGCACATCTCCAACGTGGGCAATTGGATGAGCAGTGTCATCCCCTGTTTCCACAAAACCTGGTCTTTCCGGGTTTTTTATCTCCTTGAACCACTCCCCATGACTCGTCATGTGGTTCGAAGCGCCTCCACATACCATACATTATCTTTTTGTGCTGCATCAACATTTTCAGACATGGCATTCACAACATGCTGCATAACAAACAACCTTTCATTATCCTCATTATTTCTGCTTGAGGATGCATAGTTATTTTGCTGCACTTTCCCATTTTGCATGTCAGCCTGCTTCTTATAACATTCTGCCTGCACATGTCCAGGCTTACCCTAATAATAGCATTCACGTGCATCATTATATTGCCTTTGCCAATTTCCACGGCCTCTTTGACTCCCCCTTCCTCTGAATTTGCCTCTTCCACCTGTGTGTTGTTGTTGTTGTTGATTCTGGGACTGTTGTTGTTGCTGCTGCTGCTGCTGGCCATAATTCTGATTACCTGTTCGGCCACCTCCTTGACCGCGTCCACGGCCTCCTGTACCTCGTCCTCTTTCTGAACTTGTGTAGAAGGCCTGTTGCTTTGAACTGTTTTTGCTTTGTGAAGACTGTTGGTCTTCACCCAAGTTCTTCTCTTCGATAATCAGCATAGACACCAAATCTGTAAAGTTGGGAATGTTTTCCCGAGTCTGAATAGACGTCTTAAACGCCTTGTATTGTGGCCCGAGACCACGTAGACAGACTTCCACCTTGTCATCATCATCTACTGACACACCAATAGATGCAAGGGATTCCACAATACCCTTTATCTTCAGCGCATAGTCATTCACAGACATGCTCTTTTTCTCCACAGTATGAAGTTCATTCTTCAACTGTATCTTACGTGCCTTGGTATTTATTTCATAAAGCTTTACCAAGGTGTCCCACGCCTCCTTGGGGGACTTGGCATCCTGAATGTGCCCAATCATGGTGTCCTGTATACTAATGGAGAGCCAATACATGACTTTCTTGGCTCCTTGGTTCTAGTCTTTAAACTTTTTCACATCTGCACAGCAGTCGGATTTATATCCGGTATCTCTGGTGCCTCTTCATGCTCACCTTCTATGTAGTCCCAATAGCCTTTTCCCATCAGGAAATTCATCAACCTGAACCTCCAAGCATGGAAGTTATTCTTATCCAGCTTCTCAGCCACAATCTGTGTTATGCCATCATTAGACATCTTGCCAAACACACAATTTTACCAGAAACTGCACTCTGGTTTTTCCTGCACAACTGCTGTATTTTCTGCACAGCGGTACTGCAGTCCACTCAAATGTCACAACCAGTGACCTCAATGTGCATACATACACCCAATGGAAATTGTAGACCTCTTTGCAGCACCCACAGTGTCTGCACAGTCAATCTGTCTTCCTGCAGTACTTAAAACAGAGTTCTGCAGAGAATCGATGACTTACCCGCAGTGCTCGAAGTCGCCTGCTTTCTAAAAAACGGAGGTACAGACGCGCCCAAAACGCGCTTTCAGCCCGAAAATTTCAGTTCGATAGAACTCTATAGTTGCCCTATAGCTTTACTCCCGCGAAGAAAGCTCCTCAATCAGAGATTGTTGCCGGTGCCTCCCGTAGAGCCCCCGACAAGGGTGTAGTCACCAACACAAATAGGGAAGAGTAGTTGCAGCTCTTACCCTCGTACCGCTTCCTGTGGTTCTCTTGCTTGCAGCTCAGCCCTTAGCCAAAACCAGGCTCTGATACCATGAAAAGATGCAAGGGGGAAGAGAGCTTGAGCTCTTGCAAGCACACACACACACTCACAAAACCCTAGTGGAGAACACACAAGGTGAGAGGCTGAAAATCTTCTTCTTCTCTACTCAACACTCAACACACCATATACAAGAATAAGAGTACACATAATATGAAAGGTACTCAACCAAATACATACACGGGTTCTCTATAATGTGAACCCGACTAGATGAGCTGGCGCTATAACTATGCCAGTCTCTAGAATGGCTGTCACACAGCTTGTCATCCCACTGGCCGCATATCTCCCATGATCTCACCAACCATGCCAGTGGTGTAAGTGTGGGGCCTATCCCCCAGGCGGGTCATCAGTGGCCACCGCCTCACTAGATGAGCTTGATATCTCAACACATGATTAAGTACATCCTTTTTTAGACCAGGCCAAAAGAAGCTTTTCTTCACAAACATGTAGGTTTTGATGAAACCTGGATGTCCTGCAATAAGGCTATCATGGGTTTCATTCAGAATTTGACCCTTAGTTCCCTCATCATTGGGAATGCATAGCCTACAATTATAATACATAATTCCATCATCCAGGCTGTACCCTTGAACTCGGTTCAACTCTTGTGGAGTTTTGCTTTCCTACATAAGTAGGGTAGCAATAGGGCCAAAGAATTTATCTTGCATGATCTTCTCTCGCTTCAATAATCAAAGGATTTGACACTACATTAATTGCAAACAAGGAGGCTTTTTTGCTGAGGGCATCTGCTACCACATTTTCTTGGCCTGGGTGGTACTTGATTTCAAAATCAAATTCCTACAGGGTCTGCATCCACCGTCTTTGGCGCAAGTTGAGATCCTTGTGAGTGAAGATCCACTTTAAGCTCTGATGATCTGTCATCAAAGTGAATCTTTAACCCAATAGGTAATGTCTCCACAACTTGAGGGCATATACTACTGAAAGTAGTTCCAGGTCATGGACAACATAATTTCTTTCATGCGTTCTGAGTTTTCGGGATTCATAGGCCACTACATGAGTGCACCTCCCAGGGCAAAACCAATGGCATCAGTTTTACTACCTCAAAGGGTAGAGAGAAATCTGGCAGCTTCAGAACGGGATTGGTTACCAAAGCTATCTTCAGCTTATCAAAAGCACTCTGGCACCTAGTAGACCATTGAAACGGGATATTCTTCTTGAGAAGATTAGTCAGGGGGGAAGCTTAGAGAGCATACTTTGGTATAAAAATTCTATACTAGCCAGTCAATCCCAAGAATCCTCTGACTTCTTTCACCTTCTTGGGTTCAAGCCAATCTATGACTGCTTAGACTTTTGCGAAATCAGGAGAAATTCCACCTTTTGATACCAGAAAGCCTAAGTATTCAACATGGGCGATAGAGAAAGTGCATTTGCTCTTTTTTGCAA
Source organism: Cibotium barometz (assembly GCF_041138505.1). Lineage (NCBI taxonomy): Eukaryota > Viridiplantae > Streptophyta > Polypodiopsida > Cyatheales > Cibotiaceae > Cibotium > Cibotium barometz. Next base: position 37,054,123 of record NC_141068.1, read on the forward strand.
AGAGTTGGTGCTTCCTTAGAATCTCAAGAACTTTTCTAACATGAGCTTTATGGTCAGCTGCTTTCTTTGAGTAAATCAGAATATCATCAAAGAAAACAAGAACAAAATCATCCAAGTATTCTCTGAGAATGTCCTGCATTAATCGATTGAATGCAGCTAGGGCATTTGTCAATCCAAATGGCATGACAGTGAATTCATAATGCCCATAGTGAGTATTGATGGCTGTCTTCGGGAGATCTTGCTCATTAATCCTGATATGATAATACCCTGATTTGAGATCTATCTTTGTGAAGATCTGGGCTCCACTTAGCCTGTCTAGAAGCTCATCAATTTTGGGGATAGGATACTTATTTTTAACTGTAGCTGATTGAGACCTCTATAGTCCACACAAAGGTCTAAGCATTCCATCTTTCTTTTTCTGAAAGAGAATTAGTGCACCCCAAGGTGAAACACTGGGTCTTACAAACCCTTGTTCCAACAGCTGTCTAAGCTATTCCTTGAGTTTGATGGCTTTAGGAACTGGCATTTTGTATGTGCGCAAGGCTACAGGCTGAGCTCTAGGGGTCAATTCTATCACATGATCTACTTCCCGAATTGGAGGCATCTCTGTTAACTCTGCTGGGAATAAATCATCATAATCACTTCACCATTCAGGTTCTTTAGCTTTTAACTTTGAGGCTATTGGATTCATTTTGACAAGATAAATGTGCTGCTTCTTTCTAAGTCCTTTTAGTAACTTAGAAGATTTTACTAACTGCAAACTTGGGGATCCTGAAATTCTGATTCCTTGAAATTTGTTTCCAAATGGTTCCATTATGACAGTGAATGTCAGCTTGATTTTTATGGAGCCAATCCATTCCAAGGATCTCGTCGAAAACTCCCAAAGGTAAAACTATGAACTGAGAGTCAATTAAATTCCCATCTAGATTGAACTAAATACGATCTATCTCCTCAAGGTGAGTGAAAAGAATCTTCCCACTTGCCAATTCAACTTGCATAGGTTTCCCTGATTTTTGATCTAAGACTAGCTTACACAAAGCATCCAGGGGAAATGAAAGAATGAGTACTGCTTGAATCAATCAAAAGCTTAAAACGTTTACCCTGATACTCAGCTGGAGTATGGATGATGGAGAATTGACAGTTTGGCCCTTGGTTTTCAATTGCAGCATAAATCGGTCCTCTTTCCTCTTCCACTACTGCTGAAATTGTGACTGCTCTGGCTGCTGCAATCTGAGGAGGAACTATTTCTCTTTGGTTGCCCTAGTTCTGGGAAGGAGTTCTGAGGCTACTCTGGACAGAGGCAGATGGCTGAGCTCGAGTTATCCTGGGATTTCCCTGACTTGGGCGAGATGGACCTTGATTTGACTAATAGGAAGGGGTTGGTCTTTGCACTCTCGGTCCTTGACTTCCCTGTCCCCTTGATATGGCAAGACTTGGGTAGTCTTTCAGCTGGTGACCAAAACCCTGACATCCAAAACACCGGTTCTCACTTTTGAGCTCATCCCTCTGAATCCTTGAAATAGGTGGGGTTCCTGAGAAAGTGTTATGGGGGGAAAGGTCTTCCTTCACTTCTGAATCTTCCCGCATCCTGATTCTAAATTGGGCCTTGCTGCCTCTTTGGGGGAGGAAAGTTTGAAGTACTTTCCGGGGTTTGGAATCTTTTAAAGTTAGAGGGTACAGGCTTTGGCAAAGTCCTTTGCCATTCTTACTGCTTCGGCCATTGAGACAGGTTTGGCATTCTTCACTAAGGTGTCCAATGGCTCGTTCATTCCTCGAATGAACCTGACCATCAGCTGCTCTTCATCCAATTGTGGGGAATATTTGAGGAGAAGGGCAAAAGCTTGATGGTACTCTTCAATTGTTTGGCTATCCTGCTTTAGTTCCAAGAACTCATTCATCTTAGTTTCAAGGAAGCCCGGAGGACAAAACCTCTTTCTGAGGTAAGCTTTAAGATCGGTCCAGGTTTGGGTATTCTGGTTGAGACGGTTAGTCTCGCAGTGATTCCTCCAAGCGACCCTATCCGTTTCCCCAATTTTTAACCTAGTGAGAGCCATCTTGCTTCTCTCATTGTAGCCAGTTACATCAAAGTATTCCTCCATTGCCTCAATCCACTTTTTCACTACTTCACCTAACTGTTTTCCTTCACCTTTTTGAAGGGACCAGGTTGGGATCTATGCAGGGCTTTTCGAACATCCGGGGATCTAAATCTTCACAATTGGCTAGAGGATTCAGTTGCCTTGCACGGGCTGCGTGCCTCATGACTCTGACAAAATGAGATTTTTGTCAACTTAACTTTGACAACAAATTTATGATTATTTAATTTTTACAATTTATTCTTTAAACAGATAATTATTTCATTATACTTCATGAGACAAGATTTACCATATTCACATTCATGAAAACAATTTGGACTTTTTTTTGCAAAACATCATTTATTATCAAAAGTTTTTGATATATACATAGAGCATCACGGCTCCCCAAAATTAGTGTCTCAATCGTATATGCATAAAGAAGCAAAATTGTGAAGGAGACATGCCATGGTACACATGATTCATTACAGAAAGAGGTGCTGTAATTCTATCTCTAGGGAAAAAGCGGCTAATAAGTTTAAAAACTCGGCATGAAGTTCTGAAGTTCTTGTGATCAAAGAGTTGTACATGCTGAATAAGTCCTAGCCTTATTAGAATCATGGCTAAGGAAATATTTTGCCTGAGCCTGTGACGTTGACTGGTACTGACATTAATACATCGTCCTCCACAGAACCACATATACCGACATCGCTCAAGAGGATCACGAAAATAAAGACTCAAAATGACGCACGAGTCTCACTCTGCTTACTCGGGTCGTAGTAGAGTTGATGAGGTGGTTGAATGCAAAAGCTATCATATCCTGACTCTGGGAGAGTTCAAGAATACCAAATAGATTCGGGGTATCCATCTATAAATTCCAATTTAATTTATGAGTTTTCAATTTTTAAAGTTCCTTCAACATAATATTAACAAGCGAAAACATTATTTCCCAAATTTACTTTACATATATATCTTCCACGACATACGCATGGGTGTCCTCGGCACCGCGAGCCCGTGCATCTCCTGGTCAGAACCAGGATCCTCCTTAGGTGACTTGGCACTTCACTCAGGGATCGCTTCGTCGGCCCTCGCCCATCGTACCGGAAGCACACCATTTTACACCATACCTAGGCTGCTGGGGGCAGGTTTTTGCCGCGTGAGCCGTCCTTTGAACACTCCCCGCCAACAGCTATTGCAACTAAACTTCCCTTAGAACACACATATACCAAATGCTCCCTCCAACATTCTAGCGTAAGACAGTCCTTTAAGAAAATAGGGTTTCTATGCAAGTTTTCAGTTTTGATTTTCTTTTGAATACAATGGATATATCTTAATTCCGTATCCCAAGACTTCTAGATCATAGGTCTGGATTCCCAAGTAAAATTCCTCGAATTCTGAATTCTTGATCCTCAGATCAAAATCAAAGGTCTCAACTTAGTTTCAGATTCGGTGGGTGATTTGAGTTTAGATTACTGAACTGGTCACATCGTCTATTCTTGAAACTGATGGAGGAGTTATGTCTTGGTCATAGTGTGATTCAGGGTTTGAGTCTGGAAGGGTTCTCCCTGATCTATCTTTCTCGAGGGTAATGATTCAATTACTACTAATTTATTGAATTCAAAACTAAACACGAATTCCTATGAGGAATAAATTAGTCATTTATCTAAAATTTTGACTTCGACAATTTTTTTGAATTTTCTCATTACCATCCTAAAGAATATGAAACGCTAAAATTTTCTTTCACAGAGTATTTACTTAATTCATTTACCCATATTCATGGGATTTAAACAAAGATTAAAGAGAACTCTTATTTTGATGTAAAAATTATGTATGCATCTATTTATGCATAAAAATCCATTGTGATGAAAGTAACACTTTTATAATAAAAAATATTCTTTTATGCATCTATTTATGCATAAAAATCCATTTTGATGAAAGTAACACTTTAATAATATAAAATATTCTTTTATGCATCGATTTATGCATAAATATCAGTATTGATGAAAGTAATACTTTTATAATAAAAAAATCATTCTTTTATGTATCTATTTATGCATAAAAATCCATTTTGATGAAAGTAACACTTTTATATAAAAAAATATTATTTTATACATCTATTTATGCATAAAAATCAATAATGATGAAAGTAATACTTTTATAAAAATAAATAATTAACCAATATGCATCTTTTTATGCATAGAATTTATATCTAATAAAAATCACTCTTTTATAATAAAAAAATAACCAATATGCCTCTTTCCATGCATAGAATTTATATCTAATGAAAATCACTCTTTTATTAATAATAAAAAATAACCAATATGCATCTTTTCATGCATAGAATTTGTATCTAATAAAAATCACACTTTTATAATAAAAAAATTAACCAATATGCATCTTCTTTGCATAGAATTTAAATCTAATGGAATTAACACTTTTAGAATAAATATATTTCTACTATGCATTTTTCTATGCATAGAATGAAAATGACACTTTTAGAATACACAAACGATAGGGATTATTCTTTTAGAATAATAAACGATGAAAATTATTTCACAAAATTTTAAAAAATTTTGCCATAACCTCCTTTGTATGGCTGACCATTTTTAAATTTTTTCTATCTTAAAATTACTTAAAAATTATCCCTAAATGGTTTTAAGCACTCTAAACTAATCAAATTTCACTTTTAAAAAAGAAACAATATGAAAAGTTTAATTCCAACTATTAGATTACTTAACTAGGATAAAGAAGGGCTAATTTTAAGAGAATGAGAGAGGGGGAAAGCCTTTCCAGCAAGGCATAGCATCAGATTATCATTTCAAACAAAAAAAAATTAGAAAACCATTAAAAGAATAAAGAAAAATACAAGATTTCTAACTTACATGAATTGTGGGAGCTTTCCTTTGGCTTGATGGTTTGAGGGACCTACTCTTGTTTGTAACAAGAATGGCTACCAATTCTTTAGAAGAGGGAATGGTCAAAAACTAGTGAATTATTAAGAAATTCACAGTTCTTGGCTCTTGGGAGGAGTAGAGTAACAGTGCATAAAACACTATTAAACTTCACAGTTCTTGGCTCTTGGGAGGAGTAGAGTAACAGTGCATAAAACACTATTAAACTTCAAGAAAGGAGGAGGCTTCTATTTATAGGAAAAAGTGAACTCCTAATCAAGTAAACTAATTCTAGAATTTTTCAGATTAGTTTGGTCAATATTTGACCATTTTTAGGTCAATTTAGCTTACTTTTTGGAACTAGACTTGAATTAGGAGAGAGGAGAGATGAAATATCTCAATTTTTTATAATTGAAAATTCCACCATGCCTCCTTCATGAGGGGGGAATTCCCATTGTGAGGTGTCAAAAATCCATTTTTTTTGTATTTCCTTTGGTCCTTAGTCCACTCTTCATCTTATGTGAGTATTTACTCATTTTTTAGGGGGCATTTTCTTTATTTCTTCTATTTATCTTCTCCACACATTTGGATGAATCTAATTGGTCCCTCAAAACCTTAATTTAAAATTTTCAAAAAATCTGGACCCCTAGGAGAAGGCCTCTTGAATAGATTCTACTTGATTTCTAATGCACCTTTTGAAAATATTTTTGAACTTTTGTTTTGGGGGAACTTATTTTAATAAGAAGAGATCTTTTTCCATCCAAAAATATTCAAAATCTGAATAACCTTTGTCTAGAACATTTTCTCTCTCTAGGCCAAAACAGGTAGAAACAAGATCTTTTATATTTCTGAAGAGGGATTTGATTACAGGGGAAGATGTTGGACATCTTGAGAGGCTGGGGAGGAATCTTACACTCTGTGTTAGGAACTCCATGGGTACTACTATCTCCAATCTATACACCATGGTGAAAAGCGTAAGTCATGTTGCTTTCTTTTACGCTATTCAAAATGGCCACAATGTTGAGTGTAGCTTTTTTTTTCTATGAAAAAGATCCTTCAATGAGTTAAAAAGAAACAGCCACAAGGGGCTAAATACAACCATGAAGGGCTAAATACAAACTCGCCTCATATAAGGGTGAGAAAAAAGTGATCTTAAGGGGGAGAGATGCTTCTCCTCTAGTTGGCTGCTCTATGAGGAGAAGGCTACAGGGGGGGGGGGAAATAACCACAAAGGTGGTTTGTAGTTCCAATGGGGTCACCGCCTCTATCTCTAAAGGAAAGGTCCAGGCCTCGAAAGTCTCAAGAAGGCTTCCTGCCACTTTCGCATGCGGTCAGAACCTCCCTGGAGCTTCCCCCACCACTGACCACGGAGGGTGTGAATGATGTCAAGCCATATGCTTCTAATGGTCTCAACCAACAGAGTGCGGGTACCCTTGATGGCCTCACTACATCTAGCATGCCAGATGTGCCAAGATTCTATGCTACTACAAATCTCCCAGTGTTGGCATGAGCCTGGATGCCAAAAACCTATAGGTTGGGCTGTGAGGGGTACTACTGCAATACGATGGTGGGAGACCTAAAGGGCATGGCCTCCCCATCTTCCTCGTATATCCTGACCACTCTAGACTCGGTGGCCCAAGCAACAGTACCCCAAGTGATAATCTAGGTTGATGCCCTATCCATAGCAAAGATGCAGAGAAACCACTGCCAAATCTGTTAAGCCTTCGGGCAATCCCAGAGGCAATGTTGCTAAGACTTCTGGGGGTGGCCGCAAGCTACTAGCTGCCCTTCAACAAATGCCAACCAAGTACCCACTACCAGACTCCTGTGTGTCGTTAACTAGAGGAAGAGAGTGATCTTATTTGGCCGAAAGTTGTTCCAAAGCCTCTACCAAAAAATCTGAAAGGAAGCGCTATGATAGGACCTGAGACTGTTAGTGTACTGTTGTTTTACGAGTGTGCCATCTATCTCTGACATCTGGATCCTACAACCGAGCCTCATTGTATATGTAAAGAAAGGGGCATCCAGAGTCTCCACTGGATCTGTGGGATCATGCCACATCCACTCTCAAGGGTCCCACTATAGCCACGTGAGAGGTCGGCACTCCCAAATCCATAACTGTCGCCAAAATCTCTCCCTAGCCACCTTGGTTGGTGTGCTGGATCTATGTGCCATGCATGTGCCTGAAAAACAATCACCCTCACCCTCTGCAAGGTGTAGCCTCTGAAATCCTCCAAGGGGTGCTCTGATCTCTCTAATCTGCCATGTAATCTAGTTGAAAAAGTGAGCAGACAACTGTCTTTATCTACTCCATAGACCGCCATGAGAATATCATGTCTGGTGAACACGCCTAGCCATATTAGGGGGGTCGATTCTGGAATAGGAGTCAGTGTAGATGCTGAGCCTATCTCTACCATGGATCACTGTGAGGCCTCTCTCTTGCTCCTCCTGAGGTAGCTGCCTGTCTCTACCGTGGATCACTGTGAGGCCTCTCTCTTGCTCCTCCTGAGGTAGCTGCCTGTCTCTACCGTGGATCACTGTGAGGCCTCTCTCTTGCTCCTCCTGAGGTAGCTGCCTGTGTAACCTAATCTCCAAGAGACTTGGCTAGTCCCATGCTCAAGGCACCCCAGGATATGTGTAGTCGGGCCCCTAGCATGTGGCGACTGGATAAACGGATCAGAGGATTCCAAATCATCAGAGGCTACCAAAGCTGCTCCTCTGAGGCCATTGGAATAATCTGTCTAAGGGGTGGCCTGAGATGATTCCAAGTACGAAGTAGGGTGGCTATGAATCTAGCCTTAAAGGCAGTACTAAAACCACGGGCTCACATCTCTTTGAAGATTGATCTAGTACTCTTTGCTGCGACCACCACCCACGGGCCTCCTAGGCTCAGAGTACAGGCTGAAATCCAAGCCAAGAGGAAATTCTTCCAAGGCTCACCACCATGTTGGAGTCCTCTGACAATCACCTTGCTACCCAACAGGGCACAAATCTATATAGCTGGATCAATGATACCTAGCCCCCCTTTGCTACATGGCTGGATGATCACTCTCCATGCCAACTTGGCCCTAGCTGGCCTCCCATCACTTCCGGCCCACAAGAAGTTTTAGATAAAACATTGTACTTGGCCAATACAAGCCCAAGAAAAGGCCTAGCACGAGGTGATGTATCACATGGTGGCACAAGCAGTACCTAGTTTGCCACCACCACTCTGTCGGGCTAGGGATAGTAGCCTTGCTAAGCTTCAGTATAGAAGCTTCTTTCGAATAATCAAAAGAAGCAGAGCGAGCTGTTGCTTGAGAGAGATATCAAAGCCAACCTGGCAACCAAGGTATCGGATTGGAATGTCCCTTGAGATGGAAAGCCTCAACTGGTCTCGCCAAGTTGGGGTGGAGCCTACCCAAAAACCACACGACTTGTGCCAGTTAATCTCTTCTCCTGATGCATGGTAGAAAATCTCTATTGCCTCCGTGAATCTCTGAAGATTCCCAACATCTCTAGCAAGGTAGGCTATTGTGTCATCTACAAACTCTGAGGCTAGCAACTTCTATTGCATGCGAAGAGGGGAAGGCACAATCCCTAAAGTCTGGTCTCTTGGTGGGCACAGAGAAAACTACTCATGGCCTCGGCGACAAATAGAAAGAGGTACGGTGCTAGATGAAAGCCCTGTCGAACTGAGTGAGAAAGGGGGAATCTGTCCCCTCGGGCTCCTTGAATGAGAACCTAGCTATGAGATGTTGAATAAAGTCCTGAGCCTCCACGAATCCACTCCATGGGGAGTCCCATCTGGCTCATAGTGCCCTCTAGAAAGCTCCAATCCATCATATCATAAGCTTTCTCAAAGTCAAGGAGTAGCACAATGAGGTCCTGTTGTTGCATCCTGGCCGAAGTTGTTGCCTCCCAAAAGGTAAAGATGTCCAGAATACTCTGATCCTGAACAAAACCAGTCTGAGTGTCATGGATCAAGTATGGGAGGGAAGGCTGAAGTCACCTGCTACTAATGGCCTTGGCCAAAATCTTATAGGCCATCCCTAGAAGGGTAAAGATGTTGTCCAGAATACTTTGATCCTGAACAAAACCAGTCTGAGTGTCATGGATCAAGTATGGGAGGGAAGGTTGAAGTCACCTACTGATGGCCTTGGCCAAAATCTTATAGGCCGTCCCTAGAAGGGTGATGGGTCTCCACTGCCGGATCTCTAATCTATCACCACCCTCCTTCGGAAAATCAAGTGTATCAAGCCCTCTAAGAGCCTCTTTGGCATGGCACACCTGTGAGCATAATCGCATTGAAGGCAGTGCGAAGGCCACCTTTCATGATGTCCCAATGTCGAAGAAACAAAGAAGTAGGAAGCCCATCCACCCCCAAGCATTTGCCCCTAGGTAATGCCTTCACCGCCTCTGCTAGCTCCTTAGCTATGAAAGGGGTCAATAAGAAAGACTGAAGGGAGGGGGGAACGACCTCTCTCATGTTTCTCCATACTCTAGACTCGTGCACATCATTCACCTGGGGGGATAATGGGGCACTAGTGAGAAGAGATAAAAGAAATCCGTAGTCTCTGCGAATATCGTCTCTCCTCTTGTGAGGGCCGGCTATCAAAGAATTCTCCAGTAACTCTGTCACCGGAAAGATTTGTGTCCGAATCGTTCCTAGTATTCTCATTAATTATCTTGACCAGTATTCATTTTAGGATTTAATTAGTGGATTCTACTTACCCATTTACCTGCGCAAGTAGTAGACTTTTGACTTCTTATATATTATCACGTGTTGCTCTGTCAGTTTTCTGATCACTTCATTAAGGAAGTGGGTCCCTCAGTCAGTGAATATCTCTATTGGGCATCCTAATCTTGTCATGATATTTTCATAGAGAAAATTTGCTACAGACGATGTCTTACAGTCTTTCAAGGCATTGGCCTCTACCAATTTTGTGTAGTAATAGCCACCAAAATGTATTTGTTTCCTATTCACCGAGCTACTAGTTTGAATGGGCAGACAAAGTCGAGACCCCATTTTTGGAATGGCTCTAGTGGAAATATTGAGGTGTGTGGTATTCTGTCTATATCATTTGGTTTCCCTAAGCCTCTGGCACCACATATCACACTCCTTTTCAAACTTGTGTGCATCTCTTAATGGAGATGGCCACCACAATCCTACTTGGAACACTTTTCGCCTTGTGACTTCTCTAGAAAAGTGTCCTCCGCTTATTCCTTGGTGTGCTTTTGCGAGCACAGCCTATTGCTCATGTTCGAGGATGCATCTTCTCAGTATCTGATCTATGCCCATCTTGTAGAGTTGTCCAGCTACCACCATGAATGACTTGCTCGAGCGAGTTAGCTTCTTTCTTTGATCTCTAGACATGTACTCTGGAAAGGAAAAATTAGACAGGAATTGCAGCATCTCATTGTACAGCTGGGTTTTTCTCTGTCTATGAGGAAGAGCTGTGCATTCGAGAAATCATCTTTCATCCCCTTTGGATCTTTTCTTGAATCTAGTCTTAATAGGATACCTATGTTCTTGTTTCTGGCACTGTGCCTTCTCTTATAATAAAAGCATCGGTCTGGCCAATTTTCCTGCCAAGTCTAGTTTGTCTACTAGGTACAAGAGTTATTTGTGATCTACATAAAATTCAAACATTTTCCCCAAGAAATAGTGCCTGGACTGCTTGATGGAGTAGATCATTCCTAGTGATTCATTTTCTATAGTGGATTAGTTCTTTTTTCAGGTTCTGGACAGGCTCTTGCTTGCATAGTAAAATGGTATGTACTAGCCTTCTTGTGCTTCTTTTGCATCAGAGCACTACCAATGGCAAAAATAAGAGGCATCAACAAACACTTGAAATACCATATTATATTTTGGTTGGAGAATGAGTGCTATTGATAGTATTCACTTCAGATTCCGGAATGCCTCTTGACAGGATCTAGACCAGACATATTCTACATCTTTCACTATTAGACTGTATTGGGACACTGTTACATTTTCTAGGAACCTTACGAATATGTTATGCCACTTGATTAGTCCCAAGATTCTTGCAAGTTATTTAGCATTCTTGAGCGGCCACAACTTTACAATCATTGCGATGTTGGCTCAATCCATAGCTAGCCCTTCTGCAGATCCTATGTGCCCTAAGAGGGATCCACTTAGTATAGCAAAGTTGGTATAGCAAAGGCACACTTCGCTAGATTAAGGCTCAGTTTGGCCTTCATGCACTTCTCCCTTGCACTTCTCCAGGAACAGGTGTGTTATGGGGTCTTATTTCTTTCCAACTTCACTAAAATCATCCATAAACACCCTCATAAAGGTGGTTAAATATTCATAGAATATTTCCTTTAACCATCCTTTGGAATGTGAATGGAGCATTTTTCAAGCCAAAAGTCATTACATTGGAGGCAAAATCCCCCCATTCTGTCACATGGTTGTTTTTCCTTTATCCTTTGGGTCCATCCATACCTGGTTGTACCCACTAAACTCATCCAAGAAGGAGTGTGTCTCACGCCTAGCTATCGTCTCCAACAAGGAATCTATGAATGGTAGCGGGAATGAATCCAATATGGTGGAGGCATTCAACTTGTGGTAGTCAATGTAGATCCTCAGCTTCCCATTCTTCTTTGGGACAATGACTATTGGTGAAAGCTATTATGCCCTATCTACTAGATAGATGAACCCAACTCTTAGCAGCTTGTCCATCTCCTCCCTCACTTGTTTGGCATAGTTGGGGGTTCATCCTATATTTACTCTACTGGATAGGAGTTGCATCCTCTTTTAAGTTAATCTTGTGTTGGAAGAACCTAGGATCAATCCCCTTCATGTCTTAGAGTTTTAGGCGAGCACATTGTGAGGAGAAAAATGAGCCCCTTCAAGGCATGACGTATAGATATGGGAGATATGTATTTGATGCATTGTGAGGAGAAAAATGAGCCCCTTCAAGACGTATAGATATGGGAGATATGTATTTGATGGTATGTGGTGGATCAAAGGTGACAAAAGAAAAATAGTGGCCAAGTGATAAATGTAGGTACTCAAAACAAAAATAGAAACTGTATGGAATAACGTAGCAGATAGGTGGCATAAGGTTCTGGAAGGGTGTAAGGCGGTGACACGGCTTGAAGCAGAAGAATTTAGTCTATTTTTAGGAACTCTCTAAGGGGGGAAGTGGTTCGTGTTACCACTAGAGAAGAGGGTGAGTCACAAACTTCAGTGTAGTGGACTCCTGCAGTGCCATTTTCTTCATGAGGGTTGCAGGCTAGAGTATATTTTCAAGTTTGCAGAAGTGTTACGTGAGGATTTGATTGGATCAGAGCAGAGGGAGGAACCATAGCAGAGCATTGGCCAAGATGGTATGACCCTTGGCTTCTCTGAGAAGAACGTCTATTAGAGTTTGCATAAGTGAAGACAACGCAGTGCATGAGGATTCGATTGGATCAGAGCAAAGGGAGGTAGCATAACAGAGCACAAGCCAAGATGGTATGACCCTTGGGTTCTCTGAGCAGAATCGCTATTAGAGACTTGATCTAGATTGAAACAACTCGATGGTAGCTACTACTTGTCAGAGCTAGAATCTATTTTGTCATGAGTGAAGATGATGCTATGAAGAGCTATCACTTTGGTCTAACAGTGGAGGACCCTGAAGTTTTCTTGAGTTTCTCATCTATACCCTAAAGTTTTCTTAAGTTTTCTTCTATTTTTTATAAGCCCCAGGACTTCGAGATGTTGAGGCATTGTATTTTGACTATCTGGAGCAGATAGTGAGTTTGGATTATGTCTGTGAAGAATTAATGCTAAGTCTGTTAATTTGCTATTTGTTCTGATATGTGAGAGTCTATGGAGGTTGAACCCCCTAAGGATGTTAGAATGATGATTAGGAAGATGTTTTTGAGTTGGTTTTGTGAGTCATCATTTGTTGGGATGGTTCGGTGTCTAGCTAGCCTCCTTCAGTATAGTCAGATGAAAATGTAGAAGGTTGGTTTTGGCTTGTGTGAGTAGGGAGATGATCCTAGGTCACAATTGACTATCAGAGGTCATAAATCAGCAAATCAAAACCAGTTGAGAAAGTAAAGAGATGGTTTTGCATTAGCTGGGTGTCAGCTAAACATTAGTTTCATTAGTTGAAGGTATAGAGATCTTGGGAAGGCTAGTTTAACTGGGTAAGAAGTGCTTGTCAGATTGGTTGGATAGCCTCGGATATCAATAGGATTCAGGAGACATAAAGACTAGTGGGTTGGAAGTGTCTCTGGTGGCAACAAGTTGTCAGCACAGCTGAGGTCTAGTTGTGTTGGCTCTTAGTGAGGTCTAAAGTGTGTCAGTGTCTGATTGAGACCCGGAATTTGTGTGGCTCCAGACCACCTAGTTGGCTCCAAAGGGGGCACGACTCTAATGCTATTGTGCCCAACAAGATAAGCCAATGCTAACGTGTTGCACCACCAATTTGCCTAGGTTAAGAGAGTTGGTTGCAATAGGGCTGCAATTAGTTCTTACATCTAGAGAGAGTCTTAACATGGCTCCTAATCTTGTCTTTAGAGCGGAGTCACTTTCGGATAGGGTTGACTGTGGACACAGACACAATTTAAAATACATGTTCAAAATAGAGCGCTCAATGACACAACTTGAGAATCAAAATAGGTTTGCATAGAACTACAGATGAAGACGATGCCAATAATCTCGTGTATTACTGAGTAAGGCTTACCCCTATATTGCCACACCCTCTCTCTCTCTACTCTCCTTTTCTTACATTTTCCTGGGTACTACCTATTGGCAAGAACAATTACAAGGTTGTTACAAGAAAGATCTAGAGCTGTTGCCCAACAGATATAATTGGTGGCTATCCACTACTAGGGTGGCCAACACATGGCGATCACGATGGATGCTGTGCCAACAGCGAAGCCCACATAATTTACTCTTTTTGTAAGATTCCACCCCACCCCCTTTTTGATGTCTAGTATCTTTCCCTGTAATCAATCCCTCTTCAGAAATATAAAAACCTTGTTTCTAACTATTTTAACCTAGAGAGAGAAAATATTCTAGAGAGAGAATATTCAGATTTTGAATATTTTTGGATAGAAAAATATCTCTTATAATTAAGATGAATTCCCCTGAAACAGAAATTCAAAAAGAATTTTCCAATGTGCAATTGGAATTAATTGGAAATGTGTATAAAGGACCTTAGCCTAAGGGTCTAGATTTTCAAAAGTTTTTGGATTATGGTCCAATTAAGGTTCCTATGGGCCAATAGCATTAATCCATGTGTAGAGAGGAGATAAATCCAATTTGTAAAAGAAGATACCCAAAAATGAGTAAATGCTCACATAAGATGAAGAGTTGAAAATGTACAAGGTTTATTAGTAAAAAAATATGAGCAATATTAAAAATATGAGATGTTTTGGGTATCCAAAAATGAGTAAATGCTCACATAAGATGAAGAGTTGAAAATGTACAAGGTTTATTAGTAAAAAAACTATGAGCAATATTAAAAATATGAGATATTTTGGGTATAATGATTCCATTTTGACACATATGTAAGGAAGGGGAATTCTTTAAAGGAGGTGCATATTTCACATAAGATAAAGAGTTGAAAATGTACAAGATTTATTAGTAAAAAAACTATGACACATATGTAAGGAAGAGGAGTTCTTTAAAGGAGGTGCATATTTCACATAAGATGAAGAGTTGAAAATGTACAAGGTTTATTAGTAAAAAACTATGAGCAATATTAAAAATATGAGATATTTGGGTATAATGATTCCATTTTGACACATATGTAAGGAAGGGGAGTTCTTTAAAGGAGGTGCATATTTCACATGCTTGAATGAGTTTTAAACTCATAAAAATTGAGATATTTCATCTCTCCTCTCTCCTCATTTAAGTCTAATTCCAAAAAGTTAGCTTAACTGACCTAAAAATGGTCAAAAATTGACCAAACAGATTTGGAAAATTCTAAAATCAGTTTGTTTGGTTAGGAGCTCAATTTCTCCTATAAATAGAAGCCTACCCCTTGTTGAAAAATATATAGTGTTTATGCATCGTTACTCTACTCCACCTAAGCCAAGAACTGTGAATTCATTAATAATTCACTAGTTTTTGGAGCTTCCCTCTTGTGGCTCCATCAACATACTTAACCAATTGATTGGTTGGGGGCCTCTACTGTGAACAAAGAATCAAGCAATTTATAAGGTAATTAGTGAATTTTGATCATTTTCTATAATTTCTCAATGTTTCTCTCTTCTCAACCCCTCTCAAGCTTGAGAAGCTTAATTAGAATGGTTTTTGAATGTTATTGAAGTTAATTGATGAATGGTAGTGAAGAGTTACATAATTTGATGAATGCTATTGAAGTTAATTGATTAATGATAGTTAAGAATTACATAAATTTCTATTTATGCTTAATTCAAATGGTTTTTATGAAATTTCTCTCTCTCACTCAAGAAATGGTCATACTCATGACCCATTCTCAATCCAAATGAAGCTTTTCATAAAGCTTTTCCTTAATCCAAGATTAATCTATACTTGAGGTCAAATTAATGGCTTTTTTCTATGCTTTTAGTTTATGTATTTCATGAATATTAATGATTCAATCCATTATGGATTATTGATCCAATTAGGGATCATTCTAATCAATTCTTAATGATAAGCTTTATCCCTTAGAAAAAATTGAGATTTATCAGTCATAGCAGCGGAGCTATGGCAAAATTTTTATAAAAATTACGCATAAAATAATTTCATTCAAAGCATGAAAAGAGGACTTCCTACCATATTCTAGGAATTATCATCCTAGATTAATTGAAGATATTCATAGAGAAATTGATTTTTATATTATGCATAATTGATTTTCATGCATAGAGGTATGCATAATAGATTATTATTTTAACATAAAAGTGTTACTTTTATCATAATTAGATTTCATGCATAGAGGTATGCATAAAAGATTATTATTTTAATGTAAAAGTGTTACTTTTAGCATAATTGAATTTCATGCATAGAAGTATGCATAAGAGTTGATTATTTTATTATAAAAGTGTTACTTTTATCACAATTGAATTTCATGCATAGAAGTGTGCATAAGAGTTGATTATTTTATTATAAAAGTGTTACTTTTATCATATTTGAATTTCATGCATAAAAGTATGCATAAAAGTTGATTATTTTATTATAAAAGTGTTACTTTTATCATATTTGGATTTCATGCATAGATGTATGCATAAAAGATGATTATTTTATTGTAAAAGTGTTACTTTTATCATAATTGGATTTCATGCATAGAGGTATGCATAAAAGTTGATTATTTTATTATAAAAGTGTGACTTTTATTATATTTGAATTTCATGCATAAAGGTATGCATAAAAGTTGATTATTTTATTTTGAAAGTGTGACTTTTATTATATTTGGATTTCATGCATAGAGGTATGCATAAAAGATATTCTTTTATACTAAAAGTGTGATTTTCATCGTAAATGGATTTTATGCATAACTTAGATGCATAAGAGAAATTCTTTTATTCTAAAAGTGTAATTCCTACCAAATTGAATTTATGCATAAGAAGATGCATAAAAGATTGATTTTTACTTCGAAAGTATTAATATCCTTAAATAGAATTTATGCATAAATAAATGTGTAAAGAAATCTTATATCAAATATAAGAATTCTCTTGTATTTTATAAATAGATATGAGATGTGATAGGATGTGATAAGAGGTGTAAAGATGTGACAAGAGGTGATAAGATGCTTATGAAATAAGTTATGAGGTGATAAGATGAATTAAGATTTGATAAGATGTGTATGGGATGAGGTAAGAAGTGTATGTGATAGGATAAGATGTATATGGGTTGTGATAGGGCGAGAATGGATGTGATGTAAAAGATTAGATGTGAAGGCATATGGGGTTATATGAATGGAATGTGGAAATGGATGTATGTATGTGGATGTGTGGATGTGGAGATGGGAGTGTGGATGTGTGGATGTGGAGATGGGAGTGTGGATGTATGAATGTGGAAAGGGATGTATGCATGAAGATGTTTATGCAGAGATGTGAATGTGGATGTAGATGTGGCTGTATAGATGTGAATGTGGAATGTGGATGTGGATGTATGTATGTATGTGGATGTAGATGTGGATGTATAGATGTGAATGGGAAGGTGGATGTGGATGTATGTGAATGTGGATGTAGATGTGGATGTATAGATGTGAATGTGGATGTAGATGTGGCTGTATAGATATGAATGTGGATGTGGATGTATGTATGTATGTGGATGTAGATGTGGATGTACTGATGTGAATGGGAATGTGGATGTGGATGTATGTATGTATGTGGATGTGGATGTATGAATGAGGACGTGATAGTAGATGTATGCATGTGGATGTGGATGTATCGATGTGGATATGGATGTGTATGTATGAATGTGGATGTATAAATAAGAATGTGAAAATGGAGATAAGCATGTAGATGTGGATGTATGGATGTGAATATGGATGTGGATGTGTATGTATGAATGTGGATATGGGATGTGGATGTATATATGAGGATGTGAAAATGGAGGTAAGCATGTAGATGTGGATGTATGGATGTGAATGTGGATGTGGATGTGGATGTATGGATGTGAATGTGGATGTGGATGTGGATGTATGGATGTGGATATGGATGTATGGATGTGAATGTGGATGTGGATGTGGATGTGGATGTATGGATGTGAATGTGGATGTGGATGTGGATGTATGGATGTGGATATGGATGTGAATATATGATATGTGATGTGAAGGAATCTGAAGTGAAGAGATGGAAAATGATGTGATTGGATGAGTACACATATAAATGGAATGTGGAATAAGTAATGTGGATTAATGAGGGATAATGTGGAAAAATGAGAGTTAATATAGAAATTGTATTTGTAAACTGTTTGTAAATGCTATTTGTAAATGGCTGTTTTATGTCAAGAATGCTGGGGAAGCATTTTGACCATCTTGTGATTAAGGTCATGGAGACCTAACTGATAAAGTTGCAACTGCTGATTGACGGAGAGTCAATGGAGGACGTCTCGCGTAGCAGAAATGATCTTGACTACGTTAGTAAAAAGTTATCCTGGTGGAATCGCCCGTGCTTTCCGGTAAAGGAAGTTTTTCCAGGTTGGGTTTTGGAACAACCGACGGATTAGTCTCTTATCCGGATATCCGTGGGGTGAGGCCCCGAGTGTGGGACCCCTGTCTCGCGCGAGAAGTGCTACTTCCGCTGCTAGTACCCCGAATCTGTTGCTCGGTGGGAACAGGGATCCCACAGTTGGTATCAGAGCATTTGGCTAATAAAGATCAACTGAGAAACCAAATATGTCAAAAATTTATCAAGAAGCACAAAAAGGTTATAATTGTGTGATATAATTCATACAATTTGATATTCAAACTGCAATTCGTAATTTGGTAATTGGGTCTTCATATGGAAATACCGTAATTATATACTAGAACACCATATTGGGGAATATGGGAATTTCCCACAAGTTTGGGACACGTGGTCAAAAGTTTGGATTAACCATAACTTGAACACCACTAATCCAAAATGAGCGCTTTATAGCTCTTTAGATTCCATTTTTCAAATGCTTTCCAACGATAGGTCATATGATAGGGTTTTGAGAAACTTACAAACATGTTATCCATGTTCCCTTTTTTAAGTATTCAAAAATGAGAATTGGGAAATTCCCAAATTCACTAAATTTATGGTGTTATAGAATCCCTGACTTGCTTGAGGCCTAGATATGATGGTATTTACCTTATAATTCCAAGGGCCGTGACTACCCGTATATACCGAGAGTATACTGCAGCTCTTTACTGACAGTATATACGAGTAAATTTAAGACTTGAAAGTATAAGCGTTAATGCTATCCAGATGAATTCGGATGTGGTTGATATGATTTTTAATTCTGTTTGGGAACTGATGAAATTGAATTGGATTTTGATTGAAAAATGATGATTTCTGAAATTTAGTTAAAATGTAATAAGCTGAGCGAAACCACCACAATGAGGATGAATGGGACGAGTCCCAGTGATAATATTCATAACTGGAATGATAATAATGATTTCAGCAAATCACTATGAGATTAGTGGATTGTGCTGTCAGATTGCTACTGTTAACACTTGAGACGATAGATTAAGTTAAGGGATGACAAATTGAGAACTTGCTTAACTAAAATTCCTGTGGAGGAATGTTCAGAAGGAAAATTTTTAGTCTAATGGACCATTATCGTGTTAAAGATATGAATGATATGATCTGAATGAGTTGTTATTTAATGATGAGTTCTATATAAGGGATAATTATCCCCGTATTCTGTTGGGTTGACCAGAATATAAGGAACCCCAGAATAAATTGGATTTTAAGAAAAAGAGTTGTCCTCTACCTTGCGAGATGAGGACATCTCGCACTTTTCAAGTGGGGTAGAATGTAAGATTCTCCCCCAGCCTTCGAGGTATACAGGAGTAAGAATCTCCCTTTCTGATCTTCTAATTATTCTCTCTCTAAAATAAAAGAAAGATTCTGTTTAAAAAAGGAAGAACCATTTCCCTGAATACTTCTCAAGAGTCCCACCTGTTTTAAGGATTCAGAACAATGAGTTCAGAAGTGAGAATCGATGTTTTGGATATCAAGGTTTTGGTCTTCATTCGAGTACGGCCCAAAAGAAGTTCTTTATCTCTTGGGAAGTATAAGAAGTTATCTCCCAGATATTGTGGACCAAAGAAAGTAGGTGATTTAGCTTACGAACTTCTTTTATCTCCTCATCTCAAAGTTCTGAATGCCTTCTATAGAAAAATGTGCTAAACCCAAATCATGGAAAGACGGTAAAACTTCAGTGGCAAGTTACCGTTGGCTTCTAAGTTACGCTAGCTCCTTCCTTTATATAAGTCGTAACTTTTACTTGTCATTCACAGTAATCTTACTCCCATCGATTTCCTTTCTTTCTTAATCTCCTTCATGGCTTGGCAACAAGAATTAGTTTTATCCATAATGATTCCTCACCTTCAAGATGCAAGTGAGTCTGTGAAGAAGGATTTTATAGAACAGTATGAGCGCTCACTTTTCCCTCACTTGGGAACTTCTGTAGCTCAGACCAAATGGCGGACCTATCAAGACATAACTAGGGTAACACCCTGGGGTCAGCAGCACTTTCGTAACAATGTCCACTTAGCCATGGTTATTGAAGCTTTGGGTTTGGGTCCCCGATACTACTGCGTCATGAGATCAAGGCATCTTGGGTTTTCTGAGCGGGTCTTCTTACTGGCGTGTTTTCTTCCTCATGAGAAGATATGCCTTTACCCCGTTTTTGGCTTGCCTCTCAGAGGTCCTTTTGTTAGATCACCTCATACCACTGAGATAGGTGTGGCAATAACCAACAGAATTATTCCCATAGATGAGTTACCTTATACTTGTGCAGTTTGTGAGTGCTGCTTTTGTGACCATATGATGGACGGGCTTATGGAAGTGTAAAGAGTTCTTCTATCTTTACTGTATAAGTTCTGAGAATGAATAAAGTTTAAATCATGTTCTTATCTTGCTCTCTTTGAGACTTTTCTTGGTGGTTAATCTTGATTAAAATTTTTCTCTAAGTCTCATATTCGTGCATCTTGCGAAATTACCCTAGTTTGCGAGATGAGGACATCTCGCGTTTTTTAAGTGGGGTAGAATGTAAGATTCCTCCCCCACCCCCTTTTTGATGTCTAGTATCTTTCCCTGTAATCAATCCCTCTTCAGAAATATAAAGACCTTGTTTTTAACTATTTTAACCTAGAGAGAGAAAATATTCTAGAGAGAGAATATTCAGATTTTGAATATTTTTGGATAGAAAAATATCTCTTATAATTAAGATGAATTCCCCTGAAACATAAATTCAAAAAGAATTTTCCAATGTGCAATTGGAATTAATTGGAAATGTGTATAAAGGACCTTAGCCTAAGGGTCTAGATTTTCAGAAATTTTTGGATTATGGTCCAATTAAGGTTCCTATGGGCCAATAGCATCAATCCATGTGTAGAGAGGAGATAAATCTAATTTGTAAAAAAAGATACCCAAAAATGAGTAAATGCTCACATAAGATGAAGAGTTGAAAATGTACAAGGTTTATTAGTAAAAAAAATATGAGCAATATTAAAAATATGAGATATTTTGGGTATCCAAAAATGAGTAAATGCTCACATAAGATGAAGAGTTGAAAATGTACAAGGTTTATTAGTAAAAAACTATGAGCAATATTAAAAATATGAGATATTTTGGGTATAATGATTCCATTTTGACACATATGTAAGGAAGGGGAGTTCTTTAAAGGAGGTGCATATTTCACATAAGATGAAGAGTTGAAAATGTACAAGGTTTATTAGTAAAAAAACTATGACACATATGTAAGGAAGAGGAGTTCTTTAAAGGAGGTGCATATTTCACATAAGATGAAGAGTTGAAAATGTACAAGGTTTATTAGTAAAAAACTATGAGCAATATTAAAAATATGAGATATTTGGGTATAATGATTCCATTTTGACACATATGTAAGGAAGGGGAGTTCTTTAAAGGAGGTGCATATTTCACATGCTTGAATGAGTTTTAAACTCATAAAAATTGAGATATTTCATCTCTTCTCTCTCCTCATTCAAGTCTAGTTTTAACTGACCTAAAAATGGTCAAAAATTGACCAAACTGATTTGGAAAATTCTAAAATCAGTTTGTTTGGTTAGGAGCTCAATTTCTCCTATAAATAGAAGCCTACCCCTTGTTGAAAAATATATAGTGTTTATGCATCGTTACTCTACTCCACCTAAGCCAAGAACTGTGAATTCATTAATAATTCACTAGTTTTTGGAGCTTCCCTCTTTCTTCAATCCCCATTGGTGGCTCCATCAACATACTTAACCAATTGATTGGTTGGGGGCCTCTACCGTGAACAAAGAATCAAGCAATTTGTAAGGTAATTAGTGAATTTTGATCATTTTCTATAATTTCTCAATGTTTCTCTCTTCTCAACCCCTCTCAAGCTTGAGAAGCTTAATTAGAATGGTTTTTGAATGTTATTAAAGTTAATTGATGAATGGTAGTGAAGAAATACATAATTTGATGAATGCTATTGAAGTTAATTGATTAATGATAGTTAAGAATTACATAAATTTCTATTTATGCTTAATTCAAATGGTTTTTATGAAATTTCTCTCTCTCACTCAAGAAAAGGTCATACTCATGACCCATTCTCAATCCAAATGAAGCTTTTCATAAAGCTTTTGCTTAATCCAAGATTAATCTATACTTGAGGTCAAATTAATGGTTTTTTTCTACGCTTTTAGTTTATGAATGAGGATGTGAAAATGGAGGTAAGCATGTAGATGTGGATGTATGGATGTGAATGTGGATGTGGATGTGGATGTATGGATGTGAATGTGGATGTGGATGTGGATGTATGGATGTGGATATGGATGTATGGATGTGAATGTGGATGTGGATGTGGATGTGGATGTATGGATGTGAATGTGGATGTGGATGTGGATGTGGATGTGGATGTATGGATGTGGATATGGATGTGAATATATGATATGTGATGTGAAGGAATCTGAAGTGAAGAGATGGAAAATGATGTGATTGGATGAGTACACATATAAATGGAATGTGGAATAAGTAATGTGCATTAATGAGGGATAATGTGGAAAAATGAGAGTTAATATAGAAATTGTATTTGTAAACTATTTGTAAATGCTGTTTGTAAATGGCTGTTTTATGTCAAGAATGCTGGGGAAGCATTTTGACCATCTTGTGATTAAGGTCGTGGAGACCTAACTGATAAAGTTGCAACTGCTGACGGAGAGTCAATGGAGGACGTCTCGCGTAGCAAGGTCGACCGAGCTCTTGACCAACCTCGGTTTGATTAAAATGGTGAGCTTCCGGTACGGTGGATGAGGGACCAAGGAAGCGGCCTATGAGTGAAGCGCTAGGTCACCTGCGAAGGATCCTAGAGGTTGCTGACCATACGGTGCTCGGGCTCTGGGTCGCCTAGGATACCCACGCGTGCGTCGAGGAAGATATTGGAACAAGGAGTAAGAGTTGTTTTCTGAAACCGGGCATGGATCTGGTTGATTGACCTTGCTGGTCTTCAATGGATGAGTCCATGGCTCTTTTTATGGATCTGTTGGTTGATCTTGCTGATCTTCAATGAGAGTCCATCTTGATTTTTATAAGTGATTATATTGCCGAGTATTATGGGCTAGGAACTATGAAAAGGCCCCTGAGTGGGCAGGTGCTAAGCGTTCTAGTTGCCAATGATGCCATAGATACTCTGATGAAGGAATGATGGGAAATTATGAATCAACCGGATAAATTGGAAGATTGTGATCAGAGGTACTATGGTTTCATTAAAGGATTGTTTTAAAGTTAGCTGATGCTAAGAAAAAGGCAATTTCATATTGGGTGTGTAAGTGGTGTGGCTAGTTTTATGTTTGCATGAACTTCCGGCTAGGGGGCCTTAGAACTCTTTTCCAATTCCAAATTGGATCCCATCACTACAGTGGTTGGGCGGTTGGCTAACCCATGGGATTGGATGGGGTTAGGCTGGACTGATGGATCCATAAATCGAGACTCAACTTTTGTTATTACGATAGATAAAGTAAATCCCAGACAGTAATTGTTCTATGGATAGGAATCAACGGCTGTGCCTCTTGAATGGGGAAAAAAGCGTTGATTCCAATGATCCAAGTGCAAGTTTCTTCCTTGATCCGACCAAATATCTTATAGATGCAATTGGATCAGTTTGATCAGAAATGATCTTGACTACGTTAGAGTAAAAAGTTATCCTGGTGGAATCGCCCGTGCTTTCCGATAAAGGAAGTTTTTCCGGGTTCGGTTTTGGAATAACCGACGGATTAGTCAGTGTGGGACCCCTATCTCGCGCGAGAAGTGCTACTTCCGCTCTGCTAGTACCCCGAATCCGTTGCTCGGTGGGAACAGGGATCTCACACTTTTGGCCTCCGGCTGCTTCCTTCCTCTGAAAAGTTTTTAAAAAATGTCATTCCCAGAATCTAGATCTGATTCCTAAGGCCTATTCCAACCCCTTTATTCCAGTCCTTCTTCTCTGGCAAAGTCCCCAGAGTAAAATTTATTTGGTTTTTCCATGCCATACATGGGCTACTAAGCCCCCCCTCTTACTTGATTAAGTAATGTGGATTGATGTGGAACAATGTGGAAAGACGAGAGTTCATTATAGAAACTATATTTATGACCTGTTTTTAAATGATTGTCTTATGTCAAGAATGCTGGGGAAGCATTTTGACCGTCTTGTGAATGAGGTCATGGAGACCTAAGTGATAAAGTTGCAACTACTCAGACAAAGAGTCAATGGAGGACGTCTCGCAGACCAGCCTCGGTTTGATTCAAATGGTGAGCTTTCGGTTACGATGGATGAAGGACCAAGGAAGCAGCCTATGAGTGAAGCGCTAGGTGACCTGCAAAGGATCCTAGAGGGTGCTGACCATACGGTGCTCAGGCTCTGGGGGTCACCAAAGATACCCACGCCTGTGTTGAGGAAGATATTGGAATAAGGAGTAAGAGTTATTTTTTGAATTTGGGCATGGATCTGGTTGATTGACCTTGCTGGTCCTCAATGGATGAGTCCATGGCTCTTTTATATGGTTCTGTTGGTTGATCTTGCTGATCTTCAATGGATAGTCCATTTGGATTTTTATAAGTGAATATATTTCCGGGTACTATGAGCTAGGAACTATTGAAAAAGCCCCTGAGTGGACAGTGCATTCTGGTTGCCAATGATGCTATAGGTACACCGATGAAGAAATGATTGGAAACTAGAAGTCAACCAGATATTTTGGAGGATTATGATCAATGATACTATGATTTCATTAAAAGATTATTTTAAAGTTAGTTGAATCTGTGAAACAGGCAATTTCATATTGGGTGTGTAAGTGGTGTGACTATCTTGAAGTTTGCATGAAGTGCCGGCTAGGGGACCTGGGAACTCTTTTCCCTAGTACTCGGGACAAAACATAACCAAATTCCTAAAACAGATTCTATCACTACAGTGGTTGGGTAGTTGGCTAACCCATGGGACTGTGAAAGATCCCTGTCCCCACTGCGCAATGAATTTCTGGGGTGCTAGCAGTGGAAGTAGCACTTCTTGTGTGGGGCAGGGTCCCTCACTCTCGGAGCCTCGCCCACATATATCCAGACAAGAGACTAATCCCTCGATTCTTCCAAAACCGAATCTGGAAAAACTTCCCTCACCCGAAAACCACGGGCGATTCCTCTAGGATATTTTTACTATAACGTAGTCAAGAGTCTTAACTAACTAAACTGATCTGACCGAACCCGTAAGTCCCATGTCAGATCAAGGAAAAGACTTGCACTTGGATCATAAAGACCAACACTTTTTTCCTCATTGTTGAGAGGCACAACCATTGATTCTTTTCCATATAGAACAATTTTTATCCAAGATTTACTTCATCTATCATACCATAACAGAATTGAGTCTCATTTTAGGGATCCATCAATCTAGCCTAACCCCATTCAGTCCCATGGGTTAGCCAACCGCGCAACCACTATAGTGATGGGATCCATTTAAGAATTTGGTTAGGTTTTGTCCCCGGGTACTAGGGAAAAGTGTTCCCAGCCCCCTAGCCGGATATTCATGCAAACTTAAAACTAGTCACACCACTTACACACCCAATATGAAATTGACTTTTTCACAGATTCAGCTCTCTTTAAAACAATCTTTTAATGAAACTATAGTATCACTGATCATAATCCTCCAAAATATCTGGTTGAATCCTAATTTCTAATTTTTCCTTCATCGGTGTACCTATGGCATCATTGGCAAACAACCAGAATGCTCACCACTTGTCGAGTCAGTTGCCTTTTCGATAGTTCCTAGCTCATAGTACCCGGCAATATATTCACTTATAAAAATCAAAATGGAATCTCCGTTGAAGATCAGCAAGATCAACCAACAGATCCATATAAAAGAGCCATGGACTCATCCATTGAGGACCAGCAAGGTCAATCAACCAGATCCATGCCCGAATTTATAAAAAACAACTCTTTCTTCTTGATCCAAATATCTTCCCCAACGCACGTGTGGGTATCTTCGGTGACCCAGAGCCCGAGCACCGTATGGTCAGCAACCTCTAGGATCCTTCGCAGGTCACCTAGCACTTCACTCATAGGCCGCTTCCATGGTCCCTTATCCACCGTATCGGAAGCTCACCATTTAAATCAAACCAAGGTTGGTCAAGACCTTGGCCGACCTTGCTACGCGAGACTTCCTCCATTGACTCTCCGTTAGTTGTGTTGAAACTTTATAGGTCTCCACAACCTCTCTTTGGGAGTCTTCACACTTTTTTTTTTCAAATCAGGTATCTCAAGCCCCCACATAAACCTTTTCCTATTGAGATGGACATTGAAAAATGTTGACTTCACATCTATTTGTAATACTAGCCACTTTATCATGAACGACAAAGGCTCGTATTATACAAAAAATGGTTAATCTAGCTGTGGGATAGAATGTCTCTGGAAAGTTGATTCCTTCAACCCATGCAGAACCCTTAGCTATGAGCCTTACCTCTTATACTTTTCCAATGTACCATCACACGTACTTGGCCTTGGCGCTGATAACTTTTCATTTCGCAGGATGATTCACAAGATCCCACGTGTAGTTTCTCATAAATGAGTCATACTTTGACTACATAGACACCCTCTAGTTGGATCTCCTAATGCTATAAACATCTCTAATTTTGTTTCTAAACTCCTTTTGTAAAGGCTTTAAAGTGTCATTCTTCTCATTTTGCAAGATGATTCACAAGATCCCAAGTGTGGTTTCTCATAATTGAGTCATAATTTGACTACATAGACACCCTCTAGTTGGATCTCCTAATGCTATAAACATCTCTAATTTTGTTTCTAAACTCCTTCTATAAAGGCTTTAAAGTGTCATTCTTCTCATCTACTTTGTTAGTCTATATGATTTGTCCACATGAACAATCTTGTCGAGTAGAAACACTTTTTCTTTAATTTCTTCTTCTTCTAAGAAGCATTGGGGTTATAGGAGTCCTTTCCCTTGTTTTTCTTTGTATGTGTTGGAGAATGGAATGTCACTACCATATCTATCTTTGAAACACATCTCTTCCTCCACTAGCATTGTATTGGACTCCTAAAAAATAAGAGATAGTCATGCGTCTATGTTGGCGGGCGGCCAACTAGCTCGTTTGGCCGCCATACAAATTGCTCTATTAGACTGACCAGTGTGCAACAAACGCTATGCATAAACCTGCTCACCTGCGAGACTGCAAACTGAATGTCTGGCCTCCTAATGCATACATAAATGAGGCAACCAACAGCTGTCTGATAGAGTGTGACATCAAAGTGATCTCCAGCATCATGAAGACTCAACTTCAAACCTGTCTCCATTGGAGTAGCAATAGGCTTGCAGTCTTCAAGGCCAAATCTCCGCAACAATGTCTCAATATACTTTGTCTGACACAAAGCAATACCTCCATCACACTGCTTAAATTGTATCCCCAAATAATGATGCAAATGCCCCAAATCTGACATCTCAAAAGAGGCATTCAAATCAGCCTTAAAATCAGCAATATGACTCTCATTTGGTCCTGTGAGTAGCATGTCATCGTGACATAGAGAGCAATGATTAGATGTACATCATCCACATGTTTAACATACAAAGTGCTTTCTGTTGGACTATTCTGAAAACCATGCGCAGTCAAATATGCATGTATCTTTTTATACCAAGCTCGTGGAGCTTGCTTTAAACCATATAAAGTCTTTTTCAACCTGCACACTTTGTTTTCCTGCCCTCTTTGAACAAAACCACGAGGCTGCGATACATACACCTCCTCATGCAAATCTCCATTCAAGAACGCAGTATTTATGTCCAAGTGATGTACATTCCAACCATTATGAGCTGCCAATGCACAAATGCTATGAATGGTAGTCATACGACAAGTGGGAGCAAAGGTCTCATCAAAATCAATGCCCTTTTCTTGAGCATAACCCTTTGCAACAAGTCTAGCCTTATAGCGATCAACAAGTCTAGCCTTATAGCGATCAACACTGCCATCTGGCTTTCGTTTCAATTTAAAAACCCACTTACATCCAATGGCCTTTTTACCAATAGGCAAATCACACAAAGACCATGTACCATTCTTCATTATAGCATCATATTCACTTTGCATTGCAGCCAACCAATTTTTTGAATTTTGTGCCTCATCAAATGAAAGAGGTTCTTCCTCTTCACACGTACTAGACACAGCCAAAGCATAACAATCTGATGCATAAGAGGCATGCTGAAAACCTGAACGAGTACGACTAGTCATAGGTGCATCAATCTTACTATCACGCAAAGTTTGCACCAGCCATTTAGGCATACCTCTAGCCTGCTCATTTTCAGCCCTATCCTCATAAATTACATCCTGTAAATCTGCATCAGAAATAGACTGATCTATGATGTCGTTTGAAATCTATATAGGCTGAATATTTACCTCATTAGGACTTACATTTGAATTCCCACCTGTAAAGAGAGGCAACAATGTATCAAATACATCCCGTGAGCTCACACCTGTCTCTTTGGTACATGATAACAAGGGCTGCACAGCATCTTCCACAAAAACAACATCTCGACTAATCAAGATACGCTTTGACTACGGATGATACAATTTGTAACCCTTGCTTTCAGCACTGTAACCAACAAAAATGCATTTGACAGCCTTATCATCCAATTTTCTGCGTTGTTGCACAGGAACTAAATCATAGGCCAAGCAACCAAAGACACGCAAGTGACCAATAGAAGGCTTCCTACCATGCCAAGCTTCGTATGGAGTAATAGACTGCAAGGCCTTAGTGGGACACCTGTTGAGTACATATGCAGCACACATGATAGCCTTAAGCCAAAACGCATGTGGCAAAGCTTGGCTCTTGACCATACATCATGCCATCTCCATTAGTGACCTGTTCTTCCTCTCAGCAACACCATTTTGCTGAGGGGTATATGGCACTGTACATTGGTGTTTTATCCCACGACTAGCCAGAAATGCATCAAACTCTTTAGACATGTACTTCCCCCCTCGATCAGAACGGAGGGTGTCCACAGTACAATTGGATACATTTTCAACCATAAGCATAAACTGTTTGAAGCACAAAAGCACTTCGGACTTTGACTTTAGTGGATATACCCATGCATGCCTTGAGTAATCATCAATGAAAGTCACGAAGTACAAGTGTTTACCAAATGACGAAGTTTGCATAGGCCCACATACATCACGATGTACAAGCTGCAATTTGCGAGTGGCCCGCACAGAACCATCCTTTGAAAACGCAAAACGCTGCATTTTGCCCACCAAAATACAGCCTTCACAAACATGTTTCAATGGTGCCTTAAGAGGGGGCAAATTTCTGCAAACATAGCAAACTAGCAAAGTTCAGATGACCAAAACGAGCATGCCATAGTTTTGCATCTGAAACTACCTTTTCATCAGAAACTGCATTTGCTGAATCTTCCACACACTTGTCATAAGAATTGAGCCTATACAGCCCACGAAACAAGGTGCCAGATACAATAATCGTATCACCAGAAGTCAAATCATGAACAGTACATCTGTCATCCACAAATTTGACTACAAGTCCAAGTCTAGCAAGCGCAGAGACAGACAATAGATTCTTCTTTATCCCTGGCACATACAAAGCATCTGAAAGGGTGAAAGCGCTGCCATTTGCAAAAGTAAGCATAATTTTACCAATGCCCTTCACTGGGTAAGAAGCATTATTGGCACATGTGACAGTATTCCCATTAGGGACAGCCTCAAGAGAAGTGAACATATCACGATGCGAGGTAATGTGCTTTGTAGTACCACTGTCAAAATACCATACATGAGAGTCAACAAAATCTGCCAAACATGCATCATGTACAGATGGGTCATACTGGCAATACACGCTAAACGCCCATTCTGTATCCTGCACAACATTTGCAGAATCTGCATTTGTAGAAGCATCCGCTATTGTGGCTGCATTTGACTCTTTCTTCTTTGCCTCTTTAGCCTTTAGCTTAGGGCAATTCTTAATGACATGATCGTTTGCCTTACAATAGTTGCACCTGGTCTTTTTCTTGCCTTTATCAAGAGCCTTCTCAGACTTATTGTTGTTACCTATGGAAGGAGAAGAAGTTGCAGACCTACTAATAGGAGAAGAAACAGTGCAAGGGGCTGCCTTACCACTTCTTCTCTGCCTGCTGGGCAGCAATAAATGCTTGATCAACTGCACGCTGCCTGGTCCTGTTTTGCCTGGACTGCGCTTCTTGCAAGAGCTTGTTGACTAAAGTATCATACTTGACAGCATCAGGTCTGTCTCCTCAGCAAGAAGTCTCCACGTGGAAGCAAAAGTCTGATATGTCTCAGGTAAAGCATCAAGAACAGTCTACACAAGAGAATGATCAGGAATAATCTCACCTGCAGAAATCAACTGTTCTTTGAGATCTTTAATCTCAGCAAGAAAAACATTCATGTCATCATCTTCCTGCATAATCTTCAATTCTAGCTCTTTACGCAGGTAAGAGATTTTTGCCTCGTTTACGACCTGCATACAAACCAGCTAGAATATCCCAAGCCTGTTTTGCTATTTTAGCTGAACGAATATGTGGGGTGATGTTACGTTTGATAGAAAGTGCAATCAAGGCATGAGCCTGCGCATCTTTACCATCCCAACGAGCTTGTTCAGCAGTGGGTAAAATAGCAGCAACAGTAGAGCTGCTAGATCCTACAACATCCTCAACAGATCCTACATCCACAGAACCTGGAGACGTACATCCATACCCTGCACAATGTTCCACACTCCTTTTGCAACCAAAACATGCTGCATCATGTATGCCCAAAGTGGGTAGTTGCTGTCTTCATCCAGTTTATCTTCAGCAGACAACATGCGAAATACATCATTGTTGTTATCAGCCATGGCCACTGACTGAAACTGATGCAAAAGTTACCTGTAATGAAGAAAAGACTGAACAAAAGACAACTTGTGCTATGTAGCACAGTCCACAATAGAACATGTATGCCTGTTTTGTAGAAAACTACACTGTCGAAATTTCTGCAGAAAATGACGAAAACACCTGTGCAGAACTTGAAATGCAAAAACAGAGCCCGAAACGACCTTAGATGCAAATTCTGAGAGCCCGAAACCCTTTTGAGCTTATTTGCAGAGTATAAGGACCTGCAAGCGCTCGTGAAAACTCACCTCAATCGAGGAACGTGAGTCGGAGGGTGCTGGCGGCGTAGCCCTAGGAGCCGATGCCTGCTCTGATACCAATTGTTGGAACTAGGGTTGCAAGAAAGCACACAAAGCTTGGAGAAGAAGAAGCAAGAATGCACACAACACAAAGTGTATTAGATTGTGTCAATGTACAAAAGATAAGTTAGTCCTAGAGTGATGGGCGTATATATACAAGCAGGGGGGAAAAAACCTCCTAAAGAGGAAAAAAGTGCCCCGGCGGTCCTAAGTGTGTTCACACACATCACTGCCTATATATATGGCAACAGCTTCTCTGTACCCAATGCTTTGGTGAAGATTGTTGAAAATACAAGTGAATAGGGTGTGTGTGGGAACAAGCTCTTGGTTAGAGGCTGTAAAAGAGGAGATGTAATTGTGAAAGAACCTGTGAAAAGGTTAGAAGAATCTACTGGGAGAGAATAATGGGTAGCATAAGGGAATTTAGGAGTATGGAGATATTCTGGGAGATAATCAGGGAAAAGAGAAGAGGTGGAGAGAATCAGGCAAAAGGTGGAGATATTCAGGGAATGAATCATGGAGAAATCAAAGGGATTTGATGCTTGATGTAAACTCTATAAATTGAGGCATAGCCCTAATGAGAATTTGCTGGTTTTTGAGTATCCATGCCTACATTAATCTATGTGCTAATTATTCACTAATTACGCCTTAATCACTTGCTAATCACTTTGTTAATTATGTTGATTCTAGTGTATGATCCACCATAGCTCATCATTTTGCTCAAATTTCAACATGGTATCAAAGCCATGCCGAGAATCAACCAGATTTATGAGCCCATTAGTGAATTAATCAGGATTAGTAAGTAATTAGCAAAAAAAATCAGTTTTTAGTGAGTTTTTCATCTTCCCCTTCACCCCCAGCCAGTGTTGGGTCTCTAGCACCTTGCACACATCAAATTAGGGCAAGCCCTTCTAGCATATGGTAGCCACTTCAAAGCTCTTCAATCCTATTCAAACAAAAGCGTAAACCGTCAAGCGATGAGGGAGAAATCGCTGTTTTGCTGGGCGCCGTTTTTCTGAGGTATTTTTGCCATTGCTACTTGCTCCAATTAAATTGCTTAAATTCCTCCTATCCCAAGGGGTAATCAAGCATGCTCTACAAGCTGGTGAAGACAGAAATCAATTTCATCAAGTCTACAGTGAGATCCAAGCTCTTCATCAAATCTGCAGGTGACTTTGGTAAAACAGAGATTAAGCTTTCATTATTTCATCAAATCTTGTGTTTCTTGGCTTAATCCTCTACTAGACTCATTGCTATTGATGCCTTTGAAAGAATTTGAGCTCATTTGAAGTGGAAGGCACCAGATCTGAGCTCCCCGCATACTCTGTTTTCTGCACACAAACCAGAGCATTAATTTACTAATCAGTGATTAATCAGTGCTAATCACTATACTTTGGTGCAATTGAGGGTTCAAATTAACCATTAGGTATCTGATACAGATCCCTATAACTTTAGATTGCAAATCGGAGTTGGTTTGATACTCCAACCATCCCGTACAAATTGGTTACCCTTAATTTAGTGTAATTTCTGGAAAATTGTGCTGATAAAATTTGTGAAAATCATCATTTTGCATTTAACCCTTGGTTAATGCCTGTAAATCTCACTCAAATACAAGATTATTCACAGCCAGAGTTGCATTTTGAATGTGCATGAGAATGAATGCTATACGCATTATGTATTGGGCACATTTTATCAGTGTAAAAATGGGAACAGACACTGCCCTTGTCCAGATTAAGGCAAGAGGTAAGACCTCCCACATAAATTTGGGTTTGCATTGCATAATGATACAAAATAAACATAAAAAGCCCAAAGGAACTGTCAGCAAAACATTGAAACATGTTGCTCACATGGAGCAAAATGACCTGACGGACGAGCTCATGGCCCCAGCCATGGAAGCAGAAGAATATCTCTTCCCAAGAAGAGGATCCACACCGAGAAGAAGACCTGAAGGAAGACATGGACACGAGAAGAGAAGCTGCCACAAGGAGAGAAGCTGCCACGACAAGAAGACTGAAGACAAGAGAAGATGTGAGGCTCCAAAGAGTGAGGAGCCATGTGAAAATCTCTGAGAGAGAGAGAGAGAGAGAGAGAGAGACCCCACAACCCAATGTAACCTGCCCCAATAAAGTAAAACCACCTCTGAGCCACCGATGATGTAGGCCACGTGGTAGATGTATGTGTGAGCACTTTAGTCAAGGTCGCGGACACTTATAGTAGCCTTGGACACATAGAGAGAGAGAGTGTCAAGGACTATGGAGTTTAGGGACTTGAGGCACTGGTCGCGGACTGTCAAGTAAGAGAGAAACTTGATACAGGGTCCAGGTGTGCTGAGAGAACTTGAGGGGAGGAGTAGACACTGGTCGCGGACTTCCAAGTAAGGGGAGGCAAACTTGGTATAGGGTCTAGGTGTACTAGGAGTATTCACTTGAGGGGAGGTGTTGAAAATACAAGTGAATAGGGTGTGTGTGGGAACAAGCTCTTGGTTAGAGGCTGTAAAAGAGGAGATGTAATTGTGAAAGAACCTGTGAAAAGGTTAGAAGAATCTACTGGGAGAGAATAATGGGTAGCATAAGGGAATTTAGGAGTATGGAGATATTCTGGGAGATAATCAGGGAAAAGAGAAGAGGTGAAGAGAATCAGGCAAAAGGTGGAGATATTCAGGGAATGAATCATGGAGAAATCAAAGGGATTTGATGCTTGATGTAAACTCTATAAATTGAGGCATAGCCCTAATGAGAATTTGCTGGTTTTTGAGTATCCATGCCTACATTAATCTATGTGCTAATTATTCACTAATTACGTCTTAATCACTTACTAATCACTTTGTTAATTATGTTGATTCTAGTGTATGATCCACCATAGCTCATCATTTTGCTCAAATTTCAACAAAGATGTCAGCGACGTGATCCTGTGTGTGCTGACATAAACAAGGTTAACGTCTCCTGCCAAAACCTTCTCTCTGACAAAATGGTAGTGGACCTCTATATGCTTCGTGCAAGCATGAAAAACTGGGTTCCTGGCCAACTGTATACTGCTAATGTTATCACAGAAAATGACAACTTGTCTATCCACTGATAGACCCAAATCTGTAAGTAGCTTTCTCAACCAAGCTACCTCACATGCTGCCATAGCAGCACCTCTGTACTCGACCTCTGTAGTACTGGATATAACAACCGTAGGCTTCTTCTTACTGGTCCAAGTCACAGTAGCACTCCCCAAAGAAAACATGAAGCCACTAGTAAATCTTCTATTTGAGATACTACCAGCCCAATCAGCATCTGTGTACCCATGTACACATATCTTTGTCCCAGTTTCATAAAATAGTCCATAATGCAAAGTAGGCCTCACATACCTTAGACCATAATGCAAAGTAGGCCTCACATACCTTAGTATGCATCTCAATGCATCCAAATGCGGCTTCCGAGAGGAAACTGCATAAATTGACTCACCAACCCAATAGCATAGCTCAAATCTGGCTTGGTGATTGTCATGTAGATCAAGCTTCCTATAAGATTCCTCCCTAGCCTCTCAGGATGTCCAGTATCTTCCCCTATAGTCAAATCCCTCTTCAGAAATATAAAAGATCTTGTTTCTACCTGTTTTGGCCTAGAGAGAGAAATATTCTAGAGAGAGGTTATTCAGATTTTGGATATTTTTGGATGGAAAAATATCTCTTTGTATTTAAATAAGTTCCCCCAAAACAGAAGTTCAAAAAGATTTTCAGAAGGTGCATTCAAAATAAATTATAATCTCTTCAAAGACCTTATCCTGGGGGTCCAGATTTTCTGAAAATCTTAAATTAAGGTTTTGAGAGGCCAATCAAATTCATCCAAATGTGTGGAGGAGATAAATGGAATAAATAAAGAAAATCCTCCCAAAAATGAGTAAATACTCACATAAGATGAAGAGTTGACTCTAAGGACAAGGTTAATAGTTAAAAAAGAGAGATATTTAGAAGAAATTATGCATTTTTGACACCTCAGTATGGGGGAATTGTTGAGATTCAAGCTCGATGTCAGTGTGAGCCAGCTATGCTATGTGCTGGCAGATTAGGTAGGAACATGTGTGAGACATAAATGACCGCGTGTCCAGCTGGTCATAGTGTGTGGACATTAGCTAGGGTTAGTAGAGTGTGGACACAACTCATTGTGTGTTGTGTGGATTATGGATTAGTGCATTATGCTTTGTGTGAGAGTGGACATGGCTTCCCTCTATGGTTAGGGTTTGCAATATACATTAGGGTTTGCTCCTGTGTGTGTGTCTCCTCTCCCTCTACCATTCTTTCAACATGGTATTAGAGCCTTGTGCTGTTTATTAGGGTTTATGAGTGAGTGAGTGAAGAGGGAGAAGAAGCTGTGAAAAGAAGCTGTGAAGCTGGCCATTGGAGCTGTGAAGCTTGGAGCACACCAAATACTATCAGATCTGAGAGCTTGGCCTACCGGGTAAGGTCTTCTAAACTTCCTTGAGTGGATTGCCAGCAGGTGATACAGGCAAAAACAAAGCAAATCAAAGCAAAGAAAAATTCTGGTTTTTGAAGCTTTTCATTAAAGCTTGGGAACATTGATGTATGGTGGAAATACGTGTGATTCTGGCAAAAGACATATGTATTTGACAATGAGGGATGTAATGGCAACTCTTATGCAAGCCCTATTGTGATTTTGGAGCAATTTGAATGCATTTCAAAGTGTTAAAATCTCTGGTTTTTGAGCTCTCACAAAACAGTGAAAAAGAAGCCCAAAATTGAAGCATTTGGAGCATGTATTTGGCAAAAATCCAAGCATTGGTGGATTGCACATGTACCTAGGAGTGTTGGGGACTTGAATACATCATCAAACAACATTATAATCACTCCTAAATCACCCTACAGCAGGTGACGCAGCCAGAGAGGAGGAAACAGAGTAGTTTTTTGGTTTTTTGACTACGAGGAGATCGATTTCTCATTGGTTGCTTGATATCTTCCACAATTTCTTTAGAAATTGGATGATTTACACTTTGGAGAAGAGGGCTATGTGATTTGTTTGGTCAATGATGCTTAATTGAGCTGGGAATGAGCTGATTAAAACAGGCTGTCCATTGGTTGTAGAGAAACAGAGCATTTTTAATTGAGCAATTAATCCTTGGTGTTTTACAATTGGACAAATTCCTCTTACATGGAGTTGATGGACACTAATGCTAAGCTAATGAATGCCTGGTTGCTCAATTTGGACAAAATTAGAGCAAATTTTCTACTAGTTTTTCTGGTTTTTCCAAAAACAAAGAAAGGGGTTTTCAAAAATTGATATGTACACATGTCAGATGGTGTTGATCCTCAACATTGAGGTTCATTAGGTGTCAATGCAAGTTGCCCATACTTGATTGTACCATTACATTGTGATTTGGAGCCTTGGAAGGCGTGTCAATTCAGGGTATCCCGCACTGAGTGAGTCAGTTCATCTTGGATGATTTACAGGTTGATTTTCTACATCAAATTTGGAGTTTGTTGGCTACCTTGGAGTATCTGGAACATTCATTGGAGTGTGGTTGAGCTAAGGAAGGCTCATTTACAGATTTGAAGTGTACGGAAGGTGTATGCATTGAGCAAACATGTCGGACAATCCAGTTCAGATTGTTGGTGAAAAGCTGGATAGGAAGAACTTCCAGGCATGGAAGTACAGGATAAAGAGTTTCTTGAAAGGGAAAGGATTTTGGAATCTCATTACAGGTGCTGAGCCTGAGCTTGAGCTACCTCGGCAACCTACACAGCAGCAGCTTATTGCTCATAAGCAATGGTCAGAGAGAGCATTCAAAGTGCTGCATTATTTGTCTATATGTATTTCTGATGCTATGCTCATACACATTCAGGATGCTGAGAATCCCAAAGATGCATGGGATACTTTGGTCAAGATGTTTGATACAGATACGAGTGCTCGCAAGTCTCAATTGCGACAGCAGATACACAATGTGAAAAGGAATAAAAGGAGCATACATGATTATGTGCAAGAAATCAAGAAGTTTGCAGATGCATTGGCCACAATAAATGCCCCCATGCTTGATGATGATTTGGTGGATATTACCTTGCCTGGTCTCGGCAAGGAATATAAATCTTTTGATACATCTATCTCAGTGAGGAGTACAGGTTTACCCGACTTCGATGAGTTGGTTTCACTCTTATTGGTTGAGGAAATCAAGCTCAGTGATTCATTTTTGGATGCATCTACTAGCCATGATGATGGCAGAAATCAGGCTTTCTACTCGCAGAGAGGCTTTAGAGGCAGGGGGAGATATGCATCACCTGGACGTGGTGGTAATGGTCGTGGATGGCAGGACAGGCCTCCACAACAGAATTTTCAGTCTTCATATGGTGCTCGAGGTGGTCGTGGATATGCACCTCAGCGAGGCAGAGGTACCCCTTGTGGTTGAGGACGTTGGCAAGGCCAACAAAATTCTATGCAAGATGTGGAATGCCATTATTGTGGCAAATATGGTCATATGGCGAGAGATTGTTTCCGCAAACAGAATGATTTGAGAGGGGGAAGAGCACAACGTGGTGGTCATTATGGTGGAAACTATGCACAACATGGTGGTAACTATGCATCAAGTAGCAATGATGGAACTGCAAATCATTTGTTTGCCATGAAGCATGTTGTGGGTTCTATGACAACAAATGCTGAGAATGATGATACATGGTATATGGACTCAGGAGCATCAAACCATATGACATGTCATGGTGAATGGTTTGAGCATATGAAGCCTATGGATGTAAAAGGCTATGTGGAAACAGGTGATGATACCCAGCATGTCATTACACATGTTGGAAGTGTACCATTGGTCATGCATAATGGTCAGACAAAGTCTATGTCAGATATGCTGTATGTGCCTTCGATCACTAAAAGCTTGGCCTCAGTTGGTCAAATGGTGGAACAGGGATTACAGGTTCGTTTCAACGAGCATGGATGCTTCGTTGAAGATTTTAAACATGGATGTAGAGTGATTGCTAAAGGCAAGAAAGAAGGCAGACTGTTTAAGCTGGATGCTAGATTTCCTGAGCTAAAATCAGCCATGTTCTCAAAGAGCAGGAATGTGGTACAGGACATTGATATGTGGCACAAGAGGATTGGCCATGTCAATATACAGAGATTAAAGAACATGCAAACAAGAGGCATTGTCAATGGATTGCCTAGGTTCAAATATGATGGACATGTGCATGTTTGTGAAGCTTGTCAGTTTGGGAAGCAGGCAAGGTTGAGGTTTCCTAGAGAAGGAAATATGAGTAACAGGCCACTTGAGATAGTACACAGTGATGTATGGGGTCCTGCACAAAACCCATCTATCAAAGGCAGTTTATACTATGTTACATTCATAGATGATTTTAGCAGGATGACATGGATATACTTTCTCAAAGAGAAGAGGGAAGTGTTGGAAAAATTCATGGATTTCAAAGCTTTTGTAGAAAAGCAGTCTGGCTGTTGGATTAAATGTCTGAGGACAGATGGAGGTGGTGAATACACCTCAAAAGCTTTTGAGCATTTCTTGAGGAAGCATGGAATAAGGAGACAGCTGACTTGTAGGTATACACCTCAGCAGAATGGTGTGGCTAAGAGAAAGAATAGAGTCATATGTGAAGTGGCAAGGGCAATGCTTAATGAAAAGAGCATGCCAGATTACTATTGGGCAGAAGCATGTGCTACTGCAATGTATATATTGAACAAAACACCTACAGCAGCCATTCATGGAAGCACGCCAGAGATGCGGCTTACAGGTTACAGGCCAGACATTGGACATCTTAAAGTTTTTGGATGCATAGCTTATGTACATGTGCCTGATGAAAGAAGAAGGAAGTTGGATCCTAAAGCAGAGAAATGTGTATTTGTTGGATATGCACAGGATCGAAAGGCATACAAATGTTATAATCCACAAACTAGACAAGTGGTCATCTCACGTGATGTGGTGTTTGATAAGCTTGCTAGTTGGTACAAAGCAAAAGATGAGGGTGTTATTGAGTCACTTGAGGCTGATGTTCATGTGAACTTGCCACCACAAGCAAGTTCTAGTTCTACTACTATGTCTGGGCCAGCAGCAGCAGAAGCTGAGAGTAGCAGTGTACGTCCATGGTCAGGACGTTTGAGGCATGAGAGTGTGAGCACTGGGAGTAGTGCTATGGATAAAGGCAAAAAGAAAGTCGAAGGAATTGGAATCACAGGTTATGAGTCATCTAGTTCCGAGAGTTTGGATGAGGAGCTTGGCATACCTGTTTTACGCACACCTGGTGCTAGACAGGACAGATATGTGCCACCACATGCTAGAGTTACACGTGTTCAGAGTGACCCGCAGGCATTGCGGAGATCCCAGAGAGTCAGATATCCTGTTGATTGACATATAGAGATTTTGCTATGCACTATGCATATATGACATCTATGGTGACGCATGTGGAACCTACATGCTATACAGAGGCCATTGGAGAGCATGTATGGGAAAAAGCATTGGATGTTGAGATGGACGCATTGGTCCATAATGATACATGGGATTTGGTTGCATTACCAAAGGACAAGAATGTTATTGGATGTAAATGGGTTTACAAAGTGAAGTGCAAATCTGATGGTTCTATTGAGAGACATAAAGCAAGATTGGTAGCAAAGGGTTATGCACAGACCCAAGGATTGGATTATGATGAGACGTTTAGTCCAGTGGCTAAGATGGGCACAGTGAGAGCAGTGATTGCTATGGCTGCAGCTAATGGCTGGGAAATGCATCAGATGGATGTCAAGAATGCATTTTTGAATGGAGATCTACAAGAGGAAGTGTACATGGCACAGCCAGAAGGGCATGTACACCCTAGATATCCCACTCACGTATGCAGGTTGAAAAAGGCATTGTATGGTCTGAAGCAAGCACCTCGTGCTTGGAGTGATAAGATGAGCAGATATCTTATCTCACTTGGTTTTCAGATTTCTACAGCAGATTCTTCACTCTATGTGAAGAAGACACAGCATGGGATTGTTTTACTAGTCATCTATGTGGATGACTTGATTATCACAGGTGATCATGGTGCAGATGTGATGCATGTCAAGAAAGCTTTGAGTGGGCAATTTGACATGAAAGATCTTGGTGAGTTGAGATACTTCCTTGGAATTGAAGTGGTGAAAGATCATGCAGGTACTTGGTTAGTACAGCGCCAATATGCATTGGATATGTTGGCAAAGTATGGCATGACAGGGTGTAAGCCTATGAGTACACCATTGGAGCAAAATGTGAAGTTGCGGGCTGATTATGGTGAGGAATTGGATGATCCTTCTATGTACAGGAAGATGGTTGGTAGTCTCATATACATGACTATCACACGCCCGGATTTGAGTTATGCTGTGGGCCTAGTCAGCCAGTTTATGCAGAGCCCCAGGAAACCACATTTGGATGCAGTGAGACGCATCATGAGATATGTGAAGACTACAACACATTATGGTTTATTTTATGAGAGTGGTAAATGCTTGGAAATACATGGCTACATAGATGCTGATTGGGCAGGTAGCGCATATGACAGGAGGTCTACTAGTGGATATGCTTTTACACTTGGAAGTGCTGTGGTGAGTTGGAGTAGCAAGAAGCAACCTACAGTTGCTTTATCTAGTACAGAGGCTGAGTACAGGGGTTCAGCCATTGCTACTTGTGAGGCTATATGGTTAAAGAGTCTCTTGACAGATTTATGTGAGCCTATTGGTGGCAAAGTTGTCATTCATTTGTGACAACATGAGCAGTATACAGTTGGCAAAGAATCCACTGTTTCATGCGAGGACCAAACACATAGAGGTCCATTATCACTTTGTCAGAGAAAAGGTGCTGGACGGTACAGTTGATCTTCAGTATGTGAAGACTGATGAGCAGGTGGCAGACATCTTTACGAAGCCACTTAGCAGGGAGAAATTTGAGTACTTCCGGACTATGTTGGGAGTACATGGGATGAGCTTGAGGGGGAGTGTTGAGAGTCTTGATATCCCAAGCTCATCTACATCTTCATCGGCAGTACATCATGAGCTTGAGAGGGGCTGTTGAGATTCAAGCTCGATGTCAGTGTGAGCCAGCTATGCTATGTGCTGGCAGATTAGGTAGGAACATGTGTGAGACATAAATGACCGCGTGTCCAGCTGGTCATAGTGTGTGGACATTAGCTAGGTCTCCATAACCTCCTTCGTATGCTTGACCATTTTTTAATTTTTAACTCTCTAAAATTAATTAGAAGTTCACCAAGAGTATTTCAATCATTCTAATGTAAACATTTTCTACTATTCAAAGAGAAACATTATGAAAAGCTTGATTTTATCCATTAATCATTCATCTAGGATAAAGAATGGTTGGATTTACTAAAGAAGAGAGGGGAATGCCTTTTTTCAATGAGGCATAACATCATATTCATTTTAGAGAAGACAAAAATCATAAAGAACCATAAAATGAATAGAAAAGAGAAGAATCTCCAACTTACAAGGAGAATTTGAGAGCTTTCTTTTGGCTTGATGGTTTGAGGGATCTACTCTTGTTTGAAACAAGAGTGGCCACCAATCTTTAGAAGAGGGAAGGTCAAAAACTAATGAATTATGAATAAATTCACAGTTTTTGGCTCTTGGGAGAAGTAGGATAACAGTGCAAAAACACTATTAAGCTCCAACAAAGGGGAAGGCTTCTATTTTTAGGAAAAAGTGAGCCTCTAACCAAGCAAACTGATTCTAGAATTTTCCAAATTAGTTTGGTCAATTTTTGACCATTTTTAGGTCAGTTTAGCTCACTTTTTGGATCTAGTTGAAACAGGAGAGAGGAGGAGAGATAAAAATATCTCATTATTTGGGAGTTTAATGTTGGAGCTCTATATATGGCTCACTCTACCTAACTTGGTCTCACCTATATATATGTATCTTGTCCTCAATATGAATCAGTCTTTGGGAGCGTACATGATGTGTCTCTTGTCTCGTCTCTTTCTCTCTACATTTCAACATGGTATCAGAGCATCTATGAGGGAAGCATCTATGTCTTCTTGTTAAA
Source organism: Cibotium barometz (assembly GCF_041138505.1). Classification (NCBI taxonomy): domain Eukaryota; kingdom Viridiplantae; phylum Streptophyta; class Polypodiopsida; order Cyatheales; family Cibotiaceae; genus Cibotium; species Cibotium barometz. The sequence goes on from NC_141068.1 coordinate 37,096,370, forward strand.
TTCATGTCTTACAAGATTGTTCTTTGATTATGTGTTGTCTACATGATTTTATAGCTTAACTTGTTGTAATTAGAGTTGTTTCTTAATCGCGTCCTTAAAACCAAAACCAAAACCTAATTACTTGTTGTAATTAGGTGCAGGTGCGTAGATTGTATTGTGCTGGTGAATCCTATCAAAAAAGTTTGTCAAACGGAGTTGTGAGTCAAAAGTTATGACAGTTCAGGCAAACTGCATCTGTAAAACAGCAAAACAGGTTCTTTGTGTGAGCACACAGGTTTCGTCTTCATCAAGTGTCTTTGTGAGCACACAGGTTTCGTCTTCGTCAAGCGTTTTTAGCAACCCGCCCAAATCTAGCTTCTTCGTCAAGCGTTTTTAGCAAACCGCCAAATCTAGCTTTTTCGTCAAGCGTCTACCAATGAATCTTGCGTCCCACGTCTCGGATTTTGCTATTTTTAGCAAAGCGACCAATCTAGCTTTTCCATCCAGCGTCTACCAATGAATCTTGCGTCCCACGTCTCGCTATTTTGAGGACTCTTTTCTTATTGACGTCTCTTATCTCTTGCAGTCGTCCTTGTCTATGGTGTGCAAATTTTGTGATTTTATCTTATACGTCTAATCACAGATAGATATGGCTATGACTATTCTCGTCAATGGTTTTCCTTCTGGCCAACGTTCTATTCCTTCTTTTCAAGGCCAAGGGTTTCCCGGTTGGAAAGCAAAGATGCTGTTAATTCTTGAAGGCGATGAGCTCTCAGATGTTGTTATTGGCAATTCTCTATGTCCGTCTCAGCCTATTATTCCGAATTCTGACAACGTTCTTATCACGGAAGGCCCTGTTTTTGATGCATGGCGTCTTGCTTATATGGATTGGCAGAGGCGTGATAAAGCAGCTCGTCGGTATATTCTTTCTGCTCTTAGTGATTCTCTCATGCTTGATGTGTATGACTTTCCTACTTCCCATGACGTATGGGAGTATCTTATAGCAAATTTTCAGAAAAAGTCTGTTTCAGAAACACTTTATTTGAGAGGTTTGCTTTCAAAGTTACAGTATGAAGTTGGTACTGCTATGACGGGACATATTGATTCTTTCAAATCCATTATTAATCAACTTGCTGCTGCGGGTGATCCTGTTCCACGAAAGCAACTTATTACAATTCTTCTTGATACAATAAAGGATCCGTCTTATGACAACATTGTTACCATTCTTTCTAACAAGGACGGTCTTGATTTTGACCAAACTTGCATATCTTTGATTGAGTATTCTCAACGTCAACAACGACGTAGTGTTGGTCATGATGCAGTTATGTTTTCACAACAAGAGGAGCCTGAGTCACAACAGTTGGAACGGGCCTTTAATGTGCGAAGGCGTTCTTTTCAACGAGGCAACCGTAGAGGTGGTCGTCGTGGTGGTAGTTTCTCTCGTCTCAAATTTCCTAACAAGCATTGTTCTTACTGCAATAGGAATGGTCATACTGAAGATGACTGTTGGGCACGTCAATATGATGAAGAACAAACATTACCACAAAACAACCACGTTTATCTAGAGATTCTTCTTCTTGTGATTATTGTGGAAAATCTGATCATCCCTCTTCCATGTGCTTTAAGCGTCGATTTGATGTAGATCGAAATCGAGCATATGCAGCCGAGCATCATGATAATGTTATGCCTGAAACAAGTTGTGTTTTATGTTCAGTTCCCTCAGACAGAATACTTCATGTACGTGATGGTTCACTTTTCATTATTGATTCTGGTGCTACAGGAAATATGACATATGAATCTAAGTGGCTACATAACTATCATTCTTTACCTGTTAAGCGTGTTGTTTATCTTGCTGATGATACAACTTGCCAAGTCAAGGGCATTGGAGATTTATATCTTGGCACCTTATCTTCTTCAACTCGAGTTTTACGAGGGGTTTTACATGTCCCAGAACTTCAACGTAATCTTCTTTCAGTTGCAAGACTTGTTGATCTTGGTTTGTTTGTTGGATTCGACCACACCAAATGCCGCATTGAGAAAGATGGACAGATTATTGCAACTGCTTCTCGTAATGGCAATTTGTTTGAGCTCTCTCTTAATGATGCTGTAGCAAATGTTGTCACTGCTCCAGGGGATCATGATTGCAAGATATGGCATCATCGCTTTGTTCATGCTGATTTCTCAAAGCTTCTTAATCTTCATCGTCAAGGTCTTGTACGCGGAATGGATCTTAAAGCTCATCCTCATATGGGAATCTGTGAGTTTTGTACTCTTGGCAAACACAATCGTAAACCCTTTCCTCTCTCGAATTCAGTTCATTCTCATGATTTGTTGGATCTTGTTCATACCGACATTTGTGGACCTTTGCCTCCATCGAGAACACAACATTGTTATTTCATTACGTTTATTGATGATTACTCACGGTATACAGTTGTTTTCTTGCTTCAACAAAAATCTGAGGCGTTATCTGTTTTTAAGCAATTTCACAAGGCTGCCGAACTTCAAACTGGACGTCGCCTCAAGAAACTTCGCAGCGATAATGGTGGAGAATATGTGTCTCGTGAGTTTGAGAGTTATTGTACGGACCATGGTATTCATCATGAACATACAATTCCATATTCACCTCAACAGAACGGTGTTGCTGAACGTAAGAATTGCACTATTATCAATGCTATACGATGTATGCTGATTCATTCTGGGTTATCTCGTGTCTTCTGGAGTGAAGCTCTCTTGACAGTAGTCTTTGTTCAGAATCATCTTCCTACTACTGCTCCTTCTGGTAAGATACCCATCACAGCATGGACAGGTGAAATTCCTTCTGTATCTCATTTTCGAACCTTTGGATGTATTGCTTACATTCATGTTCCTAAAGAAACACGAGCAAAGCTTGATGCTCCTGGCCTTAAAGTTATTTTTATTGGGTATTCTGACACTTCCAAAGGCTACAAATTCTATGACCCGTCCTCCAAGAAAGTGCTTGTGAATCGTGATGCTATTTTCAATGAACAGCTTATGGGCGGTACATGGTCCATGGATGATTCTGATGATACTAAATCTTTGCTTCAAGCTTTTCCATTCTTGTGTGATGATGAATCTTCTTCTATAGAGCAAATTTCCTCTTCACAACCATCTAAAGAGCAACTTTCCTCTTCACAACCATTGATTCCGAATGCTGTCATTGATGATGTTGACATTTTTATTGATCTGCCTATTGATTTTGAGCATGGTTCTTGTCATGTTTATGATGAAGATTTTGAGGCTAATGTTTTCTCTACTTCTGAAGATCCAGCCACGTACAATGATGCTATATGTTCTCCACAAAAGGATCAATGGCAAGAGGCTATGGAAGCAGAGTATGATTCTCTTATCTCTAAAGGTACATGGATACTCACTGAGCTACCTCCTGGCCGTACTGCCATTAAGTGTAAGTGGGTATATAAGACAAAATTTAAAGCAGATGGATCCTTTGACAAATTCAAGGCACGTTTAGTTGCCAAAGGTTATTCTCAAGTTGCTGGCGTTGATTATCACGAAACCTTTTCACCAGTTGTTCGCATTACTAGTATTCGGGTTTTATTGGCATTTGCTGTTCAATTTGACTTAGAAATTCATCAGATGGACGTGCGCACAGCTTTCTTGAATGGAGATTTGAATGAAGAAATTTACATGGAGCAGCCAGAAGGATTTGTTATTGCAGGGAAGGAAGATCTTGTTGCTCATCTTCATAGGGCTTTATATGGTCTTAAACAAGCTTCACGGGCCTGGTACATCAAGTTTGATCTTTTTCTTACCTCCCATGGTTTTCTCTCTTGCTCTTCTGATCCCAACTTATTTACCAAACACCAAAATGGTAGTTTTGTAATCCTTGCCCTTTATGTGGATGATACAATCCTTGTTTCCAATGATTTGGGATTTCTACACCAAAGTAAGCAGTTGTTATCTTCGGCATTTGATATGGTGGATCTTGGAGAGCTTCACTCATGTCTTGGCATTAAGATTCAAAGGGATCGCAGTAAAGGTATTTTATTACTTCGACAGTCAAAGTTTATTGAAGATACTATTAAGAAGTTTGGTTTGGAATCTGCACATTCAGCAACTACTCCTTGTCTTGCGAGTTCCATGAAAAACACTTCTGATGGTGGTGGCCAGCTTGTTACAAATCAACCATATGCTAATTTGGTTGGATGTCTTCAAGTTGTTGGTTTGAACACTCGTCCTGACATTTTGTTTATTGCTAACTATCTCGGGCAACACCTTGCATGTCCTTCTCTTAAGCATTGGTCTTCAGCAAAGCGCGTGTTGAAATACTTGAAAGGCACTATAGATTATGGTTTGGTTTATCAACGACAATTCACATCCGACTCCATTCCATCTCTTTCTCTTTTGGGTTACACAGATGCAGATTGGGCCAGCTCACATTTATCTATGCGATCTACTAGTGGCAATTGTTTCTTCATTAATGGTTGTCTTATTTCTTGGACCAGCAACAAGAAACAACGTTGTGTTGCAGTTTCTACAACCGAATCTGAATATGTTGCGGCATCACTTGCAGCTTGAGAACTCATTTGGCTTCGACAAGTGTTGACAGATATCGGCCATTCTCCTCTTTCTAGTACACCCTTGCGGTGTGATAATCAGAGTGCTATTAGTCTTGCAAAAGACTATGTCCAACATAACAAGTCAAAACATATTGCTGTGCATTACCATTATGTTCGATACGAAGTACGCAAAGGCACTATCATGATTGAACATTGTCCAAGTGACCAGATGATTGCAGATATTCTTACCAAAGGTCTCAATGAGTCACGCTTCATTCTCTTGCGCTCAGAGCTTGGAGTTGCCTCGGGCTCACTCTTTCTAGATTAGGCTCTTTACTCTTATGGTAGCTTTGTACATATATCGTTGTAATCTTCTAGACACCATGCACTTTGCACATTCCACAATTGCTCACTATGACCTCTTGGTCCTTTTGTATATTTGTACATAGATGCACAATGCACTTTCACATCTTTACTTCTGGTTCATATTTTCACATTTGTATAGGGGCTTGGGTTTTTCCCTTGTACTCCCCAAGGGTTTTTTCATCCATAGCTAGAGACCCTTGTTTGAGTGGGGGTGTTGGAGCTCTATATATGGCTCACTCTACCTAACTTGGTCTCACCTATACATATGTATCTTGTCCTCAATATGAATCAGTCTTTGGGAGTGTACATGATGTGTCTCTTGTCTCGTCTCTTTCTCTCTACATTTTAACATTTAAAACTCTCCCACACATGTGAATTAGGCACCTCCTTCATGAGGGGAATTCCTGTTGAAAGAACGGTAGAGGGAGAGGAGACACACACACAGGAGCAAACCCTAATGTATATTGCAAACCCTAACCATAGAGGGAAGCCATGTCCACTCTCACACAAAGCATAATGCACTAATCCATAATCCACACAACACACAATGAGTTGTGTCCACACCAAGTAGAGTAAAACTAAACAAAGAAAAGTTTTTTCCACATGGTCAAATTCTATAGAAGACATCTTTTCAAAAGCCCATGAATATGAATTATCAATTGGCCACTTCCACTATAATAGGTCCATGATGAACCTATGACCATGTCTACATGAAAATTGGCATTACAAATAAACCTTTCATTGTGGCATGAGAGTATGGATAAAATCCATGCTCACCTGTGTTTGACTGTTGCATGAAATTATAGCTAAAATCTATGAGCACCTAGCTTACAAAGATGGTTCTTTTTGTATTCTGAAATTGTATATGGATCAAGATCACTTGTATAGGGAAAAGCCTCAAGGCTAGGTAGAGATTCCTTCTCAGAGTAAAACTAGAAAGAGAAAAGTTTTTGCCATATAGTCAAATCCTATGCATGCATATTATAATCATAACACTATTGAATAAAGTTTTGGCCATGTGGTCAAAACCTAATATTTCTATGCAATATCTTGCCATATGGTTAAATTCTAACTTAAACCCTTTCTATGATGATATTTGGACATACATTGGTCAAATCCTATGCATGCATATGGTAATCATAACACTATTGAGTAAAGCTTTGGCCATGTGGTCAAAACTTGAGATTTGTTTCTAATATATCTTATTTTTTGTACTTATGTAGGTTTATTCAATGGCAAAGAAATCTACTTCGGCAAGGAAGGAGAATGAAATCATTGATGGAGTTAGTGGGGATTTTGTGTGGCCTTGGTTTATGGATGTTTATGACAAAGAAGGAAAAAGGGCAAACAATGTCCTTTTATATGCTTCAAAGCTTGAGGATTCAGCATATGATCAAGTTGGGATCATTGAGGGGTTGATGGATGGATGTGTTGGGAAGGAAGGGATCCCGTGTATTGTAGTAAAGATCAAGGGAAAGAACATTGAATACAACCTAAATCCCTTATCTTTTCAATCTACACATATAAAAGAAGATGAAGTATACTCTTTGAGAGCAATGGGTTGGAGCCTCCCAGAGGAGATATCAGGCACAGAAGACATAATAGCTACATTTGAGTCTATCAGCATAGTGAACTTCTTTTTCCTACAAAACATGGTGATCGACCAAAGAAGAGGACAAAGATTCAAGATGCACAAGCACAATCAATAGCTTCAAACTCACAGGCTCTTGGTGTGAGTGTACCTCCTAACACTCCTCTAGACAACACAAACCAATCTTCAAAGGCACAAGTAATCCAAGCAACACCTTTGGTGTCACTTGAAGTCAAGGGTGTTGAAAGAACCTTTGACTTTCTGGACACGATTAAGAAGAAGAGTAAAAAGGATGGTTCAGGATTTCACATGTTTGAAAAATACTTTCCATTTGGCTCAACCACACAGTTTCCATTTGATGTTGGTAGATGCTATGAGGCACCACCTTTATATGCCTATAGAACACTTTGTTGGGATTATGTGCAAAAGTTGACATCATATTTTGTAAAGAATCCCATGAATCCAGCAACAGTAGCATACCTCATGTCCTTTTTGGAGGAGAGTGATGTGAAGCGACCCATGCATCATGAGGAGGTGGAAGTGGATAAGCTACATTCTTACTCCTATTGGATCATATCAGGTCTTCACTCAATCCATGCAGCAAAGATCTATATCCTAAGTAGCACTCATCGATGCCTAGCAACCAAACATCTATATGCCACAAGGAATGCAAGAATCTTGGTGGACAGTCCTGCTGAAATGTGCATTGAGCTTTCTAGGATGACAAATATGGAATCCCACAATGTTATGAAGAATCCTATTCCTTTGTATTTTCATCTTAGTGTATTTACGTGTGCTAGTGTATTTTTTAATTCAATAGTGTAATTCAATTATCCCTCTACCTTGCCTCTCCATTGTGAAGCTTTGGAGCATCACTAATCCTCTTCTTCTCTTGGAGATTACCCTCTTCTTCTTGGTGGCCAAGCTTCTTCTTTGAGGGCTACACATCTCCCTAAAGAATAAAGCCAAAAACCAAGGGTAAGCCTAAAACAATGGTGTTTTACTCTCTTCTTGGATGGTAATCTTCTTCCCAACCTCTCTACATGCTTGGGAAGCATTCTAATTCATGGTTTCTTCTTAAAACCATGCCCTTATTGATTTATGTTGTTTTGATGAATTAATGTTAATCTCTTATACTTAAATGTATCATTTTTTATTTGTAATCTCCCTTTTTGAAAGAATAATCACTTTTATGGTTAAATCCTTATTGGAAGGATAAGCTTTAATTCTAATCCCATTTTATTACCCAAAACTCTAAGCCGCCTAACAAGCTAGAGATAGAGATTAAACATTTTTATGATTTTTAACCTATTTAAAATGAGGTTACTTCATTTAAAGCTTGTTTTTATGCTAAGAAAACTCATATTTATTCATTTTCAGATGAAAGAGAGCTTATGTTAACATTCTTATAATTATTTTCATAAGGAAGTTATATTTGGGTATTTGTTTTTAATAAACAAGATGCTTACTTGCAATTATGCTTAGGTTTATGCATAAAGAATTTTTATATTAAAAGAGGAAGTCCCACCATATTTTTATGGAATTATGTTTATGTAATTATGTTTGTGCATAGAATTGATAATGCAAAAAGAGGAATTTTCATCATATTCCATGCATAAACATTTAAATGTTAAAAGAAGGATTTTTGTTACATTTTTGAATATACATTTATAGTATGTATGCATAAATGTCTAAAGGTTAAAAAGAGAAATTTTTGTCATATTTTAAATAGTTATATTCATGGTATGTATATACATGTGTATTTTATTCATCAAAAGAGGAAATTTCATCGTATCTTTAAATAGGAATATACGTAATTAATTTTGGTATCAAAAAGAGAATGTTTCATCATATTTCTATGTGGATAATTATGGCATGATGATGTGTGGGTTCAAATGGAGAAAATAATATTTAAGTATATTTCTATGTGCATATTTTAAGTGCATATTTTAATAAAATGATGTATGCATATTTATTAAGTATCCTTGGTAAATTCCATTATTCACGAATAGAATTATTTATAGTTCTATCATGTCCAAGGAAGAATGAATTTTCATAATTTTTAATGTTTGTCCTTACGATTAGAAATCATAGTTATTAAAATGGAGAAATATCTTTACGAAATAAATCCAGGAATAAATTCAAGTAATTATGTGCTAGACCATGACCACATGAGAAAGGTGGGTCAGTAAGATGCCTACCCATCTCTTGAATCGTAAATTAAGTCAAAGATTTGTGACCATTCCCATTTCTTCAATATACAAAGAATGGATAACTGTCTGATTTAGAGAATTTTTCCTGAGACCCGAAATCATCTAGAAATAAGTTAGAAATTCGTTTGTAATTGGTGGATGGATCACCAAGATATGAGATTCGTGATTTTCATTGAGAAAGTCTAGGTTTTGAAGAAAGAGTCTTGTGAAACCAACATTAGAGATGTTTTCTCGTGAAATGGTTTTTCTGTGAGAGGAAATCAAACTCAATGGGAAAATCTTACTTGCATAGAAACTATGTTTTTGTAAAGGATTTTCTTACACCAGAATGCTGGAGGAAGCATTTGGCTTATTGTTTAATATAAGGAGAGCTTACGTTGCAACAGTTGGCAGGGAGTCATCGAAGGACGTCTCTTTGTGCGACGGCAAAGCCTGCGAAGGTCTTGACTAGCCTTAAAAATGGTGTGCTTCTGGTACGATGGGTGTTGGTCGGCAAAGCGGTCCCTGAGTGAAGTGCTAGGACATCTAAGGAGGATCCTAGAGGGTTCTGACCAGGTGATGCATTGGCTCGCTACTACCAGGACACCCATGCATATGTCGAGGGAGATCTTCATGGATTGGCAAGAAATTATTTAAGTGAACTGGAAACTATGAAATTGGATCTCGTTGGTTGACTGGCTGGTCTTCACAACGGAGAGTCCGGATGATACTTGATTGTAAAACAATGGAACTGGAATACTGAGGATTATGATGGAAACACTGTGGTTTTATTGTAAAAAAATGGAACTGGAATACTGAGGATTATGATGGAAACACTATGGTTTTATTGTAAATTCTGTCTTGAAGATAGTTGAAACACTGTGGCTTTATTGTAAATTCTATCTTGAAAATAGCAGAGTTTGAGAAAAGGCAATTTCATATTGGGTGCGTAACTGGTGTGTCTATTTTATATTTTTGCATGAGTACCAGCTAGGGGGCTTGGGAACTCTTTTCCCTAGTACCTGGGACAAAACACAACCAAATTTTTATAAAGAGAGATCCCACCAATACAATGGTCGGGCAGTTAACCCATGGGCTAGTTGGGGTTAGGCTGGATCGGTGGATTCCTACAATAAAGTTGAGTTATGTTCAAGTTACGATAGTTAAAGTAAGTCACAGGGTAGTTCTTGTTCTATGGGAAATAATCAACAGCTCTGCCTCACTTCAGGGGAAAAAAGTGATGATCTCTATGAACCAAGTGCAAGTTCCTCCTTGATTCGTCCATGTGACCCGGGGGTTTGGTCAAAATACAAAGGATAGTTAAGACTCTTGACCGCGTTAGATGAATGCCCATTATAGAAGATTTTTCGTTGGAATTGCCCGTGCTTTCTGGGTGAGAAAAGTTTTTCTGGTTTCGGTTTTGGAAGAACCACCGGACTAATCCCTTTTGCCTGGACATTTGTGGGCGAGGCCCCGAGTGGGAAGCTCTGCCCTCTGTGCAAGAGGTTGCTACTTTTGCTGCTAGAACTCCGGAGTCGATGCGCAGAGAGGGCAGGGGTCTCAAATTTGGTATCAAAGCTTTGTTGAAAGCGTAAGAATCAAAGATGAATTTTATCAAAAATTTATAATAAAATCTTAGAAAGGTGCATTTATATGTTGTATTTGATTTTGAGCATATCCTCTCCTCCGCCAGGACGACTCGATCGAGCTTGAGGCATTGAGGCAAGCCTTGATAATCATTTTTGGGAGCTATATTTTTTGGACCCAGTGGAGAGACGAGAGCATATGTGGTCCTCAGCGCAATATGTCCATGCATGTTGCAATCAGGACAAAGGCTGAGTCATAATGTCTCTTTAGCTATGGTTTTGATGAGACTAGGGGTGGTTTGTGGTGTTATACTTTCACTCCTCACCTCAAGATTTTAGAATCATTTGTCATATTTTCAGGCTTCTCAGCCATTTTATTCTGAGGAGTAGGATTGTAGCACCAATGGCAGTGAGGGCACAATTGCATCACGGCATGTCCACACCATAGTATCGCCACTTCATGTATATGGAACTGAGGCATTGACTTTTTGGAGCCTTTTTGCTCTATGTATATATTATAAACCTTATGTAAATAAAGAATGTTTTGCAAAAATTCCAGTTGTCTAAGTGATTATGAACACCAGATATTGAGTTTAAAGGAACAAGTTCTGTTTTCTTAGGACATATGTCATGGATCTATAGTAGAACAATCACCTTGTTGAATGAATTGATTTTGAACTTCTTAAGTCTTAGAATCTCAGAACGAAGTTGAATAGAAAATTTAACAATGTATCATTTTGGCAGAATCATGAGACGTGCAAATCGTGGTAGACAGCCAAATCCTCACAACACGGATGAGGATGAGCTTGACCCTAACGTTCGCAAATCTCTACACAGGTCTTAGCTAGGTCCCTTCAAGGGCAAAGGGGAACACTTAGGTGAGGCTGTAGAAAAGTGGATCAAAGCTATGGAGTACTTCGATGTCACAGGTTACAACAAAAAAAGTTAGGTGGCTCTTGCCAGGCTAAAGATCGTAGAAACAACTAGAGTAGCATGGAGGAACCACTGCGAGACAAACCACTTGGATTGGAACACCCAGATGTGGGACGATCTCAAAGCATACCTCAGAAAGAGATTGTGTCCTCCAGGCTTCTTGGAAACAAAGATGAACGAATTCTTGGTGCTAACCCAAGGAAGCTGAACCACGAAGGAATATCACCAGGCATTCGCTATCCTCCTCAAATACTCGCCACCGTTGGATGAAGAAGAACTCATGGCCAGGCTCATTCGGGGAATGAAGGAACCTTTGAATACCATGGTGAAGAATGCTAAGCTAGTTTCTATGGCCGAAGCAGTGCGGATGGAGAAGGATTTTACCAAGGCCTTTGTTGTAAGGTCGCACCAAAGCCAACTCCCTTGTTCTCAAAAGATTCCAAGCCCCAAGAAGTAATTCTAAATTTTTGCCTCCTGAGAGATAGCAAGGTCTTAATAAAAACCAGGATACGGAAAGTTTCAGAATGGAAGGAAGGCCTTTTCCTCGGAATACATTTTTTGGAACTCCGGCTCTTTCCAGGATGTAGTTGGAAGAGCTTCAAAGTGATAACAGGTGTTTTGGCTATCAAGGTTTTGGGCACTAGCTCAAGGACTGCCCAATTCCTTCTATGTCAATGGGCCGAGGAAGCCAAGGTCCTAGAATATCGAGATCGACTCCTTCGTATCAATCTAATCAAGGTCCTTCTCGCCAAAATTAGGGCAACCTTAGAAGAATGCCAGCTTAGCCTACAGCTTCAATGCAAAGTAGTCTCAGATCCCCCTCCCAAAATTGGGGAATTGAGAGAGAGAGAGAGTTCCACCCCAGACAGCAGCAGCCAAAGCTGCCACAATAGCTGATGTAGTGGAGGAAGAAAGAGGATAGATTTATGCCACCATTGAACATCAAGGGTAGAATCGTTAGTTCCCAGTCCTTCAGACTCTAGCAGAGTACAAGGGTAAGAACTTTAAGCTTTTGATTGATTAGAGCAGTACACATTCTTTTATTTCCCTAGGATGTTTGCATAAACTAGTCCTAGATAATAAAATAGGGAAACCTATTGTAGGTAGAATTGGCCAGTGGGAAGATTCTTTTCACACACCATGGGACAGATCGTATTAAGTTTAATCTAGATGCGAATGTAACAGATTGTGAGTTCAGAGTCTTACCCTTGGGAATCTATGACGCAGTCCTTGGAATGGATTGGCTCCATAAGAATCAAGATGACATTCACTGTCTCACAATGGAACCATTTCTTTCCTCGACCTTTACGAGAATCAAGTTCAAGGAACTGGAATTTTCGACGGATTCCTAGCTCTACGGTTAGTAAAAGCTTCTAAATTGCTATGAAGGGACTCAAAAAGAAGCAAGCTGTCTATGTCGTTTTAAAATGAATCCAGTAGACAAAAAATCCAAGACTAAGGAACCAGAGTGGTTAAGTGAGTACACTGATGTATTCCCAGAAGAGATGATTCAGATGCCTCTAACTCGTGAAGTAGATCATGAGATAGAGCTAACCCCCGAGAGCTCAGCCAATAGCCCAGCGTGCATACAAAATGCTAGTCCAAGAAGCCATAGAACTTAAGGAGCAATTAGGCCAACTGCTAGAGCAAGGATTCAAAAGACCCAATGTTTCACCCTGGGGTGCACCTGTTCTCTTTCAGAAAAAGAAAGATGGAACATTAAGACTCTGTATATTGATTACAGAGGACTAAATCAGTTTGAGAGTCAAAAATAATTATTCTATCCCTAGGATTGATGAGCTTTTGGATCGGTTAAGTGGAACCCAAATGTTCACAAAGATAGATCTCAAATATGGATATTACCAGATCATAATTAAGGATCAAGATATCCCCAAGATAGCCATCAATACTCGCTATGGGCATTATGAATTTACAGTCATGCCATTCGGATTAACAAATGCCCCAGCAATGTTTTTAATTGCCTCATGCAGGACATTCATAGAGAATACTTGGATGAATTTGTTCTTGTCTTCTTCGATGACATCTTGGTACACTCTAAGAATGCAGCGAATCATGAAGATCATGTGCGTAAAGTCATGGAGATCCTAAGGAAACACTAACTCTTTGCAGAAAAGAGAAAGTGTACTTTCTCTATACTGACCATGTCGAATACTTGGCATTTATAGTATCTAAGGATGGGATTTCTCTTGACCCCGGTAAAATCCAAGCAGTCATAGATTGGCCAAAGACCAAAACAGTGAAAGAAGTTAGAGGATTCTTAGGATTAACCAAGTGGTACCGAATCTTTATACCCAGGTATGCTCAAATAGAATCCCCCCTGACTAACCTTCTTAAGAAGAGTATCCTATTTCATTGGACTGCTATGTGTTAGAGTGGTTTTGATAAGCTAAAGAAAGCCTTAGTAACCAACCATATTCTAAAATTGCCAAATTTTTCTATACCCTTTGAAGTAGTGACAGATGCCTATGGCTTCGCCCTAGGAGGTGCACTTATGTAGGAAGGTCATGCACATGCCTATGGCTTCGCCCTAGGAGGTGCACTTATGCAGGAAGGTCATGCAGTAGCCTATGAATCCAAAAACTCAGAATGCATGAGAGAAATTATGATGTCCATGACTTGGAGTTACTCTCAGTAGTTTATGCTCTAAAGTTGTGGAGACATTATCTCTTGGGACAGAGATTCACCTTGATGTGACAGATCATCAAAGTCTAAAGTGGATCTTCACCCAAAAGGATCTCAACATGCATCAAAGAAGGTGGATGCAGACCCTGCAGGAATTTGATTTTGAGATTAAGTACTGGCCAGGGAAAGAAAATGTGCTAGCTAGCAGATGTACTTAGTAGGAAAGCCTCCTTGCTTTGCAATAACATTGGTGTCAAATCTGTTGATCAGTGAAGCAAGCAAGAAGATCATGCAGGATAAACTTTTTGCCCCTATTGCTACCCTACTGATGCAGGAAAGCGAGACTTCTTAGGAAATGAGTCGAGTTCTTGGGTACAAATTGAACGAAGGATGCATGTATTACAAATAATTAGCTATGCATTCCCAATGATGATTGAGAAAACAAAGGAAATCATTTTGAGAGAAGCCCATGATATCCCAATAGCTGGACATTCAGGGTTCATAAAGACCTACATGTCTGTAAAGAAGAGCTTCTTCTGGCCAGGACTCAAAAAGGATGTACTTAATCATGTGCGTGAGTGTTTAATATGTCAAAGAGTCAAGGTAGAAAGGGTTGAGATGCCAGGAAAGTTGCATCCCTTACACATTCCACAGATGACATGGGAATGTGTCAGTATAGATTTTGCTCCTGGACTACCGTCAGTGCAATTAGGTTACAACTCCATTTTTATGGTAGTTGAGAGACTAACCAAGGTTGCCCATCTAATTCTAGTAAAAGAAACCTACATTGCAGTGGATGTTATTGGAGTCCTCCTCAAGGAGATTTTCATGTTGCATGGCTTACCCAGAAGGATAGTAAGCGATAGAGATCCTAAGTTCACATCAAGATTTTGGACTGTATTCTTCGTTTTTTCTCTGTCCAAAGTTGTGCGCTCTATCCTTGACAGCTGGGCATAGCGCTTCTCAAACTCTCTTAGCAGCTCTGTGGCAGAAATTCCCATTTTAGGTTTTGTGACCCATTCCAAGAAAGTTCGTTTGGTCACTCGCTCAGAATCCTCCATGAAATATTCGTCCTTTAAAGCAAGCTTGAACTCCTCCCAATTTCTGCCACCATGTGCTGTCTGCAATCCTCTTATGCGCTCTCTTATTTCAGGAACACATACCAGCTCAAAACTTCGAACCATATCCTCCTCAGTCACCCTGTTTAGCTCCATTTCCTTTATGTAATTGCGCAGGTACTTTGTAATATCCTTTCCATCAAATTGATCCACCTTTCTCACAATTGATTGTAGTGCTTTGGTTGTGGAAATTTGTCCCCTCTCAGCAGCTTGCTGCTGTTGCATGTACATAGTAAACATCTGAAACATTTGCATAACTCCGGGATCAAAATGAACCCCCTGACCCTCAGAATTCTCGGCCATAGCTTCCCTGTATATTTCACCACACTCTCACCCTAGCAGTTTCACGTCGGGTTCACCAAAGAGCTGTCGTGATGTGGACGGTGTCACTGGGGAAGTACGAGACTTCTAGTTGTGAGAGTATATACCAAATTCCACAAAGAAACTCACCCACAAAATTCTCCAAGGAACATAGGACATATCCATTTTTAATGACATATACATGTGTCAATTCACCTCAATACATCCTTGAATTCAACGTGATGATTGCACAAAAATTGTGTACCAAGTGCTTGTCCCTTTCCAAGCGTAGATTCACTTGCTCCTCTTTCCAAATCCCTCAAACCAATCACATGTAGGCATAACATAACCTTCAAATATTTCCAACATACATGTGTCCATTTACATTCCATACATCTAGTGTCATCAATTCCATCATCTCATGATGTTCTTTATCACCTGAAAACCTGCCTTTAAATTCCAACAACTCACAAACAAGAGACAATATATGGCATAACTATAACATGCTCACATGATTTTAAGAAATTCCATGACTTGCATTCCAGAACCACTTGGGTAGAAACAAATCAAATTTACCAGAATCCTTGCTGCATTTTTGATGCTTTGATTCCACGTATTTTGATGCATTATTTTCACAACTCCTCATACCAAGTCCTTCTTGATTTACAAAACCTTTAAAGGTTTATGGACTTTACGATTTTTCAAATCGTGGGTAGGTAGGATAGTGAAATAAAATAAATTAAATCAACACTTATCTGGAAGTAGTAAGGCGGATTTCACTTGATTTTTTATTACCTCCCATACGACGCTTCGCTCTGCAGGCCGCGAAGGGCAGAAAAGATGTATTTATCGAAAATCCCATCACTGGATAACACTCAATTAGCTCTTTAATTCTAACTCCTACATGCTATGAACAGTAATGGCCTCCTCGATTTTATTCACTCTGGTTAGTTGGCGGACTGGTTCTCTCTTTTTTTTGCAGACTTTTTTTTGATATGCGCTCCCCCCCCCACACTCTGGTTTTTCCTTATTTTCCCGCAAGGAAATCGGGTGCCCCACGACCTTTTGCAGCCCAAAAATCGCTAATTTCCAATTTGAAATACTGCGCCTGCTTATATTCACGCAAGCCGCCACCCGCCACCTTGCATATACATTTCCAGCTGGCGCTTTGGGAAGCTTCTCAAACACTTCTTGTGCTTATGTTACCACATATATGGATGTCCCTTGGGTGTATTAATCAAGGCACACGCAAGAGCCAACAACTCACTGTGCCTACACAACAACTCTCTCTTTACATCATCTGAAATGCTGTGTGACACCCAATGCAAACCTGAGACATACCCTTCTTTTGTCACTTTGAGTGAAAGATCTTCTAGTTGCATGTTCGAAGACATGGCGTCCAAGCTCGGCATTGCCCCATGTTCGACAAGCTCCCAACACAGTATGCCAATTCACAATACCAGGATGAAATGGCATCTTCTTGATCAAAGCTACCGCCTTGTCTACATGGCCTGCCCGGCCAAGGAGATCAACAATGCAAGTGTAATGCTCAAGAGTTGGGATGAGACCATAGTCATTGGTAATGGCCTCAAGGTACAACTGACCTTTTTCCATTAGACCTGCATGACTGCATGCATTTAGAACACTACCGAATGTAACCAGATTTGGCTTGATACCTTCCCCTATCATTCTGCCGAGCATATGAAAAACATTTTCACTCTCTCCAAGCTTAAAGTCTTTTTTGCATTTCCATATATGTTAAGAAGGGTGTTCCCTACTACAAGGTCTACCATATGCATAAAACTCCATAATTCATACCACACTCATGTACAAAGGCTTCGAGACCTGGCTCAGCCTCCGCTCGTCTTATTGAACCTTATTTACAATATGAACATATATACTCAGGCATCATATAATGACTCGTCATGGCACTTAACCCCATGCATCTGGATTTTCATTTGATGACCTCACATGCATGGTTTCACACCATAGACGTGCCATGGCACGACAACGTGAATTTAGATGCCCATATACACGCGCCTGATATTACTCATATACATGCACGACCATACACGTGCCCGTAACTTATCGCGTGTATCGAATGCATATATGGAAGCATTGTCTTGTAGAGTGTCATATGCAAAGTTGGGCACCTAATACTATAATTTGATCGAATATCCAATAATTGCAAATCTCCTTTTCTTGGGGAACCAAAATTGTATATAGGCCCTGTTGAAGGTTTGGACAGGTACACTGAATGTGAGTAAATTGCCTATAACTTTTACATTATTACTCATATGATATTCACACTTTGCATATCACAAATTCAAATAACATAGAGCTTAACTTGATTTATCGATTAATTTTTGATGTGTTCTACTATTTTTTATACTATTTAAAATGCATTAGAATTGTTAAAAGACATACTATTTTGTCCTCCTACCACATCTACCATTTTAAATGCTTAATTTGTATGGATCTAGCGATTATTAGGTTTGGGAAGATTAGTAGAACGTAGATCCAAGGTAAAATTACAAATCTAACGGTTGGATTTTTGTAGATTTACTTTGGAAAACTTGTTTATGACTCTGAGAGAGGCCCATTAAATCAATTGTAATTTAATTCTAGAAAATCAAATATTGAATCTTTCAGTCTAAAAACTCTAGGGATCAATATATTTATTGCCATGAATTTATTTAAAAACATTTAGCTTAATTTGTGTATGGGAATTGTAATTTAAATCAATTGTAATTTAATTCTAGAAAATCAAATATTGAATCTTTCAGTCTAAAAACTCTAGGGATCAATATACTTTTTGCCGTGAGTTTATTTATAAACATTTAGCTTAATTTGCATATGGGAAGGTCCATTTTCAATCCTCCCATGTGAAAATTCCCATATCGTGTCCACTCTCCCCTTTTCAAGCCTAAAACCAATCCTATCTAGGTTTGGAAATATAGGCTTGGTAAACTTCAAAGCCTAGATATCATTCCATGTGTGAGGGTTGGATAGGCACAAATCTTATATACGCATGCCACTTTATGTCCACATCAGCTTTCGAGAGGATCCACATAAGCAACTTGCCACTGCACCTTGCCATCTCCACCCTCCATGTCAACATGGTCAACCTAGTTGACTCCCCACCTCATCATCCTAGTCATCATTAATGCCACATCTTCTTTCCACCTTTGCATGCCACCTCGCACTTGGTGACATGGCATGCCACATCACAGAATTTCCCACATCAGCCATAATAGTGTCACATGTCAAGAAAATGCCACATGTCATGCACGCATGTGACATGTGGCACCTCCTTCCCACCTTCCCATTTTTTCCAAAAATATATTTTTAAAAATTTAATTTAGTATATTTCTAGTATTTAAAAAAAGAGAGAAATAAAATATATAATTTTAAATAATAAAATATATATAACTTATTAATATAAAAGAATTTAAAATCACTAATTTTTAAGGATTACATTTTGGAGTTAGATAAATAATATTATTTTTAAATTTCATGTTATTTAATTTAAAAAAAGTAATATTTCTTAAAAATATTTTATGTGCAGGTTGAATAAAATTTTAAAAAAACACATTATAAAAGAAAATACAGTTATATAATTATAAAACAAAAGATAAATTGAAAGATATATTTATATATCTAGTAATGATAAATATTTAGACTTGTTAATAAATATTATTAATAATATGGAATTTTAAGTGGATAATAGTTTATCCTAATTATCCAATCAATCTTAAAAAGGAAATCCAATCAGATTTGAAGTGGATAACCTATTTTTCCTATATAATCACACATCTCTAGTACTATTCCACACTTATCTCTAGTACTATCCCATCATCAAGCCTTTATAAATTTTTCTCTCTTAGCTTCCTTGAGAATGGGTTCTCAAAGTTGTAGAAGTGGGAAACGTGATAGGACTAGACTTCCCCCCATCCACCAAGCTCAAGAGGAGGAGAGGAAAAGGTTAGCTTGTGAGAGAAAGAGAGAGTGGAGAGTATGTCAACTAGCAACACCTTCTGTTGTTGCAATGATCCAAGCCTTGCTCCTCCTCTTCCACTTCCTTTCCCTCCACCCTCTTCCCCCCCACTACCCCTTAGTTTAGATAATCCACATGAACCCGCCCTTCCTAAGCCCCCTTCTCTTGCACAAGAGCCCAACCCCCCTCCTTTGGGCACCCATAGTGTGGATAGGAAAGAACTATCAAAGTCAAGGGCGCATCGTCATGCCCATGCAATCTTCCATTCCTATTTCAAAGGTCTCACGCCTTCATCACAAGCATGTGTGCTTGATGCTTTGATCGATTTGCCCAACATGGCCAATTGTAGGGTGCTTTCTGACATTGGAGGTCGAAGAGAGAGGAGAGCTGGCATAGCGGTGATACAAAGTATTCGTCGTTCCTATATAGTTAACAAGAAGAGGAACTTTGCGAATGCTTTGGCTGCTCGACGAGACGGGCTATTGTGGCATCCATAAGTAGCTCCCAAATGAAGGGTAAGGTGAGTGCCACATCTCGCATCCTTTCCATAGCACCACATGCACTTAGAGTTGGGTCTATGAGACGGCAAAGTTTAGATGCCAATGAGGTTGGTGCTTTGTGGGCGAGTAGTGGTCGTGTAGCTAGGCATGATCGCCTACTAGATGAAACCACTAGAGCCTTGATATAAAGTTTTTGGGAGGAGAATTGTTGTGCCTTTCTAATTTTCAAGAAAGCTTTGTATAAGAGAGTGAAAAGAGGAGTGTTCATTGAGCACGATGCTTGCTTTCTAGAAATGACCCAAACAGAGTTGTATTCTCAGTTTGTGGCATCATATCCAGACATTAAAATTGGGCAAAGGTCATTTGAGGGGTGTAAGTCTTGGTTTGTGATGTACTCACAACAGCGTGCCACATGTTGTCGCTACTACCATGTTGAGTTATAACTTTTTTATGATGTGTTTCGTTCTCTTAGTGGGCATAGAGAGTTGCCTCGTAGTCTCGTGATTTCATCCACTCTCTTTTGTGTGCACACACGGAGGATGCCCAATTCCATAGGATGCCTTGTGTGGAGAGAAACTGCACATCATGTGGTTCACTTGCACATCTACAGATGGTAGATCTTGATGCAAGTGACCAAGAGATAATGCCATGGCAACATTATGAGTATGTTACACACCAGCTCTAGAGTGGTGGGTAATCCAAGAAGTTGCAACTCGTGGACAAACATACACCACGTTGTCACTTCACAACCACATTTAGGGAGCAGATCTACCCCCATATACGGCACAGTCATTGTGCCAAGTGGCAGGATTGTCAATTTCGAGAATGGCTGGCAGAGTTTCCTATTGGTGTGGTCCTCGGTGGTTGATTTTGTAGGAAACTACACCTTCACACCTTTTTAGGTGATACAATCTGAGTATTACTTCTCAAAGCAGGTAATGGTTATATTTTATAGTATTTGTTTCGTATTTGAGATATATTACTTATTTGATTTTTTGTGTCCTAATCGTCTCTCTTGCTTACCACACCAGGTTGCTATTATGGTCCACATTAGCTATCGACATGCAGAGGCCCATGTAGATAGGATAGAGAGTACCCCCGAGGCTCGTGTCATTATTCGAGAGTATCATTTCTATATAGTAATGATCGTTCACATGATGCACATTTTGTGCAACACTATTTTTGTCTCCATGACGATTTTTTACAAGATTGTGGGATCACATGTGGCCAGTGATGGGTTTGGTTGGATGGTTGTGGTGCATAGTTCAAGTCATCACATGACAATTCTATTGGCTCTACAAGTAGTACTTATGGTTCTCTTATATTCACAGTTAAACTAAATTCACTAGAACATCTTAAATAAAATAATAACTAAGACTTTGTTTTATGGATTTATAGGTAGCATGTGTAGTCCAGTATCCCAGTGATTTGGTCATTCTTTGAGACTGGTCACGGGAAGGGAGAGCAAGATGGTGCAGGCACGTGTGTGAAACATGCCTTGAGACGTCATCAACTACGATAGGATGCTGAGCGGTTCAGAGATGTGGGCCATGTGGTCAAGTAGTACTCCCAACATTTGTGTGGAAGTGGAGCATCATCGTATCTCAAACGTGGCTCATATTGTCAGGAGATGTTTTTGGCATGTGGATGGTGGCATGATTGATGGTAGACACTCCCATGATTGTGACACAGTACCTCGCACCTTGGGCTTACATTCCATCAGGGGCACGTGCATCGCAACCCTCACGACACGACGATATGCATGCTTCTATGGAGCATGTATGGATGGTGATTGGTCACCTTGTGCCTCGAGAGGATGGGCAGATGCATGGATATAAACAGTCCCCCTGAGCATGCTTCACATCCACCAGTGTTGTCTAATGAGCACACAGGTCTTGTGTTCATGGCTAGCTATGATGACCTGATAGATTTGCTACAAGAGGGTGATGTATTTGCTATTATTGCCAGTGAGGGAAATAGCGAGGGAGTAGACTACTATCTGATGAGAGTTGCACTAAGCCAAAGTGTATCCTTGACCAGGATACAGTGGATGATCATGGGTTTTCTTTTGATTGTGGGAGGCCGGTTCTACTAGCAGATTCAACTTTGTCAGATAGTCTTGAGTTCTAGCAGTGGAAGTGGGAGATAGAGGCATTTCAGTTCTATCATCTAGTGGTTGCTACCAGACTCACTCTTGATCGAGTAAAAAGCCAAAAATAGAGTTCTCACCCTTGTTTTTGGCTTTGAGTGAATGACCATGAGAGCATTCTAATGCATTTGAGAGCTAGAGAGGGTACTCTTGACTAGATCTCTATCTTCAATATAGTGACTAAACTCATTCTAGTTGGGTTAGCTCACTTACATTGTACTTAGATTTATTGGTAGTGACTAACCTCAGAATAGGTGGGGTAGTTCATTTTCATTATGCCTTGATCTTTTGAGTTAGTGGGCTAAACCCATAGTGGCTATGTTAGCTCACATTCTTATGTACTTATTTGATGTTTTTATCATTATGAGTTTTTTTTCATTATTGAGGATCATTGCATTTTAGTTGATGTTCATGGTTTTTTTTAACACTTTGGCTATCATATTTTTTGTTGAAAATCCCCATGCCATCATACCCAAACATGCTCAATTGGGAAGAAAACCTTGCAAGCATGTGGGGAGGACCCACTACCACATGCTCGCAAAGTTTGGTCCCCATCAGAGCATGTTTGGGTAACATGGTATGGGGAAGAGCAAGACTTTCCATGGCCTCTTAAGCACCAAATCCACACTGGGCACTAATTACTAACCCAAGAATACTTCAATGGTAACCAAACTTTACAAGAATGTGGGGGTGGGTCCCCCCCACATGCTTGCAAAGTTTGGTCCCCATCCGAGTATGTTTGGATACGATGACATGGGACAGAGGGGGATTTTCCATGGTCTCTTAAGCACCAAGAGACTTGAAAATATGCATTGGGCGCTAGTTAGTAACCCAAACATGCTTCGATGGGCACCAAACTTTGCATGCATGTGGGGGTGGGTCCCTCCCACAGGCATGCAAAGTTTGGTCCCCAATTGAAAATTTTTTTGGTACGTTAGTATGGCAAAGAGGGGGATTTTCCATGGCCTCTCAAGCACCAATAGACTTGAAAAATCTGCACTGGGCACTAATTGCTAATCCAAGCATGCTACAATGGAGACCAAACTTTGTAAGCATGTGGGAGTGGGTCTCCACCACATTCTTGCAAAGTTTGGTCCCCATCGGAGCATGTTTGGGTACGATGGTATGGGGAAGAGTGGGATTTTCCATGGCCTCTGAAGCACCAAGAGACTTGAAAAATCCACACCGTGCACTAATTACTAACCCAAACATGCTCTTATGGTGGTGACTAAACTTTGCAAGCATGTGGGTCCCCCCCACATGCTTGCAAAGCTTGGTCCCCATTGTAGCATGTTTAGGTACGATAGTATGGGGAAGAGCATGATTTTCCATGGCCTCTTAAGCACCAAGAGACTTGAAAAATCCGCAACTAGGTGCTAATTACTAACCCGAACATGCTCACCAAACTTTGCAAACATGTGGGGGGTGGGTCCCCCCCACATGCTTTGCAAAGCTTGGTCCCCAATCGGAGCATGTTTGGGTATGATGGTATGGGAAAGAGCGGGATTTTCCATGGCCTCTTAAGCACCGAGAGACTTGAAAAATCCACACTGGGCACTAACTACTAACCCAAACATGCTCTGACAGTGAGACCAAAATTTTCAAGCATGTGGGGAGGATCTAACTCACGTGCTTGCAAAGTTTGGTCCCCATCGGAGCATGTTTGGGTATGACGGTATGGGGAAGAGTGGGATTTTCCATGGCCTCTAAAGCACCAAGAGACATGAAAATTCCACATTGGGCACTAATTACTAACCCAAACATGCTCTGTTGGGGACCAAACTTTGGGAGCATTTGGGGGGGACCCACTCCCACATGCTCACAAAGTTTGGTCCCCATCAGACCCACCCCGCACATGCTCGCAAAGTTTGGTCCCCAAAAAAGTATGTTTGGGTAGTAGGATGGTATGGGAAAGAGTGAAATTTTCCATGGCCTCTGAAGCACAAAGAGACTTGAAAAATCCGCCGATTACTAACCCAAACATGCTCTGATGGTGGTGACCAAAATTTTTTAGCATGTGGGGGTGGGATGGTATGGGAAAGAGCGAAATTTTTTATGGTGCTAATTACTAACCCAAACATGCTCCGATGGGGTGACCAAACTTTTAAAGCATGTGGGGGTGGGTCCCCCCCCACATGCTTGCAAAGTTTGGTCCCCATCGGAGCATGTGTGGGTACGATTGTATGGGGGAGAGCATTTTCCATGGCCTCTTAAACACCAAGAGACTTGAGAGAAATCCACACTGGTCGCTAATTACTAACCCAAACATGCTCTGATGGTGATGAAACTTTGCAAGCATGTGGAGGTGGGTCCCCCCAACATGCTTGCAAATTTTCATCACCATTGGAGCATCGTCACTATTGGGAGGCTGGAAAAAGAAGAAATGCCTCTATAGCTACCTACCCAGCAGCCTTGGAAGACACATTAAACACAAGGGGCACCACCAGCACAATGCTGGAAACAAAAATCTCTCAAAATACCACACGGATTCAAGCCAAAATAAACACCAGCACCTTCAATTCAGAACCCTTAGATTCCCTTTCTTTCTCAACTCACTCAGCTCACCACGACTGGCTATTCTTTATTTTGTTGCCCACATACCTGTAAGATTCCTCCCCCAGCCTTCGAGGTATACAGGACTAAGAACCTCCCTTTCTGATCTTATAATTATTCCCTCTCTAAAATAAAAAAAAGATTCTGTTCAAAAAAGGAAGACCTTTTCCCAGAATACTTTCTCGGGAGCCCCACCTATTTTAAGGATTCAGAATGATGAGTTCAGAAGTAAGAACCGGTGTTTTAGATGCCAAGGAATTGGTCATCAGTTAAAAGACTACCCAGGATCGACAGAAGCAGTATGTAGATAAGAAGAGGACAGTGAGAGAATTCAAAGAAGCAGATATGGTCTTCATTCGAGTACGGCCCAAAAGAAATTCTTTATCTCTTGGGAAGTATAAGAAGTTATCCCTTAGATATTGTGGACCATATCAGAATTCAATGAAAGTAGGTGACAGCCTACGAGCTTTTTCTACTTCATCATCTCAATGTTCATATTGTATCTCATCTAAACCTTCTATAGAAATATGTGCCAAACCCAAATCATGAAAAGATGGTAAAACTTCAGTGGCAAGATACCCGTTGTCTTCTAGGTTACACTAGTTCCTTCTTTTATATAAGTCGTAACTCTTACTTGTCACTCACAGTAATCTTACTCCCTTCGATTCCCTTTCTTCCTTAATCTCCTTTATAGCTTGGCAACAAGAATTGGTTTTATCCATGATGATTTCTCACCTTCAAGATGCAAGCGAGTCTATGAAGAAGGATTTTATAGCATTGTATGAGCGCTCACTTTTCCCTCACTTGGGAACTTCTGTAGCTCAGACCAAATGGTGGCGGACCTGTCGAGACATAACTAGGGTAACACCGTGGGGTCGGCAGCACTTTCGTAACAATATTCGCTTGGCTATGGTTATTGAAGCCTTGGGTTTGGGTCCCCAATACTACTGCGTGATGAGATCAAGGCATGGTGGATTTTCTGAGCGGGTCTTCTTACTAGCATGTTTTCTTTCTCACCAGAAGATATGCCTTTATCCCGTTTTTGGCTTGCCTCTCAGAGGTCCTTTTAATAGGTCACCTCATACCATGGGGACCAAACTTTGCAAGCATGTGGTGGGGCCCACCCCCACATGCTTGCATACCTTTTTGCATGAAATTCAAATATAATAAAAGTCACACTTTTATAATAAAATAATCAACTTTTATGCATACCTCTATGCATGAAATTCAATTATGATAAAAGAAATACTTTTATATTAAAATAATAATCTTTTATGCATACCTCTATGCATGAAATCTAAATATGATAAAAGAAACACTTTTATATAAAATAATAATCTTTTATGCATACCTCTATGCATGAAATCCAAATATGATAAAAGAAACACTTTTATATTAAAAAAATAATCTTTTATGCATACCTCTATGCATGAAATCCAAATATGATAAAAGTAACACTTTTATAATAAAATAATCATCAATTATGCATAACATAAAAATCAATTTCTCCATGATTACAATAAAATTCTTTCAAATAATCTAGATGATAATTCCTAGAATATAGTAGGAAGTTCTCTTTTCATGCTTTGAATGAAATTATTTAATGTGTAATTTTTATAAAAATTTTGCCATAGCTCCGCTACTATGACTGATAAATCTCAATTTATTTTGAAGGATAAAGCTTATCATTAAGAGAATGATTAGAATGATCCTTAATTGGATCATTAACCCAATAATGGATTGAATCATCAATATTCATGAAATACATAAACTAAAAGCATACAAAAAAGCCATTAATTTGGCCTCAAGCATAGATTAATGTTGGATTAAGGAAAAGCTTTATGAAAAGCTTCATTTGGATTGAGAATGGGTCATGAGTATGACCATTTCTTGAGTGAGAGAGAGAAATTATATAAAAACCATTAGAATTAAGCATAAATAGAAATTTATGTAATTCTTTACTATCATTAATCAATTAACTTCAATAGCATTCATCAAATTATGTAACTCTTCACTATACCAAGTCATCCTTCGTAATTCCTTTGCTTTTAATTTTCTTGTTGAACTTCTCCAATGTCCTTGCCTGCATATCTTCATAATGCTTCAAAGCATTATCCCTATTTAGCTGTGCTTCTTGTAAATATAACAGCCACTCTTTAAGGGCATCTTTAGGTTCTTCCAAAAGCTTTTCCAACATTTTAACAGCTGGTATCTTCACCTCAATAGGCAATAAGGCTTCCTTCCCATAAAGAAGATGAAATGGAGTGAAACCCGTACCAGTCTTAATTGATGTCCTATATGCCCACAAGGCAGCAGGCAACTCCAGATCCCAATTCTTGCCTTGTCACTATGTCACCTTAGATAAAATCTTGATCAATTCACCATTGAAACGCTCATTCAGGCCATTACACTGTGGATAGTAAGGTGTGGTAAAACTGCGAACTGATCTTCAACTTTGTACACAAATAGTCCAGAAGCTCTGCTCTGAAACTTGGACCCTGATCAGAAAGCAATTCCAATGGCACACCAAACTTACAACAGATATCCTGATATACAAACTTTGCCACCTCCTTAGCAGTAATTTGTTTCACTGCCTTTGCGTCCGCCCATCTAGAAAGGTAATCAACTGCAGTCAAGATGTAGCACTTCCCTCGGCTAGTAATAGGCAATGGTCCCACAGCATCAATTCCCCATTTTTCAAAAACATCATAAGCAAGAATTGTCTTCCTCATCTCAGGCCTTAATATCCGTCTACTATGAGCTTGGCCTTGTTTGCATGACCTGCACCAATGATTAACATCCTTATGTACACTTGGCCATACATAACCTTCCTGCAATACCTTATGCAAGGTAATCTTTGAGGCAAAATGTCCACCGCATGCTCCTTCATGGTTTTGCTTAAGAATTTTGTAGATTTCTTCCTTCCAAGGTACCTATCGCATTATCAAGTCAATTCCCTTCAAATACAAATCATCACCAACCATCACATACCTTGTAGCTTTCCTGATGAAACCATATCTTTTTGATCTTTCAATACCATTAGGAATCATCCCTGTTAACAAAAACTCCTTAACATCCTGTATATTCTCCCTGTAACAATAAAATGATGCATGAGCTTTAAGAACAAAAACTTCACCAATCATTCCCTGGGCTGCTTCATGAGCCTCATCATTATGGCCTCGATCCACATGCTTAAGACTCCAAGCTTCAAATTCCTTCAACAACATAGCTCCAATTGCATCTTCACCCACTGAAGGGTTGACATAAAATACCTGTTCCCAAAATTAGGCGCCTGCATTGTAGGAATAGCACCCAACACCTCTTTCACTTTTTGGAAAACTACCTCACACTCCTCCGTCCAATGCAAAGGATCATGCTTTGCTGCTTGCTGCAAAGGATATAACAACTGTGAAGATAGAGAGATGAATCGAGCCATATACTTCACCTTTTGCACAAAAGTAGCCAGTTGCCTTGTATTCTTTGCTGTAGGAAGAAGAAGAAGAGACTTGACTTTATCAGGATCCAGATCAGTACCATTCTCTGAAACAACATGGCCCAAGAGTTTCACCCTCGGTTGAGCCAAAAAACACTTTTTTGGATTTAATTGACCACCACACTCATCATAACACTGAAAAACGGTAGCCAGCCTATCACAATGCTCTTGCCTGGAGCTGTATATACAAAAATCATCAATAAAATCCTTGACAAACTTGTTCAAAAAAGGAGATAATACCCAATTTGCCCTTTTCTCATAGTAGGCTGGCCCATTCATCAATCCAAAAGGAAGAACTTTGTAGCAGAAACACCCCCATGGTGTAATGTTGTCTTCTGCTGATCTTCTTCTGCAATCTTTAACTGGAAATAACCTGAAAACCCATCACAAACACTATACCTTTCATATCCAGCTACAGTATCTAAGATCTCATCCAAAAAAGGTAGGGGGTAAGAATCCTTCTTTGTAGCAGCATTCAAAGGCTTGAAATCCACACATATACGCCACCTGTCATCCTTCTTTGGACTCACCACCATAGGACTTACCCACTCAGCTGTGTCCACTTGTGTAATGAAACCTGCACTCAACAGCTTATCAACTTCCTCTCTCTTAGGGCCTGCATTTGTTCTCGTCCCATCCTGCGAAGCTTCTGCCTAACTGTTTTTACACCTTCTTTCAATTCAATCCTCAAATCTGGCCCTTTAAATCCTCGAATCTCCCTATAAGAGGTGATGAACAATTCTGGAAAATCAGACAGCATATTAACATATCTAACCTTTTCTCCACTCGAGAGATTCGGACTCAGCATTCCTTCAATCAGCTCCTGCTTCTTCTTCACTTCTATCTTTGGCTGCAATAATTCCTCGATCACTTCATACGACCCCAAGGTATCTTCTCCCTCAAAGCACCCACTTCATGCACTTTTTTATCTTCATTACCTTGTTGCTCTAATATTAGGAAAGCCACATCTGCCTCTTCTTCACTAGAAGCAGTAGTCGACGAATCCATCTCCAATTCAGAAGTACTAGTGGTAGTTTCCTCTTCACTCCAATCCTGTGGCCTCTCCCATACATCATTCAAAGATCTCCTACTATGCATCTCAAAAGATTTTTTATTACTCCGCTTATTATGCAAAGAAATGGTCCCATACCTTTAGTCTTGTACTGCACCCACCACTCGCAAACCAGGGTCGTCCAAGAATAATTGAAAAAGCACCAAGACCCGCAGGCATCACATGAAAATCTACAGTAGCTTTGACATTAAAAGCTTCAATTTCCAACTCCTTTACCATACCACTTGAGACATTTTACCTTTTGATGATTAGCCATTCTGATTCGAAAACCAGAAACCCCAGACACCCTCAAGCCTGACTGCTCCACACATGATTGGGTAATCACACAGATTTGAGCTCCTCCATCTATATAGGCCTGACCAAGGTTCCTACCTTTACTCCACACCTCCACAATAGGGCAAATATCTGGAAGCTCTTCTAAAGATAGTACTTTGACTGACCTCTTCTTTGACTCCTTTTCCATTGGATTCACAAGTCCCTTCCATTGCCTTCTCAATTTCGGCACCATCTCCACCAACTGTCCAAAGGTGATGTTGGCCTTCCTGTTCACCAAATCAGATTTCAAGTCATAGCTCGTTTGCCCATCCCCCAGTGGGAAGTTTGACACCTGGAACCTTCTACGAGGCTTCCGTTTCCTTTTAGCTTTCACATCTTCTCCTTCCTGCTGCTTCCCCTTCTTACGACTGGGTCCAGCCACCCCTTTTCCTTCTCTTTCATCCGTTGTGTGCTTGCCAACGGGCATCACATCCCCTTCTTCTCTCACCTGAACATTCTCCAGAGTAACAACATTCACGACCTTTGCCTTCCCCTTCTCCTCAGTTGTGATTCCACTGGGGCCTGCTTGATCCCTGATATCAATACCATAATCATTTGACCTGTCAGGTAACTGTGAAGGTAGTGGGTACATATCACCACCCATTCGCTGAGGCTTATCACAATCTGTACTCAGATGACCAAGCTCACCACAATTCCAGCATGTAGGGATGAAACGATGGCCCCTACCGCGACCACGTCCATACCCTGCTTGTCCATCTCCCCCTTCATGATTATTGCCTTTGCCTCTACCACGTCCACCACCTATACTTCCCATTAAATTTAAGCTCAAATTCTTCATAAGATCAACCATTTACAGTTTCATATCCTGTCGCAATCCCTCATCAAAACCTGCAGGAACCATAGGTACTCCTTGACTAGCTTGTGGCACCATCTGCATAGCTTGGGCTTCAGTGGGCTTCATCCTCTCAATCACTGCATTCATGGGTGTAGCCTCCACTCTACAAATCTCCGGCGGTACTACAACTGGAATCATCCCCAGCTGATTCATCCGTTGCAACTTCCAATCCTTTGATTTGGCAATTTCCACTGCATCCTCATAAGACCTGGGCTTCTTCAATCCACTTTCCAGTGAATACTCCTCTTAAGCCGGGCTACAAACTTGTTTTTCTTCATCATGTCAGGAGGTACCTGGTCTTCCCCTAAAGCCCTGCATAAAGTCTCCCACAGCAAAGAGAATTTCTTCACATAATCATCAATTGATTCCAACTCACCTTGTGTTAGAGCTTGCACCTCATGCCAAACCTTGTCGGGGACTTCTACCTTCTTGAACCTGCTGCTAAGTGCTGTCTTTAATCCATTCTCAGTCATATCAATACGTGGAACAACAACCCTCAATGACTCCTCATAAGCTCTGTACCAGGTCCTTGCATCCCCTTTCAAGCAAATGCTCAGTAGCTACAACACCTGTACCGACTCATTGATGTGGTTGCTTATGCATGCAACCTCCATCCTTTCCAAGAAATCTGCCACATCCTCATTAGGACCACCATAAAACTCTGGATAAGACATCATTTTAATCCCCAAACTTCACCTCGAAACCCAAGAAAAACACCTTCCCTGAAACTCTCAACTCCTAGGGCATACACCCTGGTAAACTGAAGAAAATAGCAAAGCTATCCTGAGTGGGGGCACCAAAAAACTATCGGGAGGCTGGGAAAAGAAGAAATGTCTCTATAACTACCTACCCAGCAGCCTTGGAAGACACAACAAACACAAGGGGCACCACCAGCACAATGCTAGAAACAGAAATCTCTCAAAATACCACACGGATTCAAGCCAGAATATACACCAACACCTTCAATTCAGAACCCTTAGATTCCCTTTCTTTCTCAACTCACTCAGCTCACCACGACTGGATATTCTTTATTTCGTTGCCCACATACCCATTGCTCACAACACTTACACTAAGAACCATTTCCCCGCTCTCTTAACACCATATGCACACACCCAAAGCTTGTATAGTGGAAAGCAAAGTTGCTTAAGACTTATTGCATAACACTAGTTACAAGGCCCACTTCAGAGACAAATCCCAACACACATGTCCTTAATCAGATGGCAAGCCAAGACTTTTATTTGCACAAGTCTCCAAAGAAAAACTTTCTTCTCCACAGCCGGCGTCAACACCTTCGCTCCTCGCTCCCCTCGTTGATGTCTCCTGGTGATAGCTCCTCGCCAGCTTCACAGCAACGTGTCGTAGTAGGGGACCACCTTCTTGGCAACTTCACTCCCGCAGTTGCCGTTGCCTCCAGCAGCAGCCACACCTCTCTGCCTTTGCTCGATCACTCGATTCGCCTTTTTCACAAGGCAGCCACTCTCCAGTTGTTGCCAACTTTCCAAGCGACTACTGTCAGCCTCAGCACACCTATCAGAGAAGCATGCTCTCCCAGCAGGTAGCTCGTACCCTTCTCCACACTGGCTCTTCACGCCCACACATAGTCTCACAGCTTAACACCTCTCCGTTTGCTCTCTCCTAGTCTCCTCTATCCAGCGATGTCCACACGGCGTTCTCCTTCAGCTTGGTGTGCAACTCTTCAGCGCTCTCCGCCAGGTTGCTCTCCACGAGCCCTCTCTAGCCACTGCAGCCATCGCTTCATCTTCCCGGCCCTCCAGAGGTAGCTCCCTGCTGCTATGATCACCCGCGAACCCTCACACTAGGCGTCTTCTCGCCTCTAGTTCTGCATAGCACCTCCAGCAGCCTTTCAAGCCTCATAGCACAAGGCGGGAACCCTCAATAGCTCTGCAGAATCCCCAGCAGCTGTCACATCAACGAGCGGCCACACCCTTCTCCACGCTGGCTCTTCACGCCCACACCCGCGCTCATACACCTTCACCTCTCCGTTTGCTCTCTCTCCTAGTCTCCTCTGTCCAGCGATGTCCACACGGCGTTCTCCTTCAGCTTGGTGTGCAACTCTTCAGCGCTCTCCGCGAGGTTGCTCTCCACGAGCCCTCTCTAGCCACTGCAGCCATTGCTTCATCTACCCGGCCCTCCAGAGGTGGCTCCCTACTGCTATGATCGCCCGCGAACCCTCACACTAGGCGTCTTCTTGCCTCTGGTTCTGCACAGCACCTCCAGCAGCCTTTCAAGCCTCGTAGCACAAGGCGGGAACCGTCAACAGCTCTGTAGAATCACCAGCAGATGTCACATCAACGAGGGGCCACACCCTTCTCCACGCTGGCTCTTCATGCCCACACCTGCTCTCATACACCTTCACCTCTCCGTTTGCTCTCTCTCCCAGTCTCCTCTCACCAGCAGAAGCCACCGCCTATACTTCCTTTCACCAACCTTCATGAAGCTCGCGTTGGCAGACAAGCTGGCAGCCCAAGGAAGCGCCAGCTGTCTCCTTTGTTGCTCAACACCTGGTGGTGTTTTTTATTATATATAATATATATATATAAATACTTTTTTAAAGGTGGTTCTATGCTATACTTCAATGCCTATTTAGGCCTTTATCAGGATTTTTGGAGCACCGGAATCCACACCAACCCCACTTCTCAACACCATGGCTTTTATGCCCAAACCCTCTGCAATGTGGAGACATACGGCCATTCCAAACCTGAAAGACCCTCCAAACTCAAGCACAAGAGCAATTTATATTTTGCTGGCGTCCCTTGTAGATTTCAATATTTTCAGTCTAAATTGGGCTCTCTCTCCACGTAAACTAGCATATGTACATCCATTTCCACAAGAGGTTCATCAACAAAACCCCATCATTGACATCCTCATGCTCTTCCACCTCTTACTTGCACACATCCAAGACACCCTCTTGACAAATGGAAAGCTCATACAAATAAAAACTTCAAGTCTCAAACAGCTGCTCCAAAGAAAAATGCATGCACTAACTCACTCCAAAGCCAATCAGTCTGTACACTTGCCAGGGCATTCAGGGCAAAGTTTTATTGCACACCATGCATCCCATATGTGCACGGACTCAAAACACCTTTACATAATTTTGCCTGACAGTCACCATCTAGGCGCCTCCTTTATGAGTTCCACTCACCTTCCTGAGGTGTCAAAATTTCCATTTTTATACTAATACATCCCAGTACTCTCATCAACTCTTCATCTTATGTGAGAATTTACTCATTTTTGGTGGATTTTCTTTTATTCTTGCTTTTTTCTTATTTAAACACTTGGATTAACCCCATTGGCTCTTTAGAACACTCTTTGGACCTTAATCCATAATTTTCTGAAAATGGGTACCCTTAGGCTAAGGTGTCCAATGCACATATTCAATTAATTTCTAATGCATATTGGAAAACTCTTTTTTAAACTTTTGTTTCAGGGGAATTCATCTTAAATTTAAAGGATATCTTTATATCCAAAAATAGCTCAAAACAATATTATCTCTCTCTAGAATATTTTCTCTCTCTAGGCCAAAAACAAAGGAAAACAATGTTTTTTTACATTCTGAAATAGGGGATGATTTACAGAGGACTGAGAAGAGAACTTATACATCTTAAGGGATTGAGGAGAAATCTTACATCCTCTCCTACTTGAAAAATGCGAGATGTCCTCATCTCGCAAAGTGGGGGCAGTCCTTTACCAGTTGATCTTATTTTCCCAAGTGGTGTCCTCTAAAGGGTAGAACTTTGACTTGATCAAAAATTCTGTAAGGACTTTGTTCCTTAGAGCCTTCTCCCGGACATCTAGGATCTCTTCGGGTTGGAGTTTCAACTGGCCTTGAGTCGGAAAAGTCAACTGCTCATCTTCTAGAACATGACTCAGGCTGGGTACATAATTTTTAAGCAAACTGACATCAAACACATTATGTACCTTGAGATGGGGAGGTACAAGTTCATAGGCTAGATCTCCTATTTTCTTTGTAACAGCGTACGGTCCACATTATCTAGGAGACAACTTTTTGTACTTCCTTAGAGATATTCGGTCATGCTGTGGACAGAGAAGAAGAAGCTCACGCACATGATTAAGCAGTACTGAGATCTAAGGAAGTTCCCGGTGTTTGAGCTCTTCTTACAAGCAGCTGGGAAAGATCTCCAAGAAAAACTGGAAATTCTCCTTGAGGATAAGGATACGGAGCAGGGACTAAAGAGTGATTGGAATGATGTTGAGGATGTGGTCACCATGCTAGCAAAGCGGCAACAAAGGAGGGATAAAATGGTGATGAGCTCGGGAACTCCTATAACTGCTGTTACCCCTGAGAATCTACCAAAACCAGCTGCTACAATCCCAAAGGTAGAAGGGCCGATGGAAGAACTTATTAAGGGCATGCGGGACCTAAAATTGAAGATGTCCAGGATTGAAGAAAAGGGGCTACCATTAGGGCAGGCTTCTATGCAAAGGCCTCAAAGCAAAGAAGGGTTTACATACAGATGCATATGGTGTGATGACCCAGAACATGCAAAGAAAGATTGTGCTAGCTATAAAGAAGCCCTTAAAAATCAACTTGTGTTTTTCAAAGATGGGAAAATCCACCTTACAGAGTCTGGTCTTCCATTAAGTACAAACTTTGGGAAAGGAGGGATGAAAAAGCTGGTTGAGGATATGGCTGCTAGTCATGCCATCTCTATGGTTGAGGCAGCAACCTATGGAATAAAGGCTAGTCAATCAAAGCAGGGATCTGAGAATGATGAAGATTATGAGAATGAAGATTTTTGGCCATCAACAATGGAATTAATTACGTCAAAGAAGGTATCTAAGCAAGCTTTGCGTGAGGCAGGTGACTGTATACGTCTTGAGACTGGCTGGGAGGAGCCTGTGGATTCTTTATCTGTTCATGCCTACATTGCTAAATGCCAAAATAATGAGGCACAGGTAGAGGAGAAGCGTAAAAGGGAAAATGAGGAAGGAGGGCCATCAAAAAGAGTTACACGTGGAAGTGAAAAGAAGGATCCTGGGCCATCACATATGCCTCCATCGTATAGCAGCCCTCCAGAGGAAGTATCAATGGAAGAAGTGCCAGCAAAAATGAAGCATGAGAAGGAGAAGGGTAAAGGGAAAAGTCCACTTTACAAGCTTCAATCTGATATTGAAGCCGCAACAGATCTCAAAAAGGTGCTTGAAGAGAGGATTCTAAACAGCAGGGTGGAATTTACACTAGGGGAAGTCTTGGGAATTTCAAAGAAAGAATTCCATGATGAGATAATTGATATTATATGAAGGAAGAGGCAATCCATAATTGAATCTATTCCATCACAAGGGGAGGCAAGCACTTCCAAGACTCATGGAGTACAGGTACAGCAAAAGGAAGAGAGAGAAAATGTGGTGGAATGTAATCACTCTGTTGATGGGGCACGACAAGTGCGCTCTATGGAAGAGGATGATGAAAAAGAAGTTCTTACAAAGAGTCATTACTCCAAGAGCCATTGGGCAAGAGCAACCACTGAAACCCTTGTCAAAATAGGTGATTTGGAAGAGCCATATGTTGCTCTAATTGATCATGGGTCTGAAATAAATCTTATGGCTAAAAATCTCTATAACAAATGTTAGTGGCCAATGGATGTAGATCATGGGTGGATGATTAAAGCAGCTAATAACTCATCTAGAGAGCTCTATGCAGCATGTCCAAATGTAAGGGTAACTATAGGGGATGTGAAAGATGATCAGAACTTCTTTGTTCAGGAGATGTCATCGTATCCCCTCATCCTTGGCAACCCTACATTATAGCTGTAAGGATGGAAACAAAGGTTTTGGATGATGGCTCGGCATATGCGAGAATAAGGAGTAAAGATGGCAAAAAAGCTGTTCAGTTTTTGTTTGACAGTTTGCATTAACCATGAAAGGAATCGTGAGTCTCTTCGAGCACAGTCACTCCCAAAGATAAATAGAGAATTCATGAATTACAGGGAGATGAGGGATTTTGGCCAGGTGCCATTGTAAAGCGGGATTCCGATGGTACAAGGGGAAATGAGTTCTCGCAGGACTCAATCAATGTAAATAACTTTTCAGCAAATTTTTAGAAATTCTCTAGCTATGGGTCACTGGTCTTTGTAAAAAGCAAGGATTTGAAGCGTGGCATGCGTAGACATGTACAAAATGAACAAAAAAGTCTTGAGCAGTGTGGTCTTTTGGAGAAGAATGAGTTTATTTCAGGGGTGCTTGATGAGGTATCATTTGTAGATACTATGGATGTGCTTTTTGATATGGGAAGAGCATGCTTACAGGGTGGAAATGAGATGATAGAGGTGTCATCTGTGGAGATGTATGATATAATCTGGGAATTTGAGGGGGTGGAATGTAAAAACATGAATTGCGAGATGGATGCTCATGTTGATACAAAGTACAAAACAGTTGCAAAGAAGGTGAAACCAGTTGCCTTGCCTTTACCACCAGGAAGCAAGGAGAAAATAGATGAAGCTTCTATGCAACCAAATCTTAGAGATCCGAAGAAAATTGGGCATAAGTTTACATAGGAAACTCTAAAAGAGCTGAAGATTGGTGAGAAGGATTTTCTGTTTCCAGTTGAAAAGAAATGCTTTGAGGAAATGCTTGTGAAACATGGGAAAGCCTTTGCTTTTCAACCGCATGAGATAGGCTGTGTTGATCCAAGTGTAACAGCACCAATGGTGATCTTTACTGTTCCACATGTGCCCTGGAACCTGCGGCCAATTCCAGTACCAAAGGCTCTCCTGCCAAAGCTGATGGAATTACTAAAAGAAAAGATCAGGATGGGAATCTTGGAGCCATCATGCGCTCCATATTCCAACAGATGGTTTACTGTGCCAAAGAAAAATGGGACATTGCGCTTTATTCAAGACATGCAACCTGTAAACAAAGTCACAATCAAGAAT
Source organism: Cibotium barometz (assembly GCF_041138505.1). NCBI lineage: Eukaryota > Viridiplantae > Streptophyta > Polypodiopsida > Cyatheales > Cibotiaceae > Cibotium > Cibotium barometz. Next base: position 37,133,465 of record NC_141068.1, read on the forward strand.
GTGGGAGCAGGTCCGATTGTGGATGAGTTTGCAGAAGCATTTGCAGGAAAAGCTATATACTCTATGGGTGATCTGTATTCGGGGTATGATCAGTTCCAGCTGGATATACAAAGCAGGGACTTGACCACAATGAGAACTCCTTTAGGATTAGTGAGGATGTGTACCTTACCACAGGGAGCCACCAACTCGGTGGCACATATGATGAATGGAATGAATAAAGTCTTATGAGACTTCATACCACAACTAACTATGCCATTTTTGGATGATGTGCCAATAAAAGGTTGTGATGAGAAAGACAAAGATGAGGATTTGGATTCAAAGGGGTGCCGCAAGTTTGTGGCAAATCATATAAAGGATTGTCATATGATTCTATCCAGGCTTGAAGAAGTGAATCTTACTTTGTCTGGACTGAAATCAGTGTTTGGGGTTGGTGAAGTGCTAATAGTGGGACATCTTTGTAGTACTAGTGGACGCTGACCTTGTCTAGCCAAGATAGATGCAATACAAAGAATGAAAGAGACATGCATTAATGTTACAGAGCTGAGGATATTTCTTGGAGCATGTGTCTTTTATGTTATCTGGATCCCACATTATGCACGTGTAGCAGATCCTCTTTATCAACTTTTGAGGAAAAATCAAAAATTTCTGTGGAGTGCACTACATATTAAAGCTATGCGGAAGCTGAAATGTTTGCTCCAATCATCACCTATTCTGAGGAAGGCAGATTATGAGTGTGGCAGGCCTGTGATTGTTACAGTTGATACTAGTCCTACTGGGATAGGATGGGCAATAGGGCAAGATGATGAGGATGATCACAGGTATGTAATCAGATTTGGAGCAAAGGTATTAAGCATTCGACAAAGAAAATATCCGCAGATCAAGAGAGAGTTATGGGGAATAGTCACTGCTCTAAAATGTGAAAAAGAATATCTTATTGGGGCATCTGTACTTGTGGAAACTGATTGCTTTGCCACTTCTTGGGATGATAGCAAGTTGTACCACTCCAGATATTGCTATGCTTAGGTGGATTGCCTATATCAAGTCACTAAATCCTGAGTTTGAGCATATTGCAGGAAAGGATAATCCAGTTGCAGATATGCTGTCAAGAGCCAGGTATGAAGATGAAAAAGAGATGATTAGTGACATTGATGATGTGGGTACAAAGTTCTACACTGCTGCATATGCAAAGGGGGACCATATTTGCCTATCAAATGCACTTGAGTCTTTTACTGAGGAAATGTATGAAGGAGATTGGTTGCTTATTGGTCAATACTTGAGTACTCTGACAAGACAGGGAAATTGGTCTGACTCAGAATTTAAGAGGATCCGCAGAAAAGCATATGGTTATTTTCTAAAGGATGGGTACCTCTGGAAGCATCCTAAGCAGAGGAATGCTATGCCACAGAGAGTCATATGTGATAAAGAGACTCAAAGGAAGCTTGTGAAAGAATTCCATGAGAGTCTCTTGGCTGGACATCGAAGTGTGTGGGCCACCTTTACCAAAATAAAGGAAAAATATTGGTGGAAAGGAATGTACAAGGATATTTCCCAATATGTGGAAACATGCATGGAATGTCAAATGTACTCAAATGTGCGACATCGTGATGGCTTGCAACCAACCTACCCGCCTGCCATGCACTACAAATGGGTAGTGGATCTAGTTACAATGCCTTTGGGAATTTGGCAGATGCGGTACATAGCACTTGCAAGAGAAGATTTGACAAATCAGGTAGAAGGGCGTGCTCTTAGAACAAAGAGTACGGAAACAGAATGCAAATTCCTCTTGGAAGATGTGATTTGCCGGTATGGTTGTGTTTGGAAAATAACAACTGATAGGGGTGGATGTTGAAGAAGCAAGGGAATTCTTTTCTAGAATTGGCATCAAACTGTCCCTAACATGTGCTTACAATCCTGAGGGCAATGGTAAAAGTGAGCGAGGACATCCTCCAATCATTAAAGCTTTGGCTAAGGCATGCAGAGAAAGAATGCGAGAGTGGCCAAGGCTGCTACCATATGCTTTGTGGGCTGACCGTACAACTCATAGCTCAGTGACAGGATACATGCCTGCAGAATTAATGTATGGTCAGAAGCCAGTAATGCCAGTTGAAGAAGTAGTTCCAACTTGGAATGTATTGCCCTGGATGGAAGGATTGAGCAGGGAAGACCTCCTTGCATTGCGAGTAAGGCAGTTGGAGAGGAGGCCTGAAGATGTAGAGCTTGCTAAAGCTCGCTTGAAAGATGCAAGGTTGAAAAATAAAGAAAGATTTGATAGAAGACACAGACTTCGGCCAAAACCTATTGAAGAAGGTGATTGGGTTCTAATGTATGATAGTAGCCTTGACAACCAATTCACTGTTCAAAGAAAATTTGCAAAAAGATGGTTTGGCCCTTACATTGTCAAGCATGTGCATGGAAATGCCACGTATACCCTGTGTGAGCTTGATGGAACAGAGATAAAGAATCTTGTAGCAGGCAAAAGGATCAAGATGTTTAAAAGAAGGCATGATAATGATCCTTTTGATTCACAGGGAACTCAGGATGAGAGGCTTGACAGCGATAGTATGGGTATGGTTGAAGAGGAAGAGGATGATCTTCCTGGTAATGTAGAAGAAGAAGATGACATCCAGTTATATGTGGATCTTGATGATGATTTGGCACATACCAGAGGATGTGCAGGTTTAGAGGGGATGGATGTCGTGCCATGGCACGTCTATGGTGTGAAACCATGCATGTGAGGTCATCAAATGCAAATCTAGATGCATGGGGTTAAGTGCCATGACGAGTCATTATATGATGCCTGAGTATATATGTTCATAGTGTAAATAAGGTTCAATAAGACGAGCGGAGGCTGAGCCAGGTCTCGAAGCCTCTGTACATGAGTGTGGTATGAATTATATGCATATGGTAGACCTTGTAGTAGGGAACACCCTTCTTAACATATATGGAAATGCAAAAAAGACTTTAAGCTTGGAGAGAGTGAAAATGTTTTTCATATGCTCGGCAGAATGATAGGGGAAGGTATCAAGCCAAATCTGGTTACATTGGGTAGTGTTCTAAATGCATGCAGTCATGCAGGTCTAATGGAAAAAGGTCAGTTGTACCTTGAGGCCATTACCAATGACTATGGTCTCATCCCAACTCTTGAGCATTACACTTGCATTGTTGATCTCCTTGGCCGGGTAGGCCATGTAGACAAGGCGGTAGCTTTGATCAAGAAGATGCCATTTCATCCTGGTATTGTGAATTGGCATACTGTGTTGGGAGCTTGTCGAACATGGGGCAATGCCGAGCTTGGACGCCATGTCTTCGAACATGCAGCTAGAAGATCTTTCACTCAAAGTGACAAAAGAAGGGTATGTCTCAGGTTTGCATTGGGGGTGTCACACAGCATTTCAGATGATGTAAAGAGAGAGTTGTTGTGTAGGCACAGTGAGTTGTTGGCTCTTGCGTGTGCCTTGATTAATACACCCAAGGGACATCCATATATGTGGTAACATAAGCACAAGAAGTGTTTGAGAAGCTTCCCAAAGCGCCAGCTGGAAACGTATATGCAAGGTGGTGGGTGGCGGCTTGCGTGAATATAAGCAGGCGCAGTATTTCAAATTGGAAATTAGCGATTTTTGGGCTGCAAAAGGTTGTGGGGCGCTCGATTTCCTTGCGGGAAAATAAGGAAAAACCAGAGTGTGGGGGGGGAGCGCATATCAAAAAAAAGTCTGCAGAAAAAAGAGAGAACCAGTCCGCCAACTAACCAGAGTGAATAAAATCGAGGAGGCCGTTACTGTTCATGGCATGTAGGAGTTAGAATTAAAGAGCTAATTGAGTGTTATCCAGTGATGGGATTTTTGATAAATACATCTTTTCTGCCCTTCGCGGCCTGCAGCGAAGCGTCGTATGGGAGTTAATAAAAAATCAAGTGAAATCCGCCTTACTACTTCCAGATAAGCGTTGATTTAATTTATTTTATTTCACTATCCTACCTACCCACGATTTGAAAAATCGTAAAGTCCATAAACCTTTAAAGGTTTTGTAAATCAAGAAGGAGTTGGTATGAGGAGTTGTGAAAATAATGCATCAAAATACGTGGAATCAAAGCATCAAAAATGCAGCAAGGATTCTGGTAAATTTGATTTGTTTCTACCCAAGTGGTTCTGGAATGCAAGTCATGGAATTTCTTAAAATCATGTGAGCATGTTATAGTTATGCCATATATCGTCTCTTGTTTGTGAGTTGTTGGAATTTAAAGGCAGGTTTTCAGGTGATAAAGAACATCATGAGATGATGGAATTGATGACACTGGATGTATGGAATGTAAATGGACACATGTATGTTGGAAATATTTGAAGGTTATGTTATGCCTACATGTGATTGGTTTGAGGGATTTGGAAAGAGGAGCAAGTGAATCTACGCTTGGAAAAGGACAAGCACTTGGTACACAATTTTTGTGCAATCATTAGGTTGAATTCAAGGATGTATTGAGGTGAATTGACACATGTATATGTCATTAAAAATGGATATGTCCTATGTTCCTTGGAGAATTTTGTGGGTGAGTTTCTTTGTGGAATTTGGTATATACTCTCACAGCTAGAAGTCTCATACTTCCCCAGTGACACCGTCCATGTCACGACAACGTGTATATTGAGTTCATAAACATGTGTAACAGAGCGTGTATATATGCATAAACACTGTGTTTTAGATGCAGATATACATGCTTTATTACATGCGAGAGAAAATATTATTTAAGAAAAAATTCATACCTTTAAAAAAATATAAACCATCTTCTTTAAACCATCTCATAGTACATTACATTAAAAAAATATAAACCATCTCATAGTACATTACAATATATATCATTACACAATCTCACTACATGCATTTACAACAATATATATTCAAAAACAAATCATGAGATGATAATTAAAAGACAACATATACAATAGAATTGTCAATTTAGAATGATACAAGGATGGATTGGTTAGAATTCGATCTCATCTTCAATAAGATTCATCCTTGCCAAACGATCAACATCAATATCCATTTGATCAATTTGTAAGGGTATGATTAAATTTATTCCACTATCGATATTCTGTCCATTGATAATGATACCGATGCCCTGATCATCCTCATCAACATCACCATCATCATCAATGGTAGGGTCATCCTCATGATCATGAGAAATGGCACGCTCATCCTCATTATCATGATCATCTCTTATTTCTTGATCAACGATCACAATATCTTCATTGGCATGTTCGAGATCATCTTCGTTGCGGCCTGCTACCTCCTCCATATGCTCCATATCAGTGAATGTATTGTACATCACTTTGGAACGTTGTGCAATAGGGATGACGTACCACCATTTAGTGTCATGCACCATTGGTAGATAGATAACCCACTCAAATACACATAGTGCAATGTATTAGCATATCAAAAGTCAAGGGGTACGTGAGCTTAGATATATATGTACATGAAACATTAGTAAAAAAACGCATACCTGCTCACATTGTTGTGGCAATACAAGCCTAGATTTCTTTGTTTGGCAAAACTTTGTAGAGTCAATAGCTACGTAGCCGCTTGCATGGTGTTTTATCATTGCATTAGGTCCTTTTTTCACCACATTCAACAATAAATGCATAGATCTCTCTATGCATGCATATAGCTCCCAATTTTCATAGAGCTTGTTGAAATATACAAGTGAATGGGTGTGTGCGGGAACAAGCCCTTAGCAAGAGGCTGTAAAAGAAAGTCTGTAAATAGCATGTGGGGATGGGCCCCCCCACACGCTTGCAAAGTTTGGTCCCCATCGGAGCATGTTTGGGTATGATGGTATGGGGAAGACCCGGATTTTCCATGGCCTCTTAAGCACCAACAAGAGACTTAAAAAATCCGAACTGGGCGTGCGCTAATTTCTAAACCAAACATGCTCCGATGAGTACCAAACTTTGCAAACTATGTGGGGGTGGGCCCCTCCACATGCTTGCAAAGTTTGGTCCCCATAGAAGCTTGTTTGGGTAGGATGGTATGGGAAAGACCTAGATTTTCCATGGCCTCTTAAACACCAAGAGACTTGAAAAATCCACACTCGGCACGCTAATTACTAACCCAAACATGCTTCGATCATGACCAAACCTTGCAAGCATGTGGGGGTGGGCCCTCCCAAATGGTCACAAAGTTTTCTTCCCATTGGAGCATGTTTGGAAATGATGGTATGGGGAACACCCGGATTTCTATGGCCTCTTAGGCACCAAGAAACATGAAAAATCCACACACCGGGCGCTAATTACTAACCCAAACATGCTCCGATTGTGACCAAACTTTGCAAGCATGTGGGAGTTGGGTCCTCCACATGCTTGCAAAGCTTGGTTCCCATTGGAGCATGTTTAGGTATGATGGTATGGGGAAGACCTGGATTTTCCATGGCCTCTTAAGCACCAAGAGACATAATTAACTAACCCAAACATGCTCCGATGGGGACCAAACTTTGCAAGCATGTGGGGGTGGGCGACCCCCTCCCACATGCTTGCAAAGTTTGGCCCCGATAGGAGCATGTTTGGAAACGATCCTATGACGGGAAAGACCCAGATTTTCCATGGCCTCTTAGGCACCAAGAGACTTGAAAGATCCGCACACCGGGTGATAATTTCTAACCCAAACATGCTTTGATTGTGACAAAACTTTTCAAGCATGTGGGGGTGGGCCCCGCCACATGGTTGCAAAGTTTGGTCCCCATCGGAGCATGTGTGGGTACGATGGTATGGGGAAGACCCGGATTTTCCATGGCCTCTTAAGCACCAAGAGACTTGAAAAATCCGTACACCGGGCAATAATTAACTAACCCAAACATTCTCCAATGGGGACAAAACTTTGCAAGCATGTGGGGGGAGTTGGCACCCCCCTTCCACATGCTTGTAAAGTTTGGTTCCCATTGGAGCATGTTTGGAAACGATCGTACGATACGACGGAGAAGACCCGGATTTTCCATGGCCTCTTAGGCACCAAGAGACTTGAAAAATCCGCACACCGGGTGCTAATCTCTAACCCAAACATGCTGTGATTGTGACCAAACTTTTTAAGCATTTGGGGGAGGGCCCCGCCACATGCTTGCAAAGTTTGGTCCCCATCCGAGTATGTTTGGGTACGATGGTATGGGGAAGACCCAGATTTTCCATGTCCTCTTAAGCACCAAGAGACTTCCCAACCGGGCGCTAATTACTAACCCAATCATGCTCCAAGCAAGCATGTGAGGGTGGGTCCTGCCACATGCTTGCAAAGTTTGGTCCTCATCTGAGCATGTTTGGGTACGAGGGCATGGGTAAGACCCGAATTTTCGATGACCCCTTAAGCACCAAGAGACTTGAAAAATCAACACTGGGCGCTAATTACTAACCGAAACATGCTCCGATCATGAGACCAAACTTTGCAAGCATGTGGAGGTGTCCCCCCCACATGCTTGCAAAATTTGATCCCCGTAGGAGCATGTTTGGAAACGATGGTATGGGGAAGACCCAGAGTTTCCATGGCCTCTTAAGCACCAAGAGAGTTGACAAATCCGCACTGGCCTCTTAGGCACCAAGAGACTTTAAAAACCCGCACTGGGCACTGATTACTAACCCAAACATGCTCTGCTTGTGACCTAACTTTGCAAGCATGTGGGGAAGGGTACTTCCCACATGCTTGCAAAGTTTGGTCCCCATCGGAGCATGTATGTGTACGATGGTATGGGGAAGACTTGGATTTGCCATGGCCTCTTAAGCACCAAGAGACTTGAAAATCCGCACTGGGCGCTAAGTACTAACCCAAGCATGCTTTGATGGTGGGGACCAAACTTTGCAAGCATTTGAGGGTGGGACCCCCCACATGCTTGCAAAGTTTGGTCCCCATCGGAGCATGTTTGGGTACGATGGTGTGTGGAAGACCCGGATTTTCCATGGCCTCTTAAGCACCAAGAGACTTGAAGAATCTGCACCGGGTGCTAATTACTAACCCAAACATGCTCTGATTCATAACCAAACTATGTAACCCAAACATGCTCTGATTCATAACCAAACTATGTAAGCATGTGGGGATGGGCCCCACCACACGCTTGCAAAGTTTGGTCCCCATCGGAGCATGTTTGGGTATGATGGTATGGAGAAGACCCGGATTTTCCATGGCCTCTTAAGCACCAACAAGAGACTTGAAAAATCCACACTGGGCACTAATTACTAAACCAAACATGCTCCGATGAGTACCAAACTTTGCAAACTATGTGGGGGTGGAGCCCCCCCCACCCCACATGCTTGCAAAGTTTGGTCCCCATAGGAGCTTGTTTGGGTAGGATGGTATGGGAAAGACTCGGATTTTCCATGGCCTCTTAAACACCAAGAGACTTGAAAAATTCACACTCGGCACGCTAATTATACTAACCCAAACATGCTCCGATTATGACCAAACCTTGCAAGCATGTGGGGGTGGGCCCCCCCGCATGGTTGCAAAGTTTTCTTCCCATTGGAGCATGTTTGGAAACGATGGTATGGGAAACACCCGGATTTCTATGGCCTCTTAGGCACCAAGAGACATGAAAAATCTCCACACCGGGCGCTAATTACTAACCCAAACATACTGCGATTGTAACCAAACTTTGCAAGCATGTGGGATTGGGTCCCCTGCATGCTTGCAAAGCTTGGTTTCCATTGGAGCATGTTTAGGTATGATGGTATGGGGAAGACCTGGATTTTCCATGGCCTCTTAAGCACCAAGAGACTTGAAAAATCCATACACCGGGCACTAATTAACTAACCCAAACATACTCCGATGGAGACCAAACTTTGCAAGCATGTGGGGGTGGGTGACCCCCTCCCACATGCTTGCAAAGTTTGGTTCCCATGGGAGCATGTTTGGAAATGATCGTACGACGGGGAAGACCCGGATTTTCGATGGCCTCTTAGGCACCAAGAGACTTGAAAAATCCACACACCGGGTGCTAATTTCTAACCCAAACATGCTATGATTGTGACCAAACTTTTTAAGCATGTGGTGGGGGTGGGCCCCGCCACATGCTGGCAAAGTTTGGTCCCCATCAGAGTATGTTTGGGTACGATGGTATGGGGAAGACCCGAATTTTCCATGGCCTCTTAAGCACCAAGAGACTTGAAAAATTCGCACTGGGCGCTAATTACTAACCCAATCATGCTCCAAGAAAGCATGTGAGGGTGGGTCCCGCCACATGCTTGCAAAGTTTGGTCCCCATCTGAGCATGTTTGGGCACAAGGGTATGGGTAAGACTCGAATTCTCGATGACCCCTTAAGCACCAAGAGACTTGAAAAATCAACACTGGGCGCTAATTACTAACCGAAACATGCTCCGATCATGAGACCAAACTTTGCAAGCATGTGGAGGTGGCCCCCCCACATGCTTGCAAAGTTTGGTCCCCATAGGAGCATGTTTGGAAACGATGGTATAGGGAAGACCCGGAGTTTCCATGGCCTCTTAAGCACCAAGAGAGTTAACAAATCCGCACTGGCCTCTTAGGCACCAAGAGACTTTAAAAACCTGCACTGGGCACTGATTACTAACCTAAACATGCTCTGATTTCGACCTAACTTTGCAAGCATGTGGGGAATTCCCACATGCTTGCGGAGCATGTTTGGGTACGATGGTATGGGGAAGACCTGGATTTTCCATGGCCTCTTAAGCACCAAGAGACTTGAAAAATCCGCACTGGGCGAACCCAAGCATGCTTTGATGGTGGGGACAAAACTTTGCAAGCATATGGGGGTGGGACCCCCCCACATGCTTGCAAAGTTTGGTCCCCATCGGAGCATGTTTGGGTACGATGGTGTGTGGAAGACCCGGATTTTCCATGGCCTCTTAAGCACCAAGAGACTTGAAGAATCCACACCGGGCGCTAATTACTAACCCAAACATGCTATGATTCATAACCAAACTATGTAACCCAAACATGGTTTGATCATAACCAGAGTCAAGCTTTTCCACCATGAACTGAAATCTTTGGTCTAGCCTTTCAATCATAGTTTGCATGACATACATCATGTTGTTCATGTTCATGTCCCCTCCTTTAGGTATTTGTGAAACATTTACCTATTGATGCATGCCTTCATTGATATTACCACTAATTTCTTCTTGCATACTCCTTGAGCATTTTAATTTGCTTCTTATCTTGCATCCAATGTGCCCGCGTCATACTCAAGAGCTTTCTTGCAGTTCCCCTTGTTGAGTTTGGCCTTCGGCATCATCTCAATTGCTCAAAACACTTTTGAATGGGTTCTCAAACTCTAAATTAAATGGCCTTTAGCTCTAAAAAGAGGTATTTCAATGCTCTATCCACTTATGTAGTTGGCTTTGACTTGTTTAACCATGTACTATTCTTTGTTTTGACTTTTCTAGAATATATGTATGAGTACCATATGGGTTTAACAAAAAAGGATTTTTAAAATCCCTCTTTTACACATTTCTATCATATAAACGGGTGCCATTTAAAGGGGTTATTCACAAGTTGAATAGAAAAATGGTATATTTTATTCATAAAAACCTCAATGATAAGGGATTTTAAAAATAGACCTTAAATGCACGTGATACAGAGGGTTTACTGAAAGTGACTCCTCGAGCCTCACTGTTGTCAGCCTGCTTGCTCACTTGGGTGGGTGTAGCTACTTCCAAGGCTTTCTTTGACTCTAGGCCTGCTTGCCAAAGAAAACAAAAGCATCCTTGCCCACTTGGCTAGGTGTAAATGCTTCTAAGGCTTACTCTGGGCCTTCTGTCTAGGTTGTTGGATTTGGAATTCCAAATCCCTCTTCTAGAATTCCAACGTGTGAATGGTGGGAAACCATCTGTTTATAGGAAGATGTGAAGACTCGCATCGCCACAACTATTAATTTGTCGAGATACTCTCCCCACACCTCCTTCAGGTCCTCTATACCATGACCTTTCCATTGCTCCATCTTTTCGATAGCTATCTAATAGACTTTGGGAACTCTTCTCCATCCAAAACCACTAGTGTGGCTTCTTCTTTGACCAACTCTACTTTGTCTTAATCGGCCCTTGCCTCTAGTTCCTTAATAATCTGAAGGTGGTTCTCTCTTATCAGGGTGACTTGGCCCTCCATTCTTGCTTGGATTTTCCTAATCCTAGCCAAGTCATCCTATAATTACATAGTTACCTCCTCCTTCCTAGCCACTATCATCTCCTTCATATTTTTATTTTCCATATTTATTTCTCCGTTGGCCTTCTAGAGTTCCTACCTTTTCCTTTGCATCTCGTCCAACCAGCCTACTTCCATCCTCCTCCTGCAAAGCTCTTCTTGTAGATGTACTAGCTGGCTTCTCACCATCTGGATAATAGCATCCTTTTCCTTGATGATGTCCTATAGATTAGTCATTTCTTTCAACACATCTGCCTTCATGCAGCATTGGAGGTAGTTGAGAGCTCCTACGCCCAGTTTGTGTTGGTGGACTCTATAAAGTTTGCAAAGTTGGTTGTAGAGAGGTGTGATTGTGCTAGTTCAATCTACAAGTTTGCGGTGGTGGTAGCTTCTTGATGGTGCTGCTCTAGTCTTTGTGTGATAGGATAGACTTGATAATATTGACTAGGTCCTCCTTAAGCTACTGGCTTCCCATTTCCTATGTGGCCTTATTGGTCCCCTCCTTTAGCAGTCCTTCCCTTCTTGTTTCCTCTCTTCTTCTCTAGGTGACTCCATTGTAGTGGCGAGGGGCACTATCAGTGTCTCTCTTTGAATGAGTTGATCCAGGAGTCACAAGTTCCCATTGCTTCCATGCACTACTCTAGATCTAAGGGAGGGACCTCTTTCCTATTGAGCTGTGCCTCCTTGAGAGCTGCTCTAGCCCTGTCTTCCTACCTTAGGCTATTAGTTGGTTTATGAACTTTGCAATTTTGGTCCTAGTTGGATGGCCTTAAGGCACATGCCTGCGCCTCGATTAAATTTTGCATACATTTTAGAGAAGTCTCCTTCTAGACGCCCATGCCCTTTTGTTCCATTTCTTCTTAGATTCTCTTATATGAAGGTTCTCCTTTGCCCTTTTTCCCTTTTTTGCCCAGCCTTGAAAGTCCTCTAGCATCTTGTCCTTTGTTCGCACTTCCTCTGTACGCCTTTCTCATGGCTTCGATTTAGTCTTTTCTTTTCCTCAAGTTAGCATTGACTTTTTGTCAAGGCGACATTCAACTCATTGATTGTCATTTTTCCTCTTTTCCTCTTGTCACCCTTGCATGTGTAGTTGCCTCTCTCTCCTTTTTAGGGCCTTTCTTGTTTTTCCGTCCTGTTTCTGGTGTTCTTTCAATTCTTTGACAAGCACCTCCAACTCTTCAATCTGGAATTTTAGTATAGCCTCATCGTTTTCATTTTCTTCCAATTTCTTTATATCTTTCCCCGCGAGTTCTCTTTCAATTCTTCATCGAGGATTAGGACCATTGATGAACCTTTACATAATATTGTTTCTTTCCCCTTTCGTTGACTACATGGTTGGATTCTTTTTGTTTCCCTTCATTACATTAAATCTTCTTTTCCACGCTTCTATTTCCTATCTCGCAGTAGTAGGAAACTCATCATTTTCCATTTATAGCTCTCTTTCCCTAATGGCACCTCCCTCACTACTCGAGGGGGTCACTCATAAATATGTAAGCGTACCACATGGGTTCAACAAAAGGGATTTTTTTAAATCCCTTTATTACACATTTCTATTATACAAAAGGGTACCATTTAAAGGGGGTATTCAGAGGTTGAATAAAGAAAGGGTATGTTTTATTCATAAAAAATTCACAGATGAGGGATTTTAAAAATAGAACTTGAATGCATGTGATACAGAGGGTTTACTCAAAGTGAGCCCCCCAAGCCTCCTTTCCGACTTGGGTCGGTGCATCTACTTCCAAGGCTGTTGTTGACTCTAGGCCTGCTTGCCCAAACTCAACAAAAGCCTCCTTGCCCACTTTGGTTGGGTGTAGTTGCTTCTAAGGCTTTTGTTTACTCTCAGTCTCCTGTCTGTGTTGGATTCAGATTTCCAAATCTTTCATCCAAATTTCCACCCTGTGAATGGTGGGGAACCATCTGTTTGTAGGAAGATGTGGTTACTCACATCACAATTGTTAATTTGTGGAGATACTATTCCTATACCTCCTTTAGGTTCTCTATGGTATGACCTTCCCATTGCTCCATCTTTTCAGCATCTATCTCCTAGGCTTTTGGGAACTCTTCTACATCCAAGACCGCCAGCCTAGCTTCTTCTTTGACCAGCTCTACTTTGTCTTTTTCGGCCTTATCTTGCACTTCCTTAATAATCTAAAGTTGGTCCTCTCTAATCAGGGTGACTTGGCCCTCTGTTCTTTCTTAGATTTCACTGACCCTGTCCAAGTCATCCTACAATTACATAGTTACCCACTCCTTCCTAGGCCACCATTATCTCCTTGATGTTTTCAATTTTCATCTTTATTTCTATGTTGGTCTTTTGGAGTTCCTACCTTTTCCTTTACATCTCGTCCAACCAGTTCACTTCCATCCTCCTCCTGCGTAGCTCTTCTTGCAGATGTACTAGATGGCTGCTAACCATGTGGATAGCAGCATCCTTTTCCTTGATGATGTCCAATAGATTAATCATTTCCTAGCCATCATGCTGCATTGGAGGTAGTTGAGAGCTCCTACACCGATTTTGTGTCGGTGGACTCTATGAAGTTTGCAAAGCTTATTGTAGAGAGGTCTGATTGTGCTAGTTCAATCTACAAGTTTGCAGTGGTGGTAGCTTCCTCCTAGTGCTGCTCCACTCTTCGTGTGATAGGATAGACTTTCTCATTAGGAAGTGAATGGGGTCTTCTTGGGCCCTTTAATTTGCCCAAGCCTAATAAAGGTGATTAAGGAATAGCCAAATGGGGAGTTGCCATGTGGACTGAAATGTTGGGTTTGTAAGAGAGGTGTAAGAGTGGTCAAAGGGTGCACTTTTTCCCCCAAAAAGGGGGGAGGCAATTTTACAATTTTCGGACCTCCATAACTTCTACATACAAGCTCCGATTTGAGCGGACATTATAGATCCGTGATCTACGCATCAAGAGCTTTTCATAGATATGTTACATGATATGGTTTTGTCCGCTAGATTTTAAATTCCATTTTTCCCCCAAAATTCAAATTCGAATAAAGTAGCCGTTTTGAAGCTTCTAATTAGAAAATGTTTCTTCTTAAGAGAAAAGGTTTGACTCCTTAAACTGCCAAATAAAAGGGCCCAAGAAGCCTTCCATTGAGGTCCTAATGAATATTGACCAAGTCCTTAGAAATGCCTTCCCATTTCCTATGTTTTCCTACTAGTCCCCTCCTTAGCAGTCCTTCCCTTGTTGTTGCTTGTTTCGTCTTTGGGTGACTTCATTGTAGCGAGGGGCACTAGCAGTGTTGTTGTTCGAATGAGCTTTTTCATCCTTTATCAACTCTAGGAGTCAGAAGTTCCTACTACTTCCATGTACTATCGGAAGGAGGGGCTTCTTCCCTATCCGTTTGCGCCTCCTTAAGAGCTTCTCTAGCCCTATCTTGATGCCTTAGGTGCTTAGCTGGTTCATGAATTTTGTAATTTTGTTCCCAACTAGAAGGCCTGAATGCACATGCTTTCTTGTTGAGCCGTCTTGACTAAATTTAGCATACATTTTAGAGAAGTCTCCTTCTAGATGCCCATGCTTTTTTATTCCATTTGCTCTTAGATTCTTTTGAAGGTCCTCCTTTGCCCTTTTTCCCTTTTTTCCCAGACTTAGAAGTCCTCTAGCATCTTGTCCTTTGTCTACACTTCCTCTATATGCCTTTCTCATGGCCTTGATTTGGTCTTTTCTTTTCCTAATGTTATCATTAGCTTTTGTAAGGGAGGAATTCAGCTCATTGATTGTCATTTTTCCCCTTTTCCTCTTTTTAACAGCCTTGCCCGTGTAGCTGCATCTACCTCATTTTTGAAGGCCTTTGTTGTTTTCCTGTTTTCTATTGTTCTTTAAATTCTTCAACAAGCACATATCTAATTACAAAAAAAGTAGGTGACTTAGCCTACGAGCTTCTTCTACCTCCTCATCTTAAAGTACATAATGTATTTCATGTCAGCCTTCTTAAAAAGTAGGTACCAAGCCCGAATCATGTGCTTGATGATGAAATCTTAACTTCTTCAACCCAAGGGCAGATAGAACTCCAACCTGAAGAAATCCTTGATGTTTGAGAAAAGGTTCTCAGGAACACAATTCTGAGAGAATTATTGGTCAAATGGTAGTTCTATCCTTTTGAAGATGCCACCTGGGAGAAAGAAGCCGAACTGTTAACGGGATTACCCCAGTTTGCGAGATGAGGACATCTCGCATTTTTCAAGTAGGAGAGAATTTAAGATTCCTCCCCAGTCTCTCAAGATGTCTAGCATCTTTCCCTGTAATCAAATCCCTCTTCAGAAATATAAAAGATCTTGTTTCTACTACCTGTTTTGGCCTAGAGAGAGAAAATATTCTAGAGAGAGGTTATTCAGATTTTGAATATTTTTGGATGGAAAAAAATCTCTTCTTATTAAAATAAGTTCCCCTAAAACAAAAGTTCAAAAAGATTTTCAGAAGGTGCATTAAAAATCAAGTATAATCTGTTCAAGAGGCCTTATCCTAGGGGTCCATATTTTCTAAAAACTTTAAATTAAGGTTTTGAGGGGCCAATCAGATTCATCCAAATGTGTGGAGAAGATAAATAGAAGAAATAAAGAAAATCCCCCCAAAAAAGAGTAAATACTCATATAAGATGAAGAGTGGACTAAGGACCAAAGGAAATACTTAAAAAATGGATTTTTGACACCTCACAATGGGAATTCCCCCCTCATGAAGGAGGCGTCTATTTCACATGTGGTGGAGTTTTAAATTATCAAAAATTGAGATATTTCATCTCTCCTCTCTCCTAATTCAAGTCTAGTTCCAATTAATAAGCTAAACTGACCTAAAAATGGTAAAAAATTGACCAAATTGATCTGGAAAAATCTAGAATCAATTTGCTTGGTTAGGAGCTGACTCTTTCATATAAATAGAAGCCTCCCCCTTTGTTGAAGCTTAATAGTGTTTTATGCACTGTTACTCTACTCCACCCCAGAGCCAAAACAATGAATTTATTGATAATTCATTAATTTTTGACCTTTTCCTCTTCAAAAGAAATGGTGGCCACTCTTGTTGCAAACAAGAGTAGATCCCTCAAGCCATCAAGCCAAAGGAAAGCTCACAAAAATTCATGTAAGCTAGAAATCCTACTTTTTCTTTATTCCTTTATTGGTTTTCTAATTTTTGTTTTCTTTAAAATGGAAAAATGATGTTATGCCTTGTTGGAAAGGCTTTCCCCCTCTCTCATTCTTAAAACCAGCCCTTCTTTATCCTAGTTAAGTGATCTAATAGTTGGAATTAAACTTTTCATAATGTTTCTTTTTTAAAAGTGAATTTTGATTAGTTTAGAGTACTTAAAACCATTTGGGGATAATTTTTAAGTAATTTTAAGATAGGAAATTTTGAAAAATGGTCAGCCATGCAAAGGAGGTTATGGCAAAATTTCCTAAAATTTTGTGAAATAAGTTTCATCTTTTATTATTCTAAAAGAATAACCCCTATCGTTTGTGTATTCTAAAAGTATCATTTTCATTCTATGCATAGTAGAAATATAATTATTCTAAAGTGTTATTTGCATTAGATATAAATTCTATGCATAGAATGATGCATATTGGTTTTTTTATTATTATAAAAGAGTGATTCTCATTAGATATAAATTCTATGCATAGAAAGATGCATATTGGTTATTTTTTATTATAAAAGTGTTACTTTCATCATTATTGATTTTTATGCATAAAATGATGCATAAAAGAAATTTTTTTATTATAAAAGTGTTACTTTCATCAAAATGGATTTTTATGCATAAATAGATGCATAAAAGAATATTTTGTTGCTATATATATAGGCAGTGATGTGTGTGAACACACTTAGGACCGCCAGGGCACTTTTTTCCTCTTTAGGAGGTTTTTCCCCCGACTTGTATATACGCCCATCATTCTAGGGCTAACTTATCTTTTGTACATTGACACAATCTAATACATTGTGTGTTGTGTGCATTCTTGCTTCTTCTTCTCCAAGCTTTGTGTGCTTTCCTGCAATCCTAATTCCAACAATTGGTATCAGAGCAGGCATCGGCTCCTAAAGCTATGCCACCGACACCCTCCGACTAACATTCTTCAATTGAGGTGAGCTTTCACGAGCACTTGCAGAGGTTCCTATACTCTGCAAATATGCCCATAGCACTTTGCGTTCTCAAAAATCGCATCTGAGGTCGTTTCGGGCTCCGTTTTTGCATTGCAAGTTCTGCACAAGTGTTTTCGTCATTTTCTGCAGAAATTTTGACAGTGCAGTTTTCTGCAAAAAGCAAGCATACGTATTCTATTGTGGACTGTGCTACATAGCACGAGTTGTTCTCTATTCAGTCTTTGCTTCATTACAGGTAGCTTTTGCATTAGTTTCAGTCAGTGGCCATGGCTGATAGCAGCAATGATGTATTTCGCATGTTGTCTGCTCTGCTGATGACAAATTGGATGGAGACAGCAACTACCCACTTTGGGCATACATGATGCAGCATGTTTTGGTTGCAAAAGGAGTGTGGAACATTGTGCAGGGTATGGATGTACGTCCAGGTTCTATGGATGTAGAATCTGTTGAGGATGTTGCAGGTTCTAGCAGCTCTACTGTGCTGCTGTTTTACCCTCTGCTGTGAGAACAAGCTCATTGGGATGGTAAAGATGTGCAAGCTCATGCCTTGATTTCACTTTCTATCAAATGTAACATCACCCCACATATTCGTTCAGCTAAAACAACAAAACAGGCTTGGGATATTCTAGCTGGTTTGTATGCAGGTCATAACGAGGCAAAAATCTCTTACCTGCGTAAAGAGCTAGAATCGAAGATTATGCAGGAAGATGATGACATGAATGTTTTTCTTGCTGAGATTAAAGATCTCAAGGAACAGTTGATTTCTGCAGGTGAGATTATTCCTGATCATTCTCTTGTGCAGACTGTTCTTGATGCTTTACCTGAGTCATATCAGACTTTTGCTTCCACGTGGACACTTGTTACTGAGGACAGACCTGATGTTGTTAAGTATGATACTTTAGTCAACAAGCTCTTGCAAGAAGCGCAATCCAGGAAAAACAGGGCTAGGCAACGTGCAGTTGATCAGGCATTTGTTGTTGCCCAGTAGAAGAAGTGGTAAGGCAGTCCCTTCCACTATTTCTTCTCCTATTAATAGGTCTGCAACTTCTTCTCCTTCCACAGGTAGCAACAATAAGTGTGAGAAGGCTCTTGATAAAGGCAAGAGAAAAATGAGGTGCAACTATTGTAAGGCAACTGATCATGTCATTAAGAATTGCCCTAAGCTAAAGGCTAAAGAGGCAAAGAAGAAAGAGTCAAATGCAGCCACAATAGTGGATGCTTCTACAAATGTAGATTCTACAAATGTTGTGCATGATACAGAATGGGTATTTAGCGTGTATTGCCAGTACGACCCATCTGTACATGATGCATGTTTGGCAGTTTTTGTTGACTCTGATGTTTGGTATTTTGACAGTGGTGCTACAAAGCACATTACCTCGCATCGTGATATGTTCACTTGTCTTGAGGCTGTCCCTAATGGGAATATTGTTCTTATGACAAGTGTGTTGAAGATTCAACAAATGCAGTTTCTGATGAAAAGGCAGTTTCAGATGCAAAACTATGGCATGCTCGTTTTGGTCATTTGAACTTTGCTAGTTTGCTGCGTTTGCGAAAATTTGATATGGTTGCTTCATTGCCCCCTCTTGAGGCACCATTGAAACAAGTTTGTGAAGGCTGTATTTTGGGCAAAATGTAGCGTTCTACGTTTCCAAAGGATGGTTCTGTGCGGGCCACTCGCAAATTGCAACTTGTACATAGTGATGTATGTGGGCCTATGTAAACTCCGTCATTTGGTAAACACTTGTACTTCGTGACTTTCATTGATGATTATTCAAGGCATGCATGGGTATATCCACTGAAGGCAAAGTCTAAAGTGGTTTTGTGCTTCAAACAGTTTATGATTATGGTTGACCAATTGTACTGTGGGCACCCTCCGTTCTGATCGAGGGGAGGGAGTACATGTCTAAAGAGTTTGATGCATTTCTGGCTAGTTGTGGGATAAAACACCAATGTACAGTGCTGTATACCCCTCAGCAAAATGGTGTTGCTGAGAGGAAAAACAGGTCACTTATGGAGATGGCACGATGTATGGTCAAGAGCCAAGCTTTGCCACATGCGTTTTGGCTTGAGGCTATCATGTGTGCTGCATATGTACTCAACAGGTGTCCCACTAAGGCCTTGCAGTCTATTACTCCATACGAAGCTTGGCATGGCAGGAAGCCTTCTATTGGTCACTTATGTGTCTTTGGTTGCTTGGCCTATGCTTTAGTGCTTGTGCAACAACGCAGAAAATTGGATGATAAGGCTGTCAAATGCATTTTTGTTGGTTACAGTTCTTAGAGCAAGGGTTACAGATTGTATCATCCGCAGTCAAAGCATATCTTGATTAGTCGAGATGTTGTTTTTGTGGAAGATGCTGTGCAGCCTTTGTTATCATGTACCAAAAAGACAGGTGTGAGCTCACGGGATGTATTTGATACGTTGTTGCCTCTATTTATTACAGGTGGGAATTCAAATGTAAGTCCTAATGAGGCAAATATTCAGCCTATGTAGATTTCAAATGACATCATAGATCAGCCTATTTCTGATGCAGATTTACAAGATGTAATTCATGAGGATATGGCTAAAAATGAGCAGGCTAGAGGTATGCCTAAATGGCTGGTGCAAACCTTGCGTGATAGTAAAATTGATACACCTATATCTAGTCGTACTTGTTCAGGTTTTCAACATGCCTCTTATGCATCAGATTATTATGCTTTGGCTGTGTCTAGTATGTGTGAAGAGGAAGAACCTCTTTCATTTGATGAGGCACAAAAATCAAAAAATTGGTTGGCTGCAATGCAAAGTGAATATGATGCTATAATGAAGAATGGTACATGGTCTTTGTGTGATTTGCCTATTGGTAAAAAGACCATTGGATGTAAATGGGTTTTTAAGTTGAAACGAAAGCCAGATGATGGCAGTGTTGATCACTATAAAGCTAGACTTGTTGCAAAGGATTATGCTCAAGAAAAGGGCATTGATTTTGATGAGACCTTTGCTCCCACTTGTCGTATGACTACCATTCATAGCATTTGTGCATTGGCAGCTCATAATGGTTGGAATGTACATCAGTTGGACATAAAGACTGCATTCTTGAATGGAGATTTGCATGAGGAGGTGTATGTATCGCAGCCTCGTGGTTTTGTTCAAAGAGGGCAGGAAAACAAAGTGTGTAGGTTGAAAAAGGCTTTATATGGTTTAAAGCAAGCTCCACGAGCTTGGTATGAAAAGATACATGCATATTTGATTGCACATGGTTTTCAGAATAGTCCAACAGAAAGCACTTTGTATGCTAAATGTGTGGATGATGTACATCTAATCATTGCTCTCTATGTCGATGACATGCTGCTCAGAGGACCAAATGAGAGTCATATTGCTGATTTTAAGGCTGATTTGAATGCCTCTTTTGAGATGTCAGATTTGGGGCATTTGCATCATTATTTGGGGATACAATTTAAGCAGTGTGATGGAGGTATTGCTTTGTGCCGGACAAAGTATATTGAGACATTGTTGCGGAGGCCTTGAAGACTGCAAGCCTATTGGGTAGAAGCATGTTAACGTGCTACGCTTTTTATGCTAGTTCACATGTGTGAACAAGCATTCCTAGTTAGCATAAGTTTAGGCATGTAAGTCACTATATTAGTAATCATATTTAAAACTTCTGGGGCTGATACAAGAAGCTCAAATGAGCACTTCAAAAAAAAAAGAATAATCAATGAAAGTTGTGGTATATTGAATTACGAGCTAGTCTTTGAAGCTAGTTAGCACGGGCGTTACAGCGGAGTGGTGGGGTGATGAAGTACAAAGTCCAGAGCACCATGGAGCGTGCAAGCAAGGCGGCGCATTTGCGTTCTCCTATACACAGAAAATGCAGAGCCCCTTCTGCTTCTCCATCTCCTTGCAAAAGTGCAAAGCGATCTCAAGGTTTCCCAATGTCCCTCTCGGCAGGTACTCTCTCTCTCTCTCTCTCTCTCTCTTGTGCGGGTTCTGTGTGTTTTCTCTTCTACTTTCGGCTTCAGTGTACCACAAGAAGCTCCATGCAATATAGTTGAGCACATTTCCATGCAATATAGTTAAGCACATTTTCCTTTACAGTTGAGCACATTTCCCTTTGATGTGTGCAGGCCGATGGAAAGCTCCGAAGGTCATGATCCCCATGCAGGAAAAATTATGTACAACTTTGGTAGAGTTCAATGCTGCTTATGGCCTTTCCATGGAGGGTTTAGATCCCAAAATGGTTAGGTGTGGGAGTAGGTCACTGATGTTGAATGGTTCAGTGTGTTCAAACAAACAAAGGATCCCAGCCAGTACCGAATCAAATGCAGCACCATCCACACCGAAATGTATGAGTCGATGATGAAACTGCACTACAATGTATACCAGAAGGCCCCAACCAACATGGAAATTTCCTCTGCATTTGCAAAGGGTTTCATGAAAGAATTCAGTCCTGCCGTGATTGCAAGCAGGACAGCCATTAGGTTCAATTGGGCCAAGTTTGCAGTGCAGTACTTGCAGGATATTCGAGAGAAGGGCTATTATGAGGGCCACGTTAATAAGTGGAGACTACGCAATCTTCAGCTTCCAGCTTCAAAAATTGAGGATGAGTCTACTGACATCTGCGAGGAAAACATGGCAATGGCAGGAAAGAGTACTGCCAAATCTACCAAGGCCACACTTCAGCCTCATCAAGATAGTCGACAGGAGATGGAAGCTTCTTCATTTTGTGGGTTGGAGGAATGGCAGTGCATGAAGGCAGCTGTCCTTCAAATGAAAACATAGCTACATTATGAGAAACAGAATCTAAACAAAGTGCAAGAGGGCCTGGAACTTGCTAGGGCTTTGAATGCAAAAAATGCGAAGGTCACTTCTATTGTCACGGCCATGAGACAGAGGTTTCAAGCAGCTGAGATGGAGTTGTAGGCTCTATTGCAAAGCAATGATGTGGATGCCCGGCGAAAGATGAAGCTTGAAGTCAAAATAGAGACAACCAAAGACACCATAGAGGCTATGGGGTTTCCTCTTCGTGAAGATGACCCCATAGATAGTGACATAGACATAACCTGTAAACTGGTAAGTGTCCGTAAGTTTCATCTCTGCACTTTATGTTTGGTACATGTGCTCAGGTAACTCTTGTACTTACCATGCTCTTTTTGTCTTGGTTTTGTAGGTTGAGGTGGAAATTGTAAAATCCAAGGTGCAGAACTCTGAAAGCCAACTTGAACTTCTAATGCACATGCAGTCCAAGCTGTAGGGCTCGTTTCTCCAAACTGCCCTAACTAATCTAGCACTTGCTAGTTTTATGAAGGATAGAGAGGTGCAAGACAGCATTGGAACAAACCTGTGTACTGGCTGTGGTCTGCCCCTTGAGATCCAACCATTCCTTGTTGCAATGGTCAAGCTCCCTTGTGAGCATAATTATCACCTTCTGTGCTTTGCTGCTACATGCTCCCTTGGGACCGTATGTAGGGCTCCCTTCTGTAAAAAAAGCATACCTACCGCATGGTTGTGCAACCTTGCAACACAACGACATCCAACCACACCAGAGATTGGTAAGAAACCATACCTGAATGTATGCTTGCTAGCTAGCATACAGGACATACAGTCTGCAAGCTTGATCATATTGGGAATAAAAGGTGTGCTAGTTAGCATAATGAATATGCTAATTAGCATGCCAGGTATGCTAGTTATCGTACTAGATATGCTAGTTAGCATATACAGTATGATAGTTAGCATATTGCATATGCTAATTAACATATCCAGTATACTAGTTAGTATACTAGATATGCTAGTAGGATGCTAACTAGCATATACTATATATGCTAGTTAGCATACCCTGCATGCTAACTAGCATCCTAGTAAGCATACCCTGTATACTAACTAGCATAGCATATATGCTAGTTAGCATACCCAATACGCTAAAAGCATACCGGATATGCTAATTAGCATATCAAGTAGGCCTACTAGCATATCCAGTATGCTACGGGATATGTTAACTAGCATGCTAACTAGCATACCAGATATGCTAAAAAGCGTATCCAGAATGCTTATAAACACAACGGATATGCTAGTTAGGATACTAGATACGCTAACTAGCATACAAGATACGCTAATTAGCGTAACCAGTATGCTAACTAGCACACTAGATATGCTAGTTGGATAAGTGGATGCTAATTAGCATATCCAATATGCTAGTAAGCATATTGGATATGCTTATTAGCATACCAGAGTTAGCATATTGAATGCTAATTAGCATATCCAGTATGCTAGTTAGCATATTGGATTGCTATTTGAAATGCTAATTAGCATACTGGATATGCTAATTAGCATATCCTCTATGCTAACTAGCATACTGGTTATGCTAATTAGCATACTGAATATGCTAGTTAGCATACTTGATATGCTATTAAGCATGTTGGATATGCTAATTACCAATTTTTATATGCTAGTAAGCATTTTGGAGCATATTGGATTAGCTTAGAGGTTATAAGGTCTACTAGTTAGCATACTAGGTATGCTAGTTAGCATATTGGATATGCTTATTAGCATACCGGATATGCTAGCTGGAATGATAGTTAGCATACATGATATACTAATTAGCATATCCAGTATGCTGGTTAGTATACTGGATATGCTAATTAGCATATCCTGTATGCTAACTAGCATACTGGATATGCTAATTAGCATACTTGATATGCTAATAAGCATATTGGATATGCTAATTAGCATATACTGTGCTCTAGTAAGCACATAGAAGCTTTTGGGTACACTTGAATTGCTTAGAGATTATAAGGTTTACTAGTTAGCATACCTGGTATGCTTGTTAGCATACTTGATATTCTAGTTAGCATATATGATTATGCTAGCTAGCATACACGGGAATGCTAATTAGCATACTGGCCTGGCTACACACATAGTTAGCATATGAAACATACTATTTAGCATACATGACATGCTTATAAAGGGTGTAATCAAAGATTTTTTTGTTGCAGGCCTCTCAAAGCCCCTACATGATGTGGGCAGTGTGCATGACACCAAAGGTAAGGGAAAGGCTGCAACAACTGAGAACCCTTCGGACTGAGAAGGGTGGTGAGCTAGATACAATGAATGAAGGAGTAGAAGCAAGATCCCAGCAAATGCAAAGTGCAAGCATGAAAACAATAGAGGAAGGCGGTGACGTGAGCAGTAAATCAGAAGAAGATGATTTTTTTGTCATGGTTCCTCATGCGCGCGCCATGCCTACTGCAACTGACAAAGTAAAAACTTCGTTGCAGACAATGGCTAGTGCCAGTGCATGAGGGGAAACATTGAAGACTAATAGCATAGAGGACCCACATGAAGTTGGTGATAATAGTCCTCTCGAGGGTTTTTTGCGAAAGGCTAAGGCAAAGAGAGAAGTGGGCCCGGAAGAGGTACCTGAAGAAACTGCAAGCAACAGCTATGGTTCCCCAAAGAAGATGCAAGACAAAGCTGAAAGCACCAAAGATGAAAAGAAAGCCACGCGCTCAAGAGCTTGCAAAAAACTATGTTAAGACCTTTCCTTTTTTGCCTAGATTCTGTACTGTAAGCAGGCAACTGTCACTGTTCAATTGTTTAGCCTTTACTTAGTGTTCCCATACCTATGCCCTTCACTCTTATGGCTATGCCATTTTGAAAACCTAATGCCTCTTATGGCTGTCATGTAATTTTTTTTATTTTCCCGATGAAAATGTCTTTGTGTAATATAATGTTGAGCAGCAGTCCATTATAATTTTTGCCAATCTATGAACTTCTTCACTTCGTATTGTTGTTTCTTTGCAGAGGAAGAGAAACTGGCATTAATTGCCTTGCCTGGTGTAAATGCTGCCATGCAATGGCAGAAATTACGGAAATGGCGAGTCCGCAAAGCCAGGCAGATAAGGAGACAAAAATTAGAGATTGAAAAGCGGCTCGAACAATATTCACAACGTGCCCGTAGAATTTTTGAGCACCTAAATTATGTTCACACATCAGGGGAGGTTACATATGCTGAATGGTATCCTCTTCCAGACCCAATATGGGTGCCTAAGCGACTGTGTGATGAAAAAAGGGCTCTTTTACTAGATCTCAATGGTCTTTTGCTGAGGGTGGTAGAGACTCTCTTCGGCGAAAACCCCCTACATATGCAGATGAAATGTTAAAATACAATGTAGAGGATAAGTAGGTGTTCTGTCACAAGGACAGCCACATGTTTTCGGACTGGTGTCTTCAGTTCTTCAGTGTGTGTATATTTGGAGCATAAGCATGCATCATAAAGTCATGAATATTTGTAGGGCATTTTTAAATTGCAGGTGCCAAGGATTGTCGATTTTTTTGCGCAAGAGAACTGCAGTCCGCAACCCTGGCAGATCTTGAATAAACCTGTGTTTATGAAAGATTTAGCCTTGTTTTGGAAATACAATCCGATGTACAACGCCCAAAACATGCTTCTGATTGATGATAGCCTCTACAAAGTGTTTCAGAACCCAGCATAAGCTTGGCTCGTTACTCCGAAGCTAGAGGACCAGAGTGCTGAGGAGAGACAACAGGCTTTTTCTTTGGCTGCAGTCGGATGATCAGGCAGCGTATGTGGCTGACAATTTCTTTGATACAGGCTCTGATAACTTCTCTAATGCAGTCATCAAAATAGTTGCTAGAGGCTGAGAGACAAGCAGAACTTCGTCGCAAACAAAAGGAAGATGACCTAGAAGCAGAGAGAGAGGAGAAAGCTAGGCTGGAGAGGGAAAGAAAAGAAAAGGAACAGCACAGAGGCGACCTAGAAGCAGAGAGAAAGGAAAAAGCAGAGGAAAAGGAGAAAGCACAGAAAAAGGAGGGAGCAAAAAATCCCGGTCACTACAAACGCCCTCTGAGGAGGCCTAAAGATTTTTGGCAGGTGTGACTCATTGTAAAATTAAACCCTATGTAATGTTATTTGATGCTCGAAGTTAATGATGAGATAATATTTTCAACAGTTGCCTCCTATTATTCCATTTTTATGTGTTACAGAATTATGTATTGGGTTTTTTGTTAGGTAGCACACACTATAAAGTAGCAAGTATACAGTTAGCATATATTGTGGTAGTTAGCATACACTATATGCTAGTTAGCATAATCCTGTATGCTAGTTAGCACACTATATAGCACCTAGTTAGTATACAGTTAGCATATACTATGCTTGTTAGCATACACTATATGCTAGTTAGCATATACTGTATATGCTAGTCAGCATATATACTGTTTGCTAGTTAGCATACAGTATATACTAACTAGCATATACTGTATGCTAGTTAGCATACGCTTGATGCTAGTTAGCACACACTATGTAGAAGCTTGTTAGTTAACAATTATCATATACTGTGGTAGTTAGCATACAATATATGCTAGTTAGCATATACTGTGTGCTAGTAAGCACACGCTATATAGTAGCGTGTGAGTATACAGTTAGCATATACTGTGCTAGTTAGCATACCCTATATGCTAGTTAGCATACACTATATGCTAGTTGGCATATACTGTATGCTAGTTAGCATACGCTATATGCTAGTAAAGCACAATATAAATTAGCTAGTTAGTATACATGTACTGTGCGAGTTAGCATACAGTATATGCTAGTTAGCCTATACTATATACTAGTTAGCATATTATATATGCTAGTTAGCATACGCTTTATGCTAGCTAGCACACACTTTGTAGAAGCTTGTTAGTCAGCATATACTGTATATGCTAGTCAGCATATACTATTTTTGCTAGTTAGCATATAGTATATGCTAACTAGCATATACTGTATGCTAGTTAGCATATGCTTTATGCTAGTTAGCACACACTATGTAGAAGCTTGTTAGTAAACAATTATCATATACGGCGGTAGTTAGCATACACTATATGCTAGTTAGCATATACTGTATGCTAGTAAGCACACGCTATATAGTAGCTAGTGTGCATACAGTTAGCATATATTGTGCTAGTTAGCATACACTATATGCTAGTTAGCATACACTATATGCTAGTTGGCATATATTGTATGCTAGTTAGCATACGCTATATGCTAGTAAGCACACAATATAAATTAGGTAGTTAGTATATACTGTGCGAGTTAGCATACAGTATATGCTAGTTAGCCTATACTATATACTAGTTAGCATACTTTATATGCTAGTTAGGATACACTGTATGCTAGTTAGCATATGCTTTATACTAGCTAGCACACACTTTGTAGAAGCTTGTTAGTACACAATTAGCATATACTGTGGTAGTAGTAAGCATACACAAGATACAAAATAGAATAAAAGACCATGACGCTCATGTCAAAAACCGAATGGCATGCTGTTATAGATTGCTTCATAATCTTCGGGGGTGATTGTGTACATTTGCCTTCTCTTTTGCATGTGTTTCATGGGTATCTTGATACAACGTACAAGATTTGAAAGTATGTGAACAAGAGGTTGATTGTAGTCTAGTTTGAAGGTGTATGCATCCACTTGCTTGTAATACAGTCCTTGCACGACATAAGAGCCTTTGTCAATTACATTGTTCCACTCATCAATGTAACCCTGTTTTGCCTTTTCTTTTACTGCAATGCACTTTACCAAGTAAAAGTCTACATTCTCATCATTGGTTGTAGCATCCGGATTCACTGCAAAAGTGTCACCAACACACAAAGCACTACTTAATGCATCATGGTGGCCTTCATACACAAAGACCATGACGCTCATGTCAAAAACCAAATGGCATGCTGTTATAGATTGCTTCATAATCTTCGGGGGTGATTGTGTACATTTGCCTTCTCTTTTGCATGTGTTTCATGGGTATCTTGATACAACGTACAAGATTTGAAAGTATGTGAACAACAGGTTGATTGTAGTCTAGTTTGAAGGTGTATGCATTCACTTGCTTGTAATACAGTCCTTGCATGACATAAGAGCCTTTGTCAATTACATTGTTCCACTCATCAATGTAACCCTGTTTTGCCTTTTCTTTTACTGCAATGCACTTTACCAAGTAAAAGTCTACATTCTCATCATTGGTTGTAGCATCCGGATTCACTGCAAAAGTGTCACCAACACACAAAGCACTACTTAATGCATCATGGTGGCCTTCATACACGAATTTTTCATATCCAATGATCTGTCCTTCAAGGACATCATCAATCGGAGTGTCTTCTTCATCCTCAACTTCATCAGACAAAGGCAACAGAATGTGATAATCCCAAGGCTGCACATGAGATTTGTTAGTGCAGCGATTCCAACTATGGTTCATGCATGCATCACAAAAGCATGCCATTGGTCTTGTGGCAATGGCAGTTGCATCCTGCCAGTCGTAACCGCGAAAAGCATGCAAGGTGTGAGAGGTCTCAACCGTTGCACAATTCCATTTAACATCCCTGTTTACATCACCTACTTTGATCTCCCAAAAACACACGGGCACATTCCCTTTCTTTTAGAGGATATGATGCAGCTACTCTCTTTGATAGGTTGGCTTGGCAATAGGCAACCACATCTGTAGCACACTTTAAAGTGGCCCCATTAGGCTTCAGCTGTTCATGTGATAGGTTGGCTTGGCAATAGGCAACCACATCTGTAGCACACTTTAAAGTGGCCCCATTAGGCTTCAGCTGTTCATGTGTCAACGATCTTTTAATAACTGCGCCTGCACCATCATGCTCTCCCTTGCCATGTCCTGATCCAAAGAAGAACCAGCTCATCTCCATTCCTGTCAGTCCAGCATACCTTGCAACAAAATAGAAAGGCCTACCAGCCTTAAACTGTGAGGCAGCACCTACCAGCCTTAAACTGTGAGGTAGCACCATCTGACCAGTGATGTTTTGGAGTGACACCTTCTCTTTGTAACCAGCCACAATGCAGCATAAAACAATGTTGGACAAACAATGTGTCATGCACTTTGTCATCTGATATGAAGAAGTGGATTTTCTTGACTACTTCCCCTTCCCTGCGGTAGTATGTTATGTGCACAAAAATAGTTACTTGACTTGAGTGCCAATGCATGGATTGAATCTCATTTTTCTCCTTGAATGCATAGTTTTCTGCAAAGTCTACAACCGACACAACCACATCGTCAGGAAATCTAAGAATACAATCCTTGAACTGTTGTGCTTGCCATTGAGCGATATAGTTATGTTTGATAAAAACCTTCAGCTTGGTCTGTAAGAGTTGAAGAAACTCCCACCAGCACTGCATTTCTTTAGTCACACAATATCTTTTCTCTTTTTTTTGTCTTCGTGCTTATCTGTTGCCTCCACATATGCAAACAATTTTTCAAAGATATTCTTACCTGGGCTTTGTGTCTCTAAGTAGCATGTTTCTAGCTTTTTCACACCACATTTCTTACATTCGCCCATCAAACACTCACTATTGTGGTAACCAGCATCTATCTGCTTCGGGTAGAGAACTAACTCCCATAGATGTGTGACACCTTTGAAAGTTTGACATAAAGCCATGCAACCCTTGCTAGTTTCATCACCTCTGACGCAAACGCTGCATGTACATCTGCATTGGGCTCCATGCAGCCCGAATGACTGAGACCGCATATGGTTAAGTGTGTCCTTTAAAAAGGACATTTGCACATGATATTCGCAGTAGCATGTGTATCTATCTTTCAGCCGCCGTCGTACAAAAAATGGCTTCATCATCTCAAACATTCTCATACCTATTTTGCAATCTGGATGCTTTTCTTTGAATCTGTAGAAGAGCTCAACCTGCAATTATGAGAGTTAGAAGGCGGTTATTATGCTAGTTATGCTAATTAGTATACAGGCCATGCACGGAAGCATACTGTATGTAACCAGCACTTGTAGTATGCTAACTAGCACTTACAGTATGCTTCCATGCATGTGCAGTATGCTAACTAGCACTCACAGTATGCTAACTAGCACTCACAGTATGCTAACTAGCACTTGCAAAATGCTAACTAGCAGTGACAGTATGCTAACTAACACATTCAATAGGCTAATTGGTACATTCAGTATGCTAAGTAGCACATTCAGTTAGCTAATTGGTACATTCAGTGTGCTAACTAGCACAAACAATGCTAAACTAGCACAAACAGTATGCTAACAAGCACATTCATTATGCTAACTAGCACATTCAGTATGCTAAGTGTCAGGCTTTTTTTTGTAAAGGTGTTTTGAGTCCGTGTACATATGGGATGCGTGGTGTGCAATAAAACTTTGCCCTGAATGCCCTGGCAAGTGTACAGACGGAATGGCTTTGGAGTGATTTAATACATGTATTTTTCTTTGAAGCAACTTGAAGTTTTTATTGTATGAGCTTTTAGTCTCAAGAAGGTGTCTGGGATATGTGTAAATAAGAGGTGGATGAGCACGAGGATATCAATGATGGGTTTTGATGAGCATCTGGTAAAAATAAATGTAGACAGGCTGGTTTACGTGGAGAGAGCCCAATCTAGACTACAAATATTGAAATCTACAAGGGATACCAGTCAAACATAATTTGCTCTTTATGCTCGTGTTGGGATGTACTGTGCAGATTTTTGGAATGGCCATGTTTCTCCATATAAATAAGGGGTTGGGCATGATAATGATGGTGAGAAGATATAACCCATCTTCTAGGCAAAATATAAAAAATAAATAAATAAATAAACACCACCAACGTAGCCAGCAAAAGAAAGGTCCACTTGGGCACTTGTTTTGCTGCCAGCACCCTCGCCAGCACGAGGGAGTCGCCTAGAAGGTTGGCGAAGAGGGAAGTGGGCGCAGCTGCTGCAGAACAAATGCAAAGGGAGCCGTCTCGTTTGTGAAGAGGCGAGGCCGCTAGGTGTGTGGCTACCGCGTTGAAATGGATGGGGTGATCTTGCTTGGAGGCCACCTTTGAAGCGGGTAGCACAAGGTGTTGCGCAAGGAGAGCCAAGGGTGGCTGGTGGTGAAGAGAAGCAAGGCTGCTCTGCGAGGCTGGTAAGCACAGCAAGGTAGCTCATCAAACAGGCATAGGGCACACACGATTAGGGTGTTGAGGGTTGGGGGCCCGCAGAGCAAAGAAGAGGAGAATATGGCATGGAACAAGCACGAAGGCAAAGGAGGGGATGAAAGCGCATCAAAGATTGCATCACTGCAAGCTTAGAGAGGCACTGAACGACAGAACCAAGACAAAGGCATGGTGAAGTCTGTGCAAATCAAAGCAGCGTTACTGTACCAGCCAATCTTAAAGGCGCATAGCGTAGAGGAAAGGCGTGGGAGAAGGTGTACGTGCGAGGGATGGACAGCGCAGGTTCGTCGTGTAGAGGCTGGGGGCCCTTCCTTGTGAGTTGCTGCGGAGAGCTCACGGCTGGAGCACAGCGCAGTGGTGGCTGGTAAGCCTTGGGTTAAAACTGGGCCGCCTGGTGCGAGTACACAGGTTGTGTGGGCTAGGGAAAGAGTAAAACAGTGAAGGACCTGGGCAGCTAGTGGACAGAGTGGCTGCAGACTAGCGAGACAACATGGGGAGTCTGTAGAGGCGAGAGGGCTATTTGTTCGAGGCCTCTGGTGTGAGACCAAGAGAAGAGGTGGACAGTGTGTGTGTGAGTTGTTTGTTGTGAGTGTGATAAAAGGAGAGTGCGAGGATGAGTGGTTGAAGCTTGTCATTTGATAAAAAATATGTGTGATGTAACCCCTTGTAAATGGATAATAGGGTTTGGGTTGATGAGATGTGAGTGAGTTAGCCTTGCTGACATATAAAAGGCTTTTATAATGAAATATGTGAGCTGTTGAAACTGCCTTTCTTTGGATATCTCTGGGTAGTAGAGAGAGAGAGAGAGTTTTTTTCTTTCGAGCTAGAGAAGCTGGTGGTGCCCCTTGTGCTTGTGAGTGTTCTGAAGGTGGTGAGTCGGCAAGCTATAGTGGCCTTCTTGTGTTCTTGAGATGCCTCACATCTTTCTGGTGCCCCCACTGAGGAGTGGCTCTTTCCAGACATTGTTTCACTGAGGATTGCTCTGTTATTTCCTTCAGTTACCATGGTGTAGGCCCTAGGTGTTGAGAGTTTGAGGAAAGGTGCTTTCTTGGGATCTGAGGTGAAGTTTAAGGGTGAAAATGATGTCTTATCCAGAGTTTTATGGTAGCCCTAATGAGGATGTGGCAGACTTCTTGGAAAGGATGGAGGTTGCATGCATAAGCAACCATATTAATGAGTCGGTACAGATGTTGCGGCTTCTGAGCATTTGTTTGAAAGGGGATGCAAGGACCTGGTAGAGGACTTATGAGGAGTCATTGAGGGTTGCTGTTCCACATCTTGATATGATTGAAAATGGATTAAAGACAGCACTTAGCAACAGGTTCAAGAAGATAGAAGACCCCGACAAGGTTTGGCATGAGGTGCAAGCTCTGACACAAGGTGAGTTTGAATCATTAGATGATTATATGAAGAAATTTTGTTTGCTATGGGAGACTCTATGCAGGGCTTTAGGGGAAGACCAGGTGCCACCTGATATGATGAAGAAAAACAAGTTTGTAGCCGGACTTAAGAGGAGTATTCGCTGGAAAGTGGAATTGAAGAAGCCCAGGTCTTTTGAGGATGCGGTAGAAATTGCTAAGTCAAAAGATTGGAAGCTGCAACGAATGAATCAGCTGGGGATGATTCCAATTGTAGCACAGCCGGAGATTCCTAGAGTGGAGGCTACACCCATGAATGCAGTGATTGAGAGGATGAAGCCCACTGAAGCCCAAGCTATGCAGATGGTGCCTCAAGCTAGTCAAGGAGTACCTATGGTTCCTGCAGGCTCTGATGAAGGATTGCGGCAGGATATGAAACAGATGGTTGATCTTATGAAGAATTTGAGCTTGAATTTAATGGGAAGCACAGGTGGTGGACGTGGTAGGGGCCATGGCAACAATCATGAAGGGGGAGATGGACAAGCAGGGTATGGACGTGGACGTGGTAGGGGCCGTTGTTTCATCCCTACATGCTGGAGCTATGGTGAGCTTGGTCATCTGAGTACAGATTGTGATAAGCCTCAGCGTATGGGTGGTGATATGTACCCACTACCTTCACAGTTACCTGACAGGTCAAATGATTATGGTATTGATATCAGAGATCAAGCAGGCCCCAGTGGAATCACAGCTGAGGAGAAGGGAAAGGCAAAGGTCATGAATGTTGTTACTCTGGAGAATGTTCAGGTGAGAGAAGAAGGGGATGTGATGCCTGTTGGCAAGCGCACAACAGATGAAAGAGAAGGAAAAGGGGTGGCTAGACCCAGTCGTAAGAAGGGGAAGCAGCAGGAAGGAGAAGATGTGAAAGCCAAAAGGAAACGGAAGCCTCGCAGAAGGTTCCAGGTGTCAGACTTCCCATGGGGGATGGGCAAACCAGCTATGACTTGAAATTTGATTTGGTGAACAGGAAGGCAAATATCACCTTTGGACAGTTGGTGGAGATGGTGCCAAAATTGAGAAGACAATGGAAGAGACTGGTGAATCCAATGGAAAAGGAGTCAGAGAAGAGGTCAGTCAAAGTACTATCTTTAGAAGAGCTTCCAGATATTTGCCCTATTGTGAAGGTGTGGAGTAAAGGTAGGAGCCTTGGTCAGGCCTATATAGATGGAGGAGCTCAAATCTGTGTGATTACCCAATCATGTGTGGAGCAGTCAGGCTTGAGGGTGTCTGGGGTTTCTGGGGTTTCTGGGTTTCAAATCAGGATGGCTAATCATCAAAAGGTAAAATGTCTTGGTATGATAAAGGAATTGGAAATTGAAGCTTTTAATGTTAAAGCTACTGTAGATTTTCATGTGATGCCTGCGGGTCTTGGTGCTTTTCCAATTATTCTTGGACGACCCTTGGTTGCGAGTGGTGGGTGCAGTATAGGACTGGAGGTATGGGACCATTTCTTTGCATAATAAGCAGGGTAATAAAAAATCTTTTGAAATGCATAGTAGGAGATCTTTAAATGATGTGTGGGAGAGGCCACTGGATTCAAGTGAAGAGGAAACTACTACCACCACTTCTGAATCAGAGACGGATTCATCGACCACTGCTTCTAGTGGAGAAGGGGCAGATGTGGCTTTTCTTATATTAGAGCAACAAAGTAATGAAGATAAAGAAGTGCATGAAGTAGGTGCTGAGGGAGAAGATACTATGGGATCATATGAAGTGATCGAGGAATTACTGCAACCAAAGATAGAAGTGAAGAAGAAGCAGGAGCTGATTGAAGGAATGCTGAGTCCGGAACTCTCGAGTGGAGAAAAGGTTAGATATGTTAATATGCTGTCTCAGTTTCCAGAATTGTTCATCACTTCTTATAAAGAGATTCGAGGATTTAAAGGGCCAGACTTGAGGATTGAATTAAAGGAAGGTGTAAAAACAGTTAGGCAAGGGGGATTTTTTTTTGCGAGCTTTTTTTGCCGAGCTTTTTGGAGCAATGAACAAGGAGTCCGAGCTTTGCAAAGGACCATGAACTTACTATGAGCTTTGTAAAGGACCAAGAACTTACTTACATATAAATAACAAGCTTTGAAAGATCAACAATATAAATTTCAATCTTTTGATCCACATCATACTTATTGATATAATTACATATATTCACATATGTAACTAAATTCATGCACCTCATACATATACACATACAGAATATACATATACATACATACATGCAAGAGCTACCTACATACATACTAACATATATACATACATACATACATACATACTTTCTTACTTACTTAAATATAAAAAACAATCCTTTAAAGATAAAAAATATATATATCGATCTGTAAAGTTCCAAACCATGAAAATCTCGATTACAAAGTCTTTGATCCACATCATACTTATTGATATAATTATATATATACATATATCTACCTAAATTTATACACCTCATACATATACATATACATACATACATATATACAAGAGCCACCTATACAGCACTAACATACATACATACATTGCATACATACATACTTTCTTACTTACTTAAATATAAAACACAATCTTTTAAAGATAAAAAATGTATATATCGATCTTTAAACTTCCAAACCATGACAATCTCGAATACAAAGTCTTTTGATCCACAAATTATAGCATTCTAATTATAGCATTCTTCTACATGTCATCCCGACCTAATGAGAAATCTCCCAGACATGCTTTGGCTACCTCCATGTCATTCTCTATCCCCATATAGTGCCTTTTTAACTCTTGGCATGCACGTCCCAAGCCTCCACATCCCGCAAAAACGTCCAAGACACTATCTCCTTCACTTGAGAAGGTCTCCACTAGCCACCTACAATGAAATACAATCATAAACGTGCATCTAAGTATTTTGAAAAAGTAGCTATGAAAATGACCAAAATGAAAATTATCTCACCTAAAGAACATAGGAGATCTTTCTGCACCACCTCGAATGTAGCACTCCAAGACCATTGTGCGTTGGAATGGATGCTTCTTATTCTTCTCAAAAATGAAATTTCGTTGAGCGTTGAATAACTTCTTTGAAACATTTTGCCCAGCCTCACGATCAATAAATAGGGACATGGCAATTTACTCAATAGAACATACTAAGCGCCAATGTATCCACCTACCATAACGAGAAAACATTATGTTTGGATATCCATACCACATAACATGTATACACAAAGGGAAATATTTCAGAGATTATGACTTACCCGTTCTCCATTGTCATACAAATAACTTGATTCCACATGAACAGACATTGTTCGATGCATGACCAATCCAACTTTCTTTCCCATGGAATATATTTTAGGAAGTTGATCCATTAGACTCAAACACACAAACCAACCCTCATCAGCCACAAACAAACCAACAAAACTGAGTGTGGCACGTATCAATGATGAAGAAACTTGATTCCATGAGGGACACCCATCTGTATCTACATCAACAACCTGTAAACCTGTAGAAAAGTCAGCCCATACGAGGCGAGCCACTATATCTGAGGGAGCACCTCTATGAGATAGAGCCTTGGGAATCTTCATCAAGAATTCTTCCACACTACATAAAAGATTTATGATGTTTGGTTTTGGTAAGTACAACTTGGAAAACTAATTATATGGTGAAATTATTCTTTTTACCTATCTGAGCCCTCCGAAAGAGTGTGGATACCAAGGTAGTCCAATATGGATGATTTGTCCGCCATTCCAAATCGTTGAAACATGAAGATCTCATGTGACAATGTGGGTGTAACACTAGTGCACACCAATCTGTGTTGTAAAGAGTCACAATGAGCTAAGAACTTAACTATGACTTCACAATGTCCATAATTAAGTAGAGAGAGATCACTTACTCATTTTGAGATCGCAAAGCCAATAGCAATTCTCCTTCTTACTTTTTGTCCACAACCAAAAATTGACATTTGATCCGGACATGGCGTGAGGGGCTATGAGACCAAGCTAGAGAAAGCAAAATAAAGATATTACAATATATTACAACACCATATTAGTGAATTTGGGAATTTCCCAATTCCCATTTTTTAATACTTAAAAAAGGGAACATGGATAACATGTTTGTAAATTTCTCAAAACCCTATCATATGACCTATCATTGAAAACCGCTTGAATGGAATCTAAAGAGCTATAAAGCGCTCATTTTGGATTAGTGGTGTTCAAGTTATGGTTAATCCAAACTTTTGACCACGTGTCCCAAACTTGTGGGAAATTCCCATATTCCCCAATATGGTGTTTTACTTTTAATGTTGCATAAAATCACTCTATGACATTCAAAAGAACATACCTTCGCGCACTCGAGACATCCATGCCTTCACACGATGATTGCCATCCCATACAAGAAACTTCTTACCACTGAGATCCTCCCACTCAGTTCCTCTCATTTCATCCTCAAATCTGTCATGTTGTACCACCTAGTTTGGTCCCCATTCTTGCAAGTCTATTTGTGTGACCGCGAGATACATAGAGCTTCCTGGACGTGTAAGTGAAACTAAAAAAGGAGGAGATGCTTCGACATAACCATGGCAGTCAAAAGAATCACGAAACACCTCAAGTTGGGTAGAAACTGTACGGATGGATTCATTTGGAATCAGCCTGCATAAAGGGACCAATGGGGTAGAGGAATTGCGTTGCACAAAAAACTTAGTGAATACATCACCAAGCAATCCCAATTCAATAGATTTTCCAAGAAGCCTTCTATGGGTCTCCCCTTGACCAGTACTAGATTCAGGGATCTCTGTGTGAGTTGGAGGAGGTGAGCTCATTTCGTTCTCCAACACAAGCACTTCTTCCTCATGACCAAGAGAATTATGCGCTTCTGTTTCCTCTCTAACAGGAGATACATGTGAGGACAAAGGTGTCCGTGATTGAGCTTCCTCGCTAAGAGTCAAACAAACACGCCCAGATCTTAGTGAGTATCCCCTGTTGTCTGTAAGACACACACACCAAGCCCAAGTAAGCATATCTAAAACAATAAAACACAATCTCAATAGAATCTTGGCTATTCACATCATATACCTTTCTTAGTCTTTGCCTGTTGTTTTCCTGCTTTTCTTGGAGCCATCTTCCTTTCTTTTGCCCTGAATATGAGTAGCAAAAAGTTTGAGCTGAATCACACATAAACCCTACTTCATGTATATAGGAAAACATCAACCTCACACACAAACATCTCCTACTAGTGTGTGTGTGTGTGGGGAGAGAGAGAATAGCATAGACATGAAGTGAAGCCACGGATTATATTGAAGAGCTAGAGTTGCAAAATGGGCTCTTCTGGTTAGAGTGCACATTTGAGGAGAAACCAATAAACCTGAGCTTCCTAGCTTAATACAAGAGCCATTGAAGGAGCTAATATATATTGGCTGTTCATGGTGGTAGTGATGCAAACCCATTGCAGTGTTTTGTCCGAGAGGACCATGATATAAGCGTAGAAGGACGTGCAGGTGCAAGAACCATTATGCAAGCCTTACTACTGAGAAATGCACCCGAACTCGTCTGCCCATTTCTTCGTCATCATCATTACGATGATCCATAGCCAAATGTGAGCTCAAATTCATTGTGCCATATGTTCAAGCAATGATAAATGCGTACAAGAAATGCACCATTCAAATGGGACTTACACGACTCTCTGTTGTGTGAGCTTGTGCTTTAAAGTTTCCTATTCCTATTGGGAGAAGTAAAGGTAAGCCTAATGTATCTAATATTTGAATGGGAGTAAAGGTGCTAAGCCTAAGGACGTAAAGGTAAGCCTAAGGTATCTAACATTTCAATGGACGTAAAGGTAAGCCTAAGGTATCTAACATTTGAATGGGAGTTAAAAAATTCTATGTTGTGTATAAATTCACATGACCTCTATGCTATGTATATAATATATGGCTTAGGGTTGTGGTAGAACTAAAGTACTTAATGTTTATAGGAAAAGGTAAACATAAGGTACCTAACATTTAGGTTCCTTAGGTGCCCACCCACCCACCTCCCCTCTCCTATGTACATCTTGATGCGTCCACCCCAGGCAATGTGTGCCCTCTTTTTCTAGAGCGCCAACGCACAATATTGGGCTCCAATAGCCCCTACACCTGCATTCGAGAGAGCAACCTTCCAAATGCAAGAG
Organism: Cibotium barometz; assembly: GCF_041138505.1. Classification (NCBI taxonomy): domain Eukaryota; kingdom Viridiplantae; phylum Streptophyta; class Polypodiopsida; order Cyatheales; family Cibotiaceae; genus Cibotium; species Cibotium barometz. Next base: position 37,172,164 of record NC_141068.1, read on the forward strand.
ATAAGGAGAGTTCTCAACCATTGTTACCCGCCTACGCTAGAGATAAGGAGAGATACCCACCTATGCTAGAGATAAGGAATACGCTAGAGATACGCTAGAGATAAGAAAAAATATCAATGTTTTCGGAATATGCTAGAGATAAGGAAAAATATCACTGGAAAAAAACGTTGCTCGCATTCTGCAGAGAACCTTCCAAACGCAAGGGTAAGCGAAACCTTCCAAATGCAAGGATAAGCGACCATGCTCGTGCATTTCCACCTCCCCGGCAGAGCCGGGGGGGTGGAAATGCACGAGCATGGCTTTTAACGGTCGTCTTCTCCAGCTATTAACGTCGTCTTCTCCAGCTGTTTCTCAAACTCCGCCTCCTCAACAAAACGTCCAGCGACGCCTGCGTCTTCGCCTCCACCTCCTGCACCACCTCCACCTCCTCAAACGCCACCGGCTCCTCCTCTACATTTGCTCATACATGCCTCCATCACCTCTCCTCCAGCATGTCCACTCCCCCGACAGAGCCTGGGGATGGTCTGCGCTAGCGCAGACCATCCCCAGGGGAGTGGACATGCTGGAGGAGAGGCGATGGAGGAGTTGCGGCCAGCGCTGCCCCCGTCTCCTCACACTTGACCTCCTCAACATCGTCTCCGTCTATGCCACAAACTGGACGTCCTCAACACCGTCACCACCTACGAAAGCTACAACGTACACCTCCAACGAAGCCGCTGCCGGCGCACAGAAAAGAACAGAGAAAAATCGAGAAATGAAAAAAAAACTCACCTCTTCTCTTGCATTCGTCTGCCTGCTTGCTGAGTTGAAAGTATCCTTCATGTACCCTAAATATCTCTTTTCTTCGTGTACCGTTTAAACTAAGCACCACATATGTGTGTGTGGCATAAAACATACTTAGCCTAAAAATAGATACATATACACACACATATATATATGTCTAAAAATGTATTAAGCTATATGTGTTTTATTGTACACACGTACATTTTATAGTTTAGGCTATTTAAATATGTATATATATATTGATGTTAATAAATGTGTGTGGTGTGTGTGTAGCCTACTAGATATATAATCTAATATATTTGTATATCCTAAAATAAGTAAAAGACTAGTCTCTTTGTAAATACACACACACACTAAAATACATATATCCTCGTCGGGGGATTCTTAGCGTAGAATATATACAATATAATAATATAAATATAAACATGTGTGTATGTGTATTTACATATATCCCCATCCGGGGTTCTTAGCCTAGAATATATACAGTATAATAATATAAATATAAACATGTGTGTGTGTGTATTTACAAAGAGATAAGCTTTTTATTAAAATAACACATAGAATCAATAAATGTATATATTTGTGTATTTTTTTATATATTTGTAGATACATATATATTTGTATATTTTTTATTAAAAAATTTTATCGTGGTCATTCTCAATCGTGATTGCTCCACCTTGTTTTATCATTTCAACCACCTACATTCTCAATCGTGATTGCTCCACCTTGTTTTATCATTTCAACCTCCTTCATTCTCAATCGTGATTGCTCCACCTGTTTCTTCATTTTTATATTTTCATTTCACATTTTCGTTTCTCTTGTCCTTTCTGTTTCACTTTTTCGTCTCTCCTGTCCTTTCTGCATCTTCAGATTGCCTTCCCTATGGAGCACACTGTTACCTTTGAGTGGGAGCTTGATGGCTGTAGTAAAAAATCTCAAACTTTAATACTTTTCCACCAGACCACGCTTGTCAGTCACATCACGGATATCTACAAGGGTTTTTGCCTTCTTCACACGCCCTTTCTGGAGTGAAAGCTACTAGGACCGATGGAAGCCTACAGGAAATCATCGCTCATTATGATATGGAGGGCAATAAAAACTACCTCATAGATATTTCTCGAAGTAAAACATATATGCTACAATGTAGTCCTCTTTGTGCTGCGATAGTCTTGATTCTAGTGCTGACGACATTGCCCAAGATGTCCGACATTTGGAGAGTTCAGTGGATAAAGAATTAGGGACACAAAACACCCATGTTCATATCTGGAGCTCCTCCTCTGAGAGTGACTTGAATGGCTCAGCAACTATTTTGCAACTAGGTGAAGGCACAAGCAATCCAAAAGGTTCAAAGCACAAGATCTCTGAAGATGAATGTATTGCTTCAGAGAGTATACTTTCGGTTCTTCATAAGAAGGAGCAACCTTCTCTTCTGCGTTCATTGTTGGAAAAAGTTACTCGAGTCATTCAAGTCCAGGAGGTGCCAAGACATTATGATGGTGATTCCATCCTAGAGTTTCCACCAACATATGGCAAAATAGGAAATATGGATGGAATGGAGCAAAAATATGATGGTCACCTATGGACACGTCCAGTAACATCAAACATGTCTGTAAGTTGTACCGTGCGTATTAGCTATTGTGTTGGTACTATGGAGTGCCATAGGTTCAGCTGTCCTTTTTACTTGAACAATAAAAGGTATAACAACACCTTCTTTCATGGACATCTGACAAAAAAGATTGCAATTGGACTTTTGACAGAGGATGAGAAATCTAAAATCGTTTGTCACTTTTGTCACAAAACTGCACATTGTGTGCAAGTGTGTAGCTGTATTGTGTATTACGTAATGCCTCGTGACACAACTATTACAAGAATGATGCTCCACACTGGGCTGCATGAACATCTAGTTCAGCCAAGAACTTCAAGGTCAATGTTGGAGCGCGTGAAAATGTTTGTTTCTCAAGTGCTGAAAACCCAGAGAAGTGCTGGTCCTCGAAAAATACAGATGGATATTGTGAAGGATATGCTATTTTCCTCCATGATGAATCAAAATGATGAGCTACCTACAAGTATTGGGGATCATGAGCTCTACAATTTCTTGGAGGAGTTGAGTCCTCTTGTGGAAAACCAGAGGTGAGTATTCACTCTATAACTTAATTATATTTGGAAGTATTTTTCTACATTCGGTCCTCTCTTTATTGTGAAATTATGTTTTTTAGGTTTAGACGCATTGTATCCCAGGAGAAAAGAAAATTGATGCCAGCAGGAGAGGGCTTTGATAGCATCCTTCTTATACAGAGAAGATCTCGCTATTCATTTATACAAGGTAGCCGTTTCCCAGGACAAGGTGGCCCTGATGACAAATGTTATGTCTTTAAGATGTCTTTGTGAGGACCAGCATCAGGCGTGGACTTGGTGAATCGCATGCGGTGTGACTGTGGAGGTGACTTGTCAAAGTCCTGGGTTTTGTTTGATCACACTCATCGAGTTTTTGGTTGGTCAACAATGGCTTGTCATGTTTACGACCCAAGGTGAGACTACGAACTCCAATTTTTTCATTTCTTTCATTTACCTTGAATGATAGCTGACTGAAAAAATTATCTCCAAAATCTTATAGTGTTCAAGAGCTGTTGACAATTGCCACATGCGAAATGAAGGAGGAGGATACAAAAAGCCAAGTACTATTTTGGGAAATGCTGAATAGCACAATGGAGCAATGCGGTTATGCACCCGCACACTTCTATGGGTTTATGGCTGATCAAGCAGGGTCTAATTCGTGTGCAGTTAGGACCGTTTTCAATGGGGGTCCGCACAACATTATGGAGGACAGGGAGCGAACGTGCTTATTCCATTGGAAACAAAGTTTGATGAAGCACGCTAAACAATGCGTGAAGGCAGAAAGTCGACAACACCATATTGACTTGTGTGAAGAATGGAGATTGGCAACCAATAAGGAGTCAGCTTTCTTAAAAAGTAAAGAGATTCGTGAGTGGTGGAGAAATGGACATGTTCATGAGGGAAAACTATCAGTGATGGATACGTGGATGAGTTGGTGGGAAGTACGAATAGCACATTGGGGCAACCTCATGTCAAGGGTGAGAAATTTTATGGAGAACTGATATGTTGTATGGATGCATTTGCATTGGAGTCAATTTTATGAATTCTTGTATGAAACCTCTTGTGTGCAGGTGGTCTTAAGCTCGGTGGATTTAGCACAAACCCCTCGAACAAACTTATCTGAAAGTGTACATGGGAGTTGGCTTGCTGGTGAAGGATACAAGGAAAAGGTTAGCTTGTATGATGCGTGCATTTCAGATATGGCAAACGCTTTACTACAAAGTGCAAAGCAATATGCATATCAGATGGGGAAGCACAAAGGTGAGGGACCAAGCTTGAGCAAGTTGCTGGACAGGGTAGCAGCAAGGTCAAGACTGACACCACCACAAGTGGCTCGCATGGTCCATGAAACAGTAGCTAATACTCCTATGTATGAGGAATCAAGGCCTCTACATGGAGATAAGGAGACTATTCAACGGAAGAGGGTGAGGACAACGGAAGTAGACCAATGCTCACATCGTCCAGGTTATGTCATGCAGAGCAGACATCGTCAAAACCAGGGAACAGCAAGAAGAGTAAGTTTTGGAGATAGATCTAGAACAAACAGTGCAGCAAGTCCCGCTTCAAGGGGAGGACCAAAAAGTCCAATGACTGGAGGAAACAAAGATGTCGGACATGAAGAGCCTAAACAACATTATGGCACAATGAGCGAAGGACAAATGCATGTAAAGGAAGAGGCCGTTGGACGCACAATGTGGGCCATTCCGTTAGACGAACCCCATTGAACTCAAAAGTCAAATGTTTGGGAGGTATTGATGGAAGACTTAAGTGCAACTCATACATACAGGGAAGCTCTATTGGAGTTGTTGCCCCTAGCTTCTACTCAGAGCAATGACATCCTCGTCCGGGAGGGCCAAAGGCTCAAATGATGTGGTTTTGTCCTTCAGATGTTTCACACACATGGCATGTAGATCCAAACATAATATACAAGCCATCATACCCAGATATGTGGAAAGTGGATGTTGGGACCAACATAACCAGCCAAGAGGTAGATAAATTAGTAAAGGCAGGGTTCAAGTTAGATGTTACTCATGAAGAACCTTTTGTGTCGGGGGTGGGAGAAACGTCCACACAAGCAGCGGGCAACAAAGAAAGTGACAAGAGGCCACATGATGCTACACAGAATACAAAGAGATCAACCAAGTGGAGGCATTGGATTTCCAAAGAAGCAGAAAAGAGGATTGGTAGTGCCGAGGCCATGACAGCGACAGTCCTTAATGAGAGTGCAATGCAGCCATCCCCCTACTCTATTTTTCATTTGGCATGTGAGAGTGGAGAGGACTATTTTATACACATCAAGGTACAACCTTGGTGTACATGTCCTGATTTCATGCAAAGAGAATCTAGAGGAAAGTCTTACGTTGCATGTAAGCATATCTATTTTGTCTTCTTGCAAGTTTTGGGATTACATAAGAATGAGGATATGGTAATGCATCAACCGACACTATCACTAGAGGAAGTGGACAATATACTATCACGTCCTCGAAGCAAGGATGTTTGTGCTTATACTTAAGCTTTAATCAAGCCTGTTTGTGCCTATACTTAAGCTTTAATCAAGCCTCTCATGTTTGTGCCTACTTAAGCTTTAATCAAGCCTTCCATGTTTGTGCTTACTTAAGCTTGTAAGGAAATGTGAAGTCAATCTTTTTGTAAGAAAATTTGAACCAATATTATTTTTGTCTTGCTTTGGGATGGAGTATACTGTCACGTACTCTAAAGTCTTATTGTAGGTAGCTTGCGACGCTATGGTAAAGGAGTTATACCAACCAGATATCTTCTTGTAAGGAAATGTGAACTCAATCTTTTTGTAAGAAAACATGAGCCGGGTATACTTGTTTTTACTTGTGTTGAAATAAACATTGGAAGAAAGGTACATAGATAGGTATTTTTGTGCCTATATTTAAGTTTCTTGGACATAAAATGTGTGTTTATATGTAGGAAGGTAGGTATGTATGTATGTATGCATGCATGTATGTATGTATATATGTAGGAAGGTAGGTAGGTAGGTAGGTAGGTAGGCAGGTAGGTAGGTAGGTAGGTAGGTAGGTGTGTTTGAGAATATACATGTATATATGTATGTATGTATGTGAATGTATTTAGGTAGGTAGGTAGGTAGGTAGGCAGGTAGGTAGGTAGGCAGGCAGGTAGGCAGGTAGGTAGGTAGGTGTGTTTGAGAATATACATGTATATATGTATGTATGTATGTGAATGTATTTATTTCTCTTTGATAAATACTTACTATATAAAAGCTCACCAAAATGTATCATTTTTCTTACAAGCTCACATAAAACTATCTTATCTCCAAAAAGCTCGCCAAATAAAGCTCGCAAAAAAATCAAACCCGGCAGGCAAAAGCTTCGCAGGATGGGACGAGAACAACAGTAACCCAGTATAACATGCTAGAATGAAGCACATTGAGGTGTATTATCACTTTGTGAGGGAGAAGGTTCTAGCAGGAGATGTAGATCTGGTATATGTCAACACAAAGGATCAGGTGGTTGACATCTTCATGAAGGCATTGGGAACAGAGAAGCTCCACATGTTTAGGAGCTTACTTGGAGTGCAGTGTGTGGAGTTGAGCTCGAGAGGGAGTGTTGAGATATCAAGCTAGTGCTACGGTAGACATTTATGACCTGCCTGGGTGACAGCTTTTGCATCTACACCACTGGCATGGTTGGTGAGATTATGGGTGATATGCTGTGCCAGTGGGATGACAGGCTATGTCATAGCCATTTTGGATTACTAAAGATTGGCATAGTTATAGCACCAACACATTTATTTAGGTTCACATTATGGACCAACCCTTGTATGTTTGTAGTAGTTGAGTACTAACTCATGTAGTGTGTACTCTTATCTTTATGTTATATTGGTTGAGTAGAGAAGAAGAAGATAGAAGAAAATTCAGCCATCCATCTCCCTTGTTCCTTGCTCTCTCTTGTGTGTGTGTGTGTTTGCTTGCTAGGGTTTGAAGATCTCCCTCTCCCCCACATTCTCTTTAGTATAGCAGCATTTTTTCGTTGTTATAGATGCTACACTGAGAAGCGCCTTTTTGCTATTGGGCAATAAAAAAGCACTACTGGGAAATGATTTTTTGCTACTAAACGCGTTGCTTAGCATTGAAAAAGCGCTGCAAAGTAGCAATACATCACTGTTGAGCATCTTGAAAACCTCGATATTTTTCTTCCAAAAATGTTGCTACACTTCCTGGTGTGTTGTAGTGACCCAAACAATCCCAAATTAAATCTTGATGTAGTACAATAAAAGTGTAACCCCTTTGCTTTGTGATATTAGGTTGTGTTTCAAACTAATCGAATTGATCCAAAGTGGTATTATGTTATACAAGTTTTTTCTCATTCAAAACATATCTTTCAAGATAAAGATGTGGAGGCCGAATCTCTAGATGAGGTGCAAGTACTACCTCAAATTAGCTCATTAAAAGAAGACAAAGAAGAAACCATTTTGGAGGGAGCCGATGAAGACCGTGAGGAACATCAATCTGAAGAAGATGATGAGTCACCTATCAATCATGGAAATGCTTGATTGGATCATGATAGTGATATTAATATTTATTGATATGGAACCCCATATTTTCATTGAGCTTCCATTAGATATAGACATTGATGAAGCAACACATATGGATTTATTACAAGATGGGATAGATTCATGATCTTGACGTTGTTTCACTTCTCAAAAGTTTTTAACTATCTTTTTTTTTTGTTGGAAACATGGCTTCAATGGTTCTTATGGATGTTTTTTTAAAACTATATATCATTTTCTGTGTGTATGCAATGTATTTTAAAAATCCAGCATCTAATAACTCTTTGGAATTTCATGCAACGAAAATAGCAGTGTAATTTCACTGCTATTTTCGATGTTTAGCACCAAAATTATAGTATAGTAGCAGTGAAATTTCAATGCTATAGGCACTGCTCAGTAGTGGAATTTCACTACTATAAATGTTGTAGCCCTGTAAGTCAATATTAGGTAATTTGGGAAAAATCTCACATTTTGGGAATCAATTACTCCATATAGTTTTGGACATATCTTAAACATACTAACTCCAAATTTGTCGGAGATCATAGATTTACATTCTACTCTTCAAGATCTTTCCGATGATATGTCACATGAGGGGGTTTTGACAAACTTTTGGACAAGTTCACCATGCTCCCATTTTTCAAATGGGAATGGGATTTTTCCCAAATTATCTAATATGGTGTTCTGTGAAATTTCGTTTGTTAATAGCGTTTCTCAGTAAGCGAATGGAATCCCCGATATCTTGATGTAAAAACCGTTGATAAAATGCTGCTATGCCTTCGATGTATTGTAGTGAGCTCTTATGTGTATGCATAGCTATAAGAATATATATGCATCAAACTCATCTAATAAAAGATAAGGAAAAGAGAAAGAAAAAACAAAGACATTTGTATGTAAGCTTATCTATATTCCTTTATGCACGTCTATGCATAGCTCTATGAAGAAAGCTCATCGATATTCATCTATGTACATCTATACACAACTATGCATAGCTCTATGAATAAAACATACATATAGCTTTTATGCATAATGCATATGCATAGAGCTCTATGCATGAAGCTCATCTATATTCATATAAACAAAAGAAAAAGTAAATTGACCATACAAAAAAGAAACATGTAAAGCCTAGCAAAGTTATCTCAAGGATATTTAAAAGACAAGAAGCTACAAAAAAATTTAAAAAATAAGTATTATCTAGTAGAAAAAAAAGAAAAAGTTAAGATTAATTGAGAATGCTAAGAATAACTAATAAAATATAGCTTATACTGTAAATTATTTTTTTTAAAAAATAATAAACTTACTAGATCATATGTATGTATCTATATATATATGTATATATACATACATACATATACATATACATATACATATACATATACATATACATATACATATACATACACATATACATACACATATACATATACATATACATATACATATATATATATACACACACACACACACACACACAAACACATAAATACATATGCACATACATACATATACATACATATATACACACACATATATATGTCATGTACAAACACACACTTGTATTCTATTGTATGTATTTATTTAAAGAAGCTTTGAAATGATGATCAAAACAATAGAACTTATGGTTTCACCTTAGGCCACATGACTAACAATAAAGATAATGTTGTTGGTTGTGTGTCCTGGTTTCACTAGGACATAGGTAACAAACCAATAATAAATATCATGGTCTTGTAGTGTGTAGCATACATTTATTGATATTGTTGTTGTTCTCCCAATTAATGCATGCAAAATAGGAAACTAGAGAATAGAAGCATGTTATTCCAATGATTTGACATATGAAATTATTCTTGATGAGAATCCAAGAAGAAATGACATAAACATTATTACATATTCTTATAAAATTGAATTTCTATAATTAATTTATCAATGATGTTCAACTAGTGAAATTTTACCATATGGCCACATTGTCCTTATAATTATCTTTCCTTGTGTTATTTAATCTAGTAAACATAAATTAATAATTTTTGTGATAAATATTTGATGTACAAAAAAATATGCACAAAAATACTACTCTTTTAAAATAGAAACTACATGTCAAAATTACTTAGTAAATACATACTTTTCTTGCATGCAAAGTAGAGGTAGAGTTACATTTTAACTAAGGAAGTGTTTAACACTTATGATTATACTATGTACGTGTTCAAATTTGGGACATGCCATATACAATATATTTGTGGCACAAAAATTTGGCATTTTATATTTTCAATTTTTAATAAGACCATATTTTTAACATTATGACTCATAGTATGATATTTCATTAGAAAAGGTCAATGTGAAATTATATTGTGAAGTGGGTAACATTAGCAAATTTTAGAAAAACAAATAGCTACTTTTTTCTATAAAAATGCTTGGAAGGTGAAAAAAGTGAGGAAATTTATTGTACAATCATTGGGTGATATCTTGAGCTCTTTCAAATAAGAACTATTTTAAAAAAAAGAACATTAGAAAAAAAAACAAGAAAAATATAGGATATACCTATTAGTAGGCATGCATAGCTCTTATGTATACATTAGAGAGCTCTAAATGCATGTCTCTTATGCATACATTATAGAACTCTTAATGCATACGAGCCTCGGGAGGTACATTGGTAAGAAACCCTATGTATCACATGCATTCAAGGGGCATTTAAAAAACCCCTTGTGAAATTTTCATGAATAAAATGACCCTTTTTCTTTATGGACTTAAGGGTTTTGTTCTCAAAATTGATTCAAAAAACCCCTTTTGTAAATGTATTTTTATAAATTTACCTTAAATTTTTAAATTAAAAAAACTCTTGAGTTGAACTCACGTACTATGCTTACATATTTTTAGGCAAACCCCCCCGTGATAAGAGTGCTATTGCATGCATGAAGCTCTTACGCATGTATTAGAATAGTTGTCAATGCATTAACTTAGAGATCTAGATAATGCATGTATAAGAGCTTTAATGCCTGTATTAAATCTATTAAGCATGTATATAGCTCTTATGCATGCATTAGAGATATTTTATGCTTGAATTAAAGCTCTTTACAAATGTGCCATAAGTATGTAAAAGAACTCTAATGCAAATAGTAATAGCTTTATTACCTACATGAATTAGAGGTATATGCATGCCTAGAACTACACATGTATAAGGACTCTTTTGCATTTGCATCAAAACCTCTATGTAGGCATTAAATGCATAAATTTCTAATCAAGATTACTTTCAAGAACTTGAGGGTGTGGCATTAATATCAAAAATGTGGTGTTGCTTACCTCAAGATAAGATGGAGTGATAAGTTGAGTCATTTTAAGAACAAAGATTATGAAATAAAATTGAACTTACAAAAACAAAACAAGATAAATGAATAATATAGCTATTATGCATGTAGATAGCTTTTATATCTCCTAAGCCTATGTGATTGAGTAGGAGCATACTTTTTAATATGATGAATTTGTGTAAGATCTAAAGGGCCTTACTTACCTGAAAGGCTATTTTGTGAGAAGAGGTTAAAAGTAGTATGATGCATAGCAGGGTGATGTTATGGGCACTTGATATCCACATGGATTGAAAAGAGAGAGTCATATAAAAGAACATGGATATAGACACTCACTTCTTGGGATATAAAACGGTGTACATGGCTCCACTTCTTTGTTATATGTTGCTAAATAGATTGACACTCCTATAGCATCTTCACCCTTCAACAGTGGCTTCAATGGTAAGTGACATCATAAAACAAATCGTCAATAGAGCATAAAAGTAAGAATCCATATATGCATCACTGCTTGAGTCTAAAAAAGCGTCAATAAAAATGGCTATATAAACATCAATAAAATCATCAAGCTTGTTTTCTATCCAAAAATTTTCCCCCCTAGTTGTTGTGATTTTGCAATAACTTTAAGTGTTTTTAGTTCTCATAGCTCATCATTGACTCTCTTATCCTCAACTAGATCCATTGCCCCAAATACATCTATTTCTAGAAAGATCTCTCCATCTACATCTTTGTTAATGGGTGGACCCTTGTTTTGTTATGGGAAAAGAAGGTAGTTCATCCATATCATCCTCATCTAATTTTGGCATTGGAGGTGGTTGTGTTGAAAGTGCAAGAAAGGTTTGCACTCATAATGGAGTACACACACGGTTTGTACTCATGATGGAGTACACACATGGTTGGTATTCATAATGGATGACACACATAACTTTGCAAGAGAGGGAGAGCTCACTATGAAAGATTGCGCTAGGCAAGAAGATGACCAAAATGGTAATATGTAAAAAGGGTACAATATCCTAGGGATGGTGCCTTTTATAGTTCCAAGGCTCCCATATGCCCTAAAAAACACATGTGTAAATTCCCCTAAGCCCCATGTGCAGGGTAAAAAATAAGACACCTTTAATAATGTGTAAGTGTAGATGAGTGGGCAAATATGTGCTCTATAAAAACATAGAAATTTATAAAATTGGGTGAATCTTTTGGAATTCTTATACAAAATTGTAGTGCCTACTGTATTTTTGGCAAATCTTTCTTCATTCCCTCTAAAAATTTGGATATAATTGGGTAAATATTCTTTTGAATTATTGGTATAAAATAGCCCAAAAATTTTGGAGAACCCTAAAAAATAGCCATTGGGCTATAAATAACATCGATGTTTTTCCCTACCCATGTGCCTAGGCCAATCCCCCATATGTATGTGTTTATCCCTTCATTATAAACCATCCCCTCCTACAATGATTTTGTCCTTAAAACTAAAGGGTGGTAGCACACACATATACAATGGAGATATACAAAACCTAAAAATCATGACATAAGTCACTGTTAAGGAAGACCCAAATACCATAACATTAGTAGCATGATTGCAATTTGCTAGGGTGAAATGGAAAGGTTGAGGGAATCCCGTTGATGATAAAGCTAAGCAATCTCCTACTTGATCAAAGGGAAAGTGTGAGAGACCACTATTGATGATGAAGGTAGCTGAATATCCCCAAGGCCAAATGAAAGATTTAGGAAGCTAATGTCAATGATGAGGCTAGGTATAATCCTCTTGGGTCAAATGGAAAAATGTAGTATGCATCACGGACCCTCTAATCCAATGTAGCAATAGCTCTTGGGTCAAAATGTAATCTCAAGTCTGGGGGATAGCTCCATCCTCGTGACCATAACATGGAACTGACATCCAGGGTATCCACCAAATGGAAACAGAACTCCTAGTTGGAATTTCAAATGGTTCATGTAGAACAAGGCCAAGGAACATCACTAGTGAATCTAAATGGTATGCGAGGTAATCATCTACCATACATCCCAAGTGGCATTTGATGCACCAAAAAATGAATAGTCTGGCTCCAAAGAAACGAGGGTCATGTAGACAATCATGGAAGTTGAAGAAACACATCTCAAATTTAGCACCGGGTGTAGTAGGAACTCATCTGAACCAATGTCGTCATCCACTATAGCATAGATTGAATCATCTTAAGCATGATCCACTCCATCAATGTGTGTATAGGAACAATCCTAAATATACACAAGATGGGATTAAAACAATTTCAGAGATGTCTTGGGAGGAGCTCCAACAAAACTCCAAGTCTACGTAACAGTTGGAGAAGCTACTACAGAAGTCCTATATCATCATGCTCCCATCAAGTGAGAAGAAAGTATTCAACACTCTATATGTTATTGAAGTATTCCAATTGCCGTCTGAGGGGGAGGCTGAGATCAAGCCAGGCGATCTATTTAGGGGGTTCATCCCAGTCGAGCGATGGGGCGAGGAGTTCAAGATGACGGGCACAACATACAAGGACTGGCAAAAGAAAATGTTTTTTATGGTGGAGATGATTAGTATCACCCACAAACAATATTGCATGTCTAGAAAGACCTTAGGGATGGTGAAGGATGCTCTCTTGAGGTAGAACAAAGGTGGCATCGACAGAAGTCTTGTATCACAACATGAAGGAACAGATAGGGAATCTCACCTGCCCAAACACAAAAACAAAAATTGACCCATATCTAAGGGACTTGTTTAAGGCACAAGAAGGAGCCAAAAAAGAGAAGGAGGATGCCGGCACCACAAGTAGGATGTAGACCCCAAGGTTTATGCAACACAAAATCCCCAAGAACAGTCAAGTTCGTGTTAGAGCTATTAGGCATACAACTTTAATGTAGCATTCGAGGAGATATCTCAATGCAATAGAGTTCTCTAATGCTCTTATGCAACATTAGAGGGGATATCTCATATCATAAGAGATCCTTATGCATGCACTCCAACTATTGGCATCCATATTATAGCTCTTATACATGTGCATGCTCTTATGCATGCATTAAAGAGCTTCTATACATGCATTAGAGACCTTAGTACATGCATTAAGGGACCTCCTAAGTATAGATAATGCAAGCATGCATAAGCGTTTTACTACATGTGGTAGAGATATATGTCTGCATTAAAAGCTCCATGAGAGCATAAAGTGCTTGAACTACTAATTAAACATACTCCCAAGTGGGTAAGTGAGTGCAATTATTAATACAAAACTAATACGATAGTGATTTATACCGTATGATAAGATAGGGTCATATATTAATCTCTTTCAAGGAAGACCTTCAAAAAAAAGGAAGACCTACAAAAAAAAAGGAACACGAGTAATGGATATATAGCTATTAGGCATGCATGTAGATCCTGTCCATGCATATAGATCTTATCATAGTGATTTATACTGTATGATAAGATAGGGTTTCAAGGAAGACCTAAAAAAAAAAGGAACACGAGTAATGGATAAATAGCTATTAGGCATGCATGTCGATCCTGTGCATGCATATAGATCTCTTAATTGACACATAAGGTCTCTTATTGCATAAGAGCTATTGTACTGATAGATATGTCTTAGTGCATAAGAGCTATTGTAGAGAATGAGATCATCTCTTTTGGATGCATAAAAATCTTATGCATGCATTAGAGAGCTTTTATGCATTGGAGCTCTTGATGAATGCATTAAGGTCTCTCTTATGTAAGGATAAGTTTGCATAACAGATCTAATGCATTAGACCTCTTGATGCATGCATGAAAATCTCTCTTATGTAAGGGATAAGTTTGCATAAGAGATGTAATGCATGCATCAAGAGCTTTAGTTAAGGCATTAGAGCTATATGCAAGACTCTAGCTCTATGTATGCCCAAGAATAAGAACCTCTATGCAAACACAAACTGCATAAATCCTAATTAAAAATAATATGTTTCAAGGGTGTAAGATAAGCATGAAAATATTTAAAAAATGAGGATAGAGCGATTAGTCTTACCTCAAGAAAAAAGGGGCTAATATGTTGAGCACCGTGCAAGCAATCACATAAAGGGAGAGAAATCAAACTTGGTTAAACTTGTACTAAAATAGTTTTTCTACCTACCTCTGTGTAAAAGAAATATTATTATTTTTTAAATATCAACTGACCAAATCCTCATTAGATGCCTCATTCGAGGGACGCAAAAAGATTCACAAACCGGCATGGGATTTAGCTTGTGTGGTTCACATGTGCTGTCTCTGCTGCTATAGTAGGCACTAGAGTATTCTGATGATTAGAAATGAGAAATGAAGAGCTGGAGTTGGTCGTCGTCGTCAGGTGGTGGTGCGATCGGGGATCATTTAATGTGTTGAAGAGGTGGGCGGCATATAAATGTTGAAGAGGTGGTATTGAGCAAAGGCAATGCAGACAGTTGATTAAAAATGTGGTCAGCGAGGGGGAGGGCCTCAGGTACTCCTCTCTGATTATTATTAATATTATTATGAATCAATGGGAAAGATGCTAAGTTGAGCTGCTGCGTCGATGTACGTGACGTCGAAACCTTTCTGAAGTAGCTCCTGCAAAATCCACTTAAAATCGAGAAGCTGTTTGCATGAGATTCGAACATATTTACTTACCTCTTGTTCTTTTCGCCACTGGAACGCGCACAGTCTGCTTCCACACAGGTTTCCTACGCTTCGACTGCTGCCACAATTTGCTTCTTGCAAGTTCTCATGACGAGCACCGGCTTCCAAATTCTCGACTACCACAATTTGCTTCTCGCACCTGCAACTGGCCCAGATGCTCGATAAAGCGGTTCATATGCTCCACAATCTCAAGCAAGCATATCGAAGCGGTTCATATGCTCGCCCAGCAGGCTGCCCGTGGGCACTGATTCCACCTTTTCTTGCAGGCTTCCTGCCAGCTCAAAGCCCCGTGCCACCACCCGCCTAAGCTCGTCTTCACAGGTCAACTCTTCCTGACGATCCATTATTCGAATACCTACTCTCAGTCTCTGACAGAAGACTGCATGCTGCATGGCCCTCACAACAAGTCAACACTGCTCACATGTCCAGCCACCCACTAGCAAGACAAATCACTAGAAATAGATTCACACTGAGCAATAGATTCAACGTTTAGGCTCAACCGGGATTTAGAGTCCAAAATCACTAGAAATCATACAAATGCAGGGATTTATAACTAACACGTACAAATTTCATCCCTTACTATTTAAGGTAACGTCCAATTCCGATCGGGATCTATGAATTTCAGCCGAGAAAAACACACGGGGCTTATGTGAGCATTAGTTCCGCAAACTCTTTGTGCATGCATGTGTTTCTAGGCTTTGTGTTGGTGCAGTGAGGTTTCCCCAATAGAGAATGAGCACCTCTTTAATCGATTGACACCAGTTTTGTAACATCACCTATTACGTGGATATCTTCAAGATGTTTTTCCAAGCTATATCTATGATGAATTTTAGATGGCATATTCTTTGCATTTACCTTCTCATCCTACTTCCTATGACTTGAAAGCCATTACAAAAATTTAGTACTCAGCCTAGTATATATTCACAATGATGTCTAAAGGTAACAAGATCGTATATGATTTAAAAGTGACATTGATAAAATTCTATTTACAACCCATATGAAAGAGCATTTTTTAATATGTAAATGAAGTTAGTTACATTGCCACTTTTTTAAAGGGAGAATACATACATACATATTTACAGAACTAAAACTGAGTACATCCAGTAGTTCAACCCCTTAAAAATATAAGTTGCGACCAACATGAAAGTAAACCCAACTAAAACCCAAACCTTCGTGGAAGGACATCCCTTCAGGATCTTCTCCCTCTCATTGTTATTAGCCATGTCCCTTGAATTTTAAGATTCGATTCCATGAGCATCCTATACCCATGCCAGGACTTGTGATTGTCCATCAGCCAGTTCCTTCTTATCACCCAGCTAATTGAGTTGTTCCTCAATTTCAAATGGTAATAAAGGTTGGACCCTTTAGAAGTATGCACCAATATCTCAGTATTATTATTAGAAGCCCCCATAGACCCAAAAATGTTTCCTTATCTACATTGTACTATTGGAAGTAATTTGATCAATTCTACTAATCACTGTTTGTATCGCATTTAAAATTTTTGATAAAAGAAATACACAATTGAAAACTTTAAAATCATCAAAATGCTATCCGATACCACTCCCTACCTGTCCTTGAAAAGATGTGTAATCTCTTTGAGCAATCTATTCATCGAAAATTTCCACAATATTGGAGGGAAGAATACATGTATAAATTTTCATGTCTAGGGTAAAGTGCATGACATGATAATGAGGATGTGGCAGACTTCTTGGAAAGGATGGAGGTTGCATGCATAAGCAACCATATTAATGAGTCGGTACAGGTGTTGCGGCTTCTGAGCATCTGTTTGAAAGGGGATGCAAGGACCTGGTAGAGGACTTATGAGGAGTCATTGAGGGTTGTTGTTCCACATCTTGATATGACTGAAAATGGATTAAAGACAACACTTAGCAACAGGTTCAAGAAGATAGAAGACCCCGATGAAGAAATTTTCTTTGCTATGGGAGACTCTATGCAGGGCTTTAGGGGAAGACCAGGTGCCGCCTGATATGATGAAGAAAAACAAGTTTGTAGCCGGACTTAAGAGGAGTATTCGCTGGAAAGTGGAATTGAAGAAGCCCAGGTCTTTTGAGGATGCGGTAGAAATTGCTAAGTCAAAAGATTGGAAGCTGCAACGAATGAATCAGTTGGGGATGATTCCAGTTGTAGCACAGCCGGAGATTCGTAGAGTGGAGGCTACACCCATGAATGCAGTGATTGAGAGGATGAAGCCCACTGAAGCCCAAGCTATGCAGATGGTGCCTCAAGCTAGTCAAGGAGTACCTATGGTTCCTGCAGGCTCTGATGAAGGATTGCGGCAGGATATGAAACAGATGGTTGATCTTATGAAGAATTTGAGCTTGAATTTAATGGGAAGCACAGGTGGTGGACGTGGTAGGGGCCATGGCAACAATCATGAAGGGGGAGATGGACAAGCAGGGTATGGACGTGGACGTGGTAGGGGCCGTCGTTTCATCCCTACATGCTGGAACTGTGGTGAGCTTGGTCATCTGAGTACAGATTGTGATAAGCCTCAGCGTATGGGTGGTGATATGTACCCACTACCTTCATAGTTACCTGACACGTCAAATGATTATGGTATTGATATTAGAGATTAAGCAGGCCCCAGTGGAATCACAGCTGAGGAGAAGGGAAAGGCAAAGGTCATCAATGTTGTTACTCTGGAGAATGTTCAGGTGAGAGAAGAAGGGGATGTGATGCCTGTTGGCAAGCGCACAACAGATGAAAGAGAAGGAAAAGGGGTGGCTGGACCCAGCTGTAAGAAGGGGAAGCAGCAGGAAGGAGAAGATGTGAAAGCCAAAAGGAAACGGAAGCCTCGCAGAAGGTTCCAGGTGTCAGACTTCCCACTGGGGGGGATGGGCAAACCAGCTATGACTTGAAATCTGATTTGGTCAACAGGAAGGCAAATATCACCTTTGGACAGTTGGTGGAGATGGTGCCAAAATTGAGAAGACAATGGAAGAGACTGGTGAATCCAATGGAAAAGGAGTCAGAGAAGAGGTCAGTCAAAGTACTATCTTTAGAAGAGCTTCCAGATATTTGCCCTATTGTGGAGGTGTGGAGTAAAGGTAGGAGCCTTGGTCAGGCCTATATAGATGGAGGAGCTCAAATCTGTGTGATTACCCAATCATGTGTGGAGCAGTCAGGCTTGAGGGTGTCTGGGGTTTCTGGGTTTCGAATCAGGATGGCTAATCATCAAAAGGTAAAATGTCTTGGTATGATAAAGGAATTGGAAATTGAAGCTTTTAATGTTAAAGCTACTGTAGATTTTCATGTGATGCCTGTGGATCTTGGTGCTTTTCCAATTATTCTTGGACGACCCTGGTTGCGAGTGGTGGGTGCAGTACAGGACTGGAGGTATGGGACCATTTCTTTGCATAATAAGCAGGGTAATAAAAGATCTTTTCAAATGCATAGTAGGAGATCTTTAAATGATGTGTGGGAGAGGCCATAGGATTCAAGTGAAGAGGAAACTACTACCACCACTTCTGAATCAGAGACGGATTCATCGACCACCCACTGCTTCTAGTGGAGAAGGGGCAGATGTGGCTTTTCTTATATCAGAGCAACAAAGTAATAAAGATAAAGAAGTGCATGAAGTGGGTGCTGAGGGAGAAGATACTATGGGATCATATGAAGTGATCGAGGAATTACTGCAACCAAAGATAGAAGTGAAGAAGAAGCAGGAGCTGATTGAAGGAATGCTGAGTCCGGATCTCTCGAGCGGAGAAAAGGTTAGATATGTTAATATGCTGTCTCAGTTTCCATAATTGTTCATCACTTCTTATAAAGAGATTTGAGGATTTAAAGGGCCATACTTGAGGATTGAATTAAAGGAAGGTGTAAAAACAGTTAGGCAAGGGGGATTTTTTTTGCGAGCTTTTTTTGTCGAGCTTTTTGGAGCAATGAACAAGGAGTCCGAGCTTTGCAAAGGACCATGACCTTACTATGAGCTTTGTAAAGGACCAAGAGCTTACTTACATATAAATAACAAGCTTTGAAAGATCAACAATATAAATTTCAATCTTTTGATCCACATCATACTTATTGATATAATTACATATATTCATATATGTAACTAAATGCATGCACCTCATACATATACACATACAAAATATACATATACATACATACATGCAAGAGCTACCTACATACATACTAACATATATACATACATACATACATACATACTTTCTTACTTACTTAAATATAAAAAACAATCCTTTAAAGATAAAAAATATATATATCGATCTGTAAAGTTCCAAACCATGAAAATCTCGATTACAAAGTCTTTGATCCACATCATACTTATTGATATAATTATATATATACATATATCTACCTAAATTCATACACCTCATACATATACATATACATACATACATATATACAAGAGCCACCTACGCAGCACTAACATATATACATACATTGCATACATACATACTTTCTTACTTACTTAAATATAAAACACAATCTTTTAAAGATCAAAAATGTATATATCGATCTTTAAACTTCCAAACCATGACAATCTCGAATACAAAGTCTTTTGATCCACAAATTATAGCATTCTAATTATAGCATTCTTCTACATGTCATCCCGACCTAATGAGAAATCTCCTAGACATGCTTTGGCTACCTCCATGTCATTCTCTATCCCCATATAGTGCCTTTTTAACTCTTGGCATGCACGTCCCAAGCCTCCACATCCTGCAAAAACGTCCAAGACACTATCTCCTTCACTTGAGAAGGTCTCCACTAGCCACCTACAATGAAATACAATCATAAACGTGCATCTAAGTATTTTGAAAAAGTAGCTATGAAAATGACCAGAATGAAAATTATCTCACCTAAAGAACATAGGAGATCTTTTTGCACCACCTCGAATGTAGCGCTCCAAGACCATTGTGCGTTGGAATGGATGCTTCTTATTCTTCTCAAAAATGAAATTTTGTTGAGCGTTGAATAACTTCTTTGAAACATTTTGCCCAGCCTCACAATCAATAATAGGGACATGGCAATTTACTCGATAGAATATACTAAGCGCCAATGTATCCACCTACCATAACGAGAAAACATTATGTTTGGATATCCATACCACATAACATGTATACACAAAGGGAAATATTTCAGAGATTATGACTTACCCGTTCTCCATTGTCATACAAATAACTTGATTCCACATGAACAGACATTGTTCGATGCATGACCAATCCAACTTTCTTTCCCATGGAATATATTTTAGGAAGTTGATCCATTAGACTCAAACACACAAACCAACCCTCATAAGCCACAAACAAACCAACAAAACTGAGTGTGGCACGTATCAATGATGAAGAAACTTGATTCCATGAGGGACACCCATCTGTATCTCCATCAACAACCTGTAAACCTGTAGGAAAGTCAGCCCATACGAGGCGAGCCACTGTATCAGAGGGAGCACCTCTATGAGATAGAGCCTTGGGAATCTTCATCAAGAATTCTTCCACACTACATAAAAGATTTATGATGTTTGGTTTTGGTAAGTACAACTTGGAAAACTAATTATATGGTGAAATTATTCTTTTTACCTATCTGAGCCCTCCGAAAGAGTGTGGATACCAAGGTAGTCCAATATGGATGATTTGTCCGCCATTCCAAATCGTTGAAACATGAAGATCTCATGTGACAATGTGGGTGTAACACTAGTGCGCACCAATCTGTGTTGTAAAGAGTCACAATGAGCTAAGAACTTAACTATGACTTCACAATGTCCATAATTAAGTAGAGAGAGATCACTTACTCATTTTGAGATCGCAAAGCTCGGGGGGGTCACTATATGTAAAATATCCCTATCACGTGCGTTCAAGGCCTATATTTTAAATCCCTTATTTGTGAATTTTTTAATCTATATAATATCCCCTTTTCTTTATGAATCTGTAATTTTTTTTGAAAAAATTTTAAATCATACCCTTATGTAAATATATTTCTATAAGTTTCATAAATTAAAATTATGCTTCTGTTGAATGCACGTGATATTCACATTTTTTTGTGAGTGACCCCCCCGAGTCGCAAAGCCAATAGCAATTCTCCTTCTTGCTTCTTGTCCACAACCAAAAATTGACATTTGACCCGGACATGGTGTGAGGGGCTATGAGACCAAGCTAGAGAAAGCAAAATAAAGATATTACAATATATTACTTTTAATGTTGCATAAAATCACTCTATGACATTCAAAAGAACATACCTTTGCGCACTCGAGACATCCATGCCTTCACACGATGATTGCCATCCCATACAAGAAACTTCTTACCACTGAGATCCTCCCACTTAGTTCCTTTGATTTCATCCTCAAATCTGTCATGTTGTACCACCCAGTTTGGTCCCCATTCTTGCAAGTCTATTTGTGTGACCGCGAAATACATAGAGCTTCCTGGACGTGTAAGTGAAACTAAAAAAGGAGGAGATGCTTCGACATAACCATGGCAGTCAAAAGAATCACAAAACACCTCAAGTTGGGTAGAAACTGTACAGATGGATTCATTTGGAATCAGCCTGCATAAAGGGACCAATGGGGTAGAGGAATTGCGTTGCACAAAAAACTTAGTGAATACATCACCAAGCAATCCCAATTCAATAGATTTTCCAAGAGGCCTTCTATGGGTCTCCCCTTGACCAGTACTAGATTCAGGAATCTCCGTGTGAGTTGGAGGAGGTGAGCTCATTTCGTTCTCCAACACAAGCACTTCTTCCTCATGACCAAGAGAATTATGCGCTTCTGTTTCCTCTCTAACACGAGATACATGTGAGGACAAAGGTGTCCGTGATTGAGCTTCCTCGCTAAGAGTAAAACAAACACGCCCAGATCTTAGTGAGTATCCCCTGTTGTCTGTAAGACACACACACCAAGCCCAAGTAAGCATATCTAAACCAATAAAACACAATCTCAATAGAATCTTGGCTATTCACATCATATACCTTTCTTAGTCTTTGCCTGTTGTTTTCCTGCTTTTCTTGGAGCCATCTTCCTTTCTTTTGCCTTGAATATGAGTAGCAAAAAGTTTGAGCTGAATCACACATAAACCCTACTTCATGTATATAGGAAAACATCAACCTCACACACAAACATCTCTTACTAGTGTGTGTGTGTGTGGGGAGAGAGAGAATAGCATAGACATGAAGTGAAGCCACGGATTATATTGAAGAGCTAGAGTTGCAAAATGGGCTCTTCTGGTTAGAGTGCACATTTGAGGAGAAACCAATAAACCTGAGCTTCCTAGCTTAATACAAGAGCCATTGAAGGAGCTAATATATATTGGCTGTTCATGGTGGTAGTGATGCAAACCCATTGCAGTGTTTCGTCCGAGAGGACCATGATATAAGCGTAGAAGGACGTGCAGGTGCAAGAACCATTATGCAAGCCTTACTACTGAGAAATGCACCCGAACTCGTCTGCCCATTTCTTCGTCATCATCATTACGATGATCCATAGCCAAATGTGAGCTCAAATTCATTGTGCCATATGTTCAAGCAATGATAAATGCGTACAAGAAATGCACCATTCAAATGGGACTTACACGACTCTCTGTTGTGTGAGCTTGTGCTTTAAAGTTTCCTATTCCTATTGGGAGAAGTAAAGGTAAGCCTAATGTATCTAATATTTGAATGGGAGTAAAGGTGCTAAGCCTAAGGACGTAAAGGTAAGCCTAAGGTATCTAACATTTCAATGGACGTAAAGGTAAGCCTAAGGTATCTAACATTTGAATGGGAGTTAAAAAATTCTATGTTGTGTATAAATTCACATGACCTCTATGCTATGTATATATTATATGGCTAAAGGTTGTGGTAGAACTAAAGTACTTAATGTTTATAGGAAAAGGTAAACATAAGGTACCTAACATTTAGGTTCCTTTAGGTGCCCACCCACCCACCTCCCCTCTCCTATGTACATCTTGATGCGTCCACCACAGGCAATGTGTGCCCTCTTTTTCTAGAGCGCCAACGCACAATATTGGGCTCCAATAGCCCCTACACCTGCATTCGAGAGAGCAACCTTCCAAATGCAAGAGATAAGGAGAGTTCTCAACCATTGTTACCCGCCTACGCTAGAGATAAGGAGAGATACCCGCCCACGCTAGAGATAAGGAATACGCTAGAGATACGCTAGAGATAAGGAAAAATATCAATGTTTTCGGAATACGCTAGAGATAAGGAAAAATATCACTGGAAAAAAACGTTGCTCGCATTCTGCAGAGAACCTTCCAAACGCAAGGGTAAGCGAAACCTTCCAAATGCAAGGATAAGCGACCATGCTCGTGCATTTCCACCCCCCCGGCAGAGCCGGGGGATGGTCTGCGCTAGACCATCCCCCGGCTCTGCCGGGGGGGTGGAAATGCACGAGCATGGCTTTTAACGGTCGTCTTCTCCAGCTATTAACGTCATCTTCTCCAGCTGTTTCTCAAACTCCGCCTCCTCAACAAAACATCCAGCGACGCCTGCGTCTTCGCCTCCACCTCCTCAAACGCCACCGGCTCCTCCTCTACATTTGCTCATACACGCCTCCATCGCCTCTCGCTTTCGGTTCTTCGTAAGAAGGAGCAACCTTCTCTTCTGCGTTCATTGTTGGAAAAAGTTACTCGAGTCATCCAAGTCCAGGATGTGCCAAGACATTATGATGGTGATTCCATCCTAGAGTTTCCACCAACATATGGCAAAATAGGAAATATGGATGGAATGGAGCAAAAATATGATGGTCACCTATGGACACGTCCAGTAACATCAAACATGTCTCTAAGTTGTACCGTGCGTATTAGCTATTGTGTTGGTACTTTGGAGTGCCATAGGCTCAACTGTCCTTTTTACTTGAACAATAAAAGGTATAACAACACCTTCTTTCATGGACATCTGACAAAAAAGATTGCAATTGGACTTTTGACAAAGGATGAGAAATCTAAAATAGTTTGTCACTTTTGTCGCAAAACTGCACATTGTGTGCAAGTGTGTAGATGTATTGTGTATTACGTAATGCCTCGTGACACAACTATTACAAGAATGATGCTCCACACTGGGCTGCATGAACATCCCAGTTCAGCCAGGAACTTCAAGGTCAATGTTGGAGCGCGTGAAAATGTTTGTTTCTCAAGTGCTGAAAACCCAGAGAAGTGCTTGTCCTCGAAAAATACAGATGGATATTGTGAAGGATATGCTATTTTCCTCCATGATGAATCAAAATGATGAGCTACCTACAAGTATTGGGGATCATGAGCTCTGCAATTTTTTGGAGGAGTTGAGTCCTCTTGTGGAAAACCAGAGGTGAGTATTCACCCTATAACTTAATTATATTTGGAAGTATTTTTCTACATTCGGTCCTCTCTTTATTGTGAAATTATGTTTTTTAGGTTTAGACCAGGAGAAAAGAAAATTGATGCCACCAGGAGAGGGCTTTGATAGCATCCTTCTTATATAGAGAAGATCTCACTATTCATTTATACAAGGTAGCCGTTTCCCAGGACAAGGTGGCCCTGATGACAAATGTTATGTCTTTAAGATGTCTTTGCGAGGACCAGCATCAGGCGTGGACTTGGTGAATCGCATCAGGCGTGGACTTGGTGAATCGCATGCGGTGTGACTGTGGAGGTGACTTGTCAAAGTCCTGGGTTTTGTTTGATCACACTCATCGAGTTTTTGGTTGGTCAACAATGGCTTGTCATGTTTACGACCCAAGGTGAGACTACGAACTCCAATTTTTTCATTTCTTTCATTTACCTTGAATGATAGCTGACTGAAAAAATTATCTCCAAAATCTTATAGTGTTCAAGAGCTGTTGACAATTGCCACATGCGAAATGAAGGAGGAGGATACAAAAAGCCAAGTACTATTTTGGGAAATGCTGAATAGCACAATGGAGCAATGCGGTTATGCACCCGCACACTTCTATGGGTTTATGGCTGATGAAGCAGGGTCTAATTGGTGTGCAGTTAGGACCATTTTCAATGGGGGTCCGCACAACATTATGGAGGATAGGGAGCGAACGTGCTTATTCCATTGGAAATAAAGTTTGATGAAGCATGCTAAACAATGTGTGAAGGCAGAAAGTTGACAACACCATATTGACTTGTATGAAGAATGGAGATTGGCAACCAATAAGGAGTCAGCTTTCTTAAAAAGTAAAGAGATTCGTGAGTGATGGAGAAATGGACATGTTCATGAGGGAAAACTATTAGTGATGGATACGTGAATGAGTTGGTGGGAAGTACGAATAGCACATTGGGGCAACCTCATGTCAAGGGTGAGAAATTTTATGGAGAACTGATATGTTGTATGGATGCATTTGCATTGGAGTCAATTTTATGAATTCTTGTATGAAACCTCTTGTGTGCAGGTGGTCTTAAGCTCGGTGGATTTAGCACAAACCCCTCGAACAAACTTATCTGAAAGTGTACATGGGAGTTGGCTTGCTGGTGAAGGATACAAGGAAAAGGTTAGCTTGTATGATGCGTGCATTTCAGATATGGGAAACGCTTTACTACAAAGTGCAAAGCAATATGCATATCAGATGGGGAAGCACAAAGGTGAGGGACCAAGCTTGAGCAAGTTGCTGGACAGGGTAGCAGCAAGGTCAAGACTGACACCACCACAAGTGGCTCGCATGGTCCATGAAACAGTAGCTAATACTCCTATGTATGAGGAATCAAGGCCTCTACATGGAGATAAGGAGACTATTCAACAGAAGAGGGTGAGGACAACGGAAGTAGACCAATGCTCACATCGTCCAGGTTATGTCATGCAGAGCAGACATCGTCAAAATCGGGGAACAACAAGAAGAGTAAGTTTTGGAGATAGATCTAGAACAAACAGTGCAGCAAGTCCCTCTTCAAGGGGAGGACCAAAAAGTCCAATGACTGGAGGAAACAAAGATGTCGGACATGAAGAGCCTAAACAACATTATGGCACAATGAGCGGAGGACAACATTATGGCACAATGAGCGGAGGACAAATGCATGTAAAGGAAGAGGCCGTTGGACGCACAATGTGGGCCAGACGAACCCCATTGAACTCAAAAGTCAAATGTTTGGGAGGTATTGATGGAAGACTTAAGTGCAACTCATACATACAGGGAAACTCTATTGGAGTTGCTGCCCCTAGCTTCTACTCAGAGCGATGACATCCTGGTCCGGGAGGGCCAAAGGCTCAAATGATGTGGTTTTGTCCTTCAGATGTTTCACACACATGGCATGTAGATCCAAACATAATATACAAGCCATCATACCCAGATATGTGGAAAGTGGATGTTGGGACCAACATAACCAGCCAAGAGGTAGATAAATTAGTAAAGGCAGGGTTCAAGTTAGATGTTACTCATGAAGAACCTTTTGTGTCGGGGGTGGGAGAAACGTCCACACAAGCAGGGGGCAACAAAGAAAGTGACAAGAGGCCACATGATGCTACACAGAATACAAAGAGATCAACCAAGTGGAGGCATTGGATTTCCAAAGAAGCAGAAAAGAGGATTGGTAGTGCCGCGGCAATGATAGCGACAGTCCTTAATGAGAGTGCAATGCAGCCATCCCCCTACTCTATTTTTCATTTGGCATGTGAGAGTGGAGAGGACTATTTTATACACATCAAGGTACAACCTTGGTGTACATGTCCTGATTTCATGCAAAGAGAATCTAGAGGAAAGTCTTACGTTGCATGTAAGCATATCTATTTTGTCTTCTTGCGAGTTTTGGGATTACATAAGAATGAGGATATGATAATGCATCAACCGACACTATCACCAGAGGAAGTGGACAATATACTATCACGTCCTCGAAGCAAGGATGTTTGTGCTTATACTTGCTTTAATCAAGCCTGTTTGTGCCTATACTTAAGCTTTAATCAAGCCTCTCATGTTTGTGCCTACTTAAGCTTTAATCAAGCCTTCCATGTTTGTGCTTACTTAAGCTTGTAAGGAAATGTGAAGTCAATCTTTTTGTAAGAAAATTTGAACCAATATTATTTTTGTCTTGCTTTGGGATGGAGTATACTGTCACGTACTCTAAAGTCTTATTGTAGGTAGCTTGCGACGCTATGGTAAAGGAGTTATACCAACCAGATATCTTCTTGTAAGGAAATGTGAACTCAATCTTTTTGTAAGAAAACATGAGCCGGGTATACTTGTTTTTACTTGTGTTGAAATAAACATTGGAAGAAAGATACATAGATAGGTATTTTTGTGCCTATATTTAAGTTTCTTGGACATAAAATGTGTGTTTATATGTAGGAAGGTAGGTATGTAGGTATGTATGTATGTATGCATGCATGTATGTATGTATATATGTAGGAAGGTAGGTAGGTAGGTAGGTAGGTAGGTGTGTTTGAGAATATACATGTATATATGTATGTATGTATGTGAATGTATTTAGGTAGGTAGGTAGGTAGGTAGGCAGGTCGGTAGGTAGGTAGGTAGGCAGGTAGGCAGGTAGGTAGGTAGGCAGGCAGGTAGGCAGGTAGGTAGGTAGGCAGGCAGGTAGGCAGGTAGGTAGGTAGGTGTGTTTGAGAATATACATGTATATATGTATGTATGTATGTGAATGTATTTATTTCTCTTTCATAAATACTTACTATATAAAAGCTCACCAAAATGTATCACTTTTCTTACAAGCTCACATAAAACTATCTTATCTCCAAAAAGCTCGCCAAATAAAGCTCGCAAAAAAATCAAACCCGGCAGGCAAAAGCTTCGCAGGATGGGACGAGAACAAAAGTAACCCAGTATAACATGCTAGAATGAAGCACATTGAGGTGTATTATCACTTTGTGAGGGAGAAGGTTCTAGCAGGAGATGTAGATCTGGTATATGTCAACACAAAGGATCAGGTGGTTGACATCTTCACGAAGGCATTGGGAACAGAGAAGCTCCACATGTTTAGGAGCTTACTTGGAGTGCAGTGTGTGGAGTTGAGCTCGAGAGGGAGTGTTGAGATATCAAGCTAGTGCTACGGTAGACATTTATGACCTGCCTGGGTGACAGCTTTTGCATCTACACCACTGGCATGGTTGGTGAGATTATGGGTGATATGCTGTGCCAGTGGGATGACAGGCTATGTCATAGCCATTTTGGATTACTAAAGATTGGCATAGTTATAGCACCAACACATTTATTTAGGTTCACATTATGGACCAACCCTTGTATGTTTGTAGTAGTTGAGTACTAACTCATGTAGTGTGTACTCTTATCTTTATGTTATGTTGGTTGAGTAGAGAAGAAGAAGATAGAAGAAAATTCAGCCATCCATCTCCCTTGTTCCTTGCTCTCTCTTGTGTGTGTGTGTGTTTGCTTGCTAGGGTTTGAAGATCTCCCTCTCCCCCACATTCTCTTTAGTATAGCAGCATTTTTTCGTTGTTATAGATGCTACACTGAGAAGCGCTTTTTTGCTATTGGGCAATAAAAAAGCACTACTGGGAAATGATTTTTTGCTACTAAACGTGTTGCTTAGCATTGAAAAAGCGCTGCAAAGTAGCAATACATCACTGTTGAGCATCTTGAAAACCTCGATATTTTTCTTCCAAAAATGTTGCCACACTTCCTGGTGTGTTGTAGTGACCCAAACAATCCCAAATTAAATCTTGATGTAGTACAATAAAAGTGTAACCCCTTTGCTTTGTGATATTAGGTTGTGTTTCAAACTAATCGAATTGATCCAAAGTGGTATTATGTTATACAAGTTTTTTCTCATTCAAAACATATCTTTCAAGATAAAGATGTGGAGGCCGAATCTCTAGATGAGGTGCAAGTACTACCTCAAATTAGCTCATTAAAAGAAGACAAAGAAGAAACCATTTTGGAGGGAGCCGATGAAGACCGTGAGGAACATCAATCTGAAGAAGATGATGAGTCACCTATCAATCATGGAAATGCTTGATTGGATCATGATAGTGATATTGATATTTATTGATATGGAACCCCATCTTTTCATTGAGCTTCCATTAGATATAGACATTGATGAAGCAACGCATATGGATTTATTACAAGATGGGATAGATTCATGATCTTGACGTTGTTTCACTTCTCAAAAGTTTTTAACTATCTTTTTTTTTTGTTGGAAACATGGCTTCAATGGTTCTTATGGATGTTTTTTTAAAACTATATATCATTTTCTGTGTGTATGCGATGTATTTTAAAAATTCAGCATCTAATAACTCTTTGGAATTTCATGCAACGAAAATAGCAGCGTAATTTCACTGCTATTTTCGATGTTTAGCACCAAAATTATAGTATAGTAGCAGTGAAATTTCAATGCTATAGGCACTGCCCAGTAGTGGAATTTCACTACTATAAATGTTGTAGCCCTGTGAAATTTCGTTTGTTAATAGCGTTTCTCAGTAAGCGAATGGAATCCCCGATATCTTGATGTAAAAACCGTTGATAAAATGCTGCTATGCCTCCGATGTATTGTAGTGAGCTCTTATGTGTATGCATAGCTATAAGAATATATATGCATCAAACTCATCTAATAAAAGAGCTCTTATGTGTATGCATAGCTATAAGAATATATATGCATCAAACTCATCTAATAAAAGATAAGGAAAAGAGAAAGAAAAAACAAAGACATTTGTATGCAAGCTTATCTATATTCCTTTATGCACATCTATGCATAGCTCTATGAAGAAAGCTCATCGATATTCATCTATGTACATCTATACACAACTATGCATAGCTCTATGAATAAAACATACATATAGCTTTTATGCATAATGCATATGCATAGAGCTACATGCATAGAGCTCTATGCATGAAGCTCATCTATATTCATATAAACAAAAGAAAAAATAAATTGACCATACAAAAAAGAAACATGTAAAGCCTAGCAAAGTTATCTCAAGGATATTTAAAAGACAAGAAGCTACAAAAAAATTTAAAAAATAAGTATTATCTAGTAGAAAAAAAAGAAAAAGTTAAGATTCATTGAGAATGCTAAGAATAACTAATAAAATATAGCTTATACTGTAAATTATTTAAAAATAAATAAACTTACTAGATCATATGTATGTATCTATATATATATATGTATATATACATACATACATATACATATACATATACATATACATATACATATACATATACATATACATACACATATACATATACATATACATATACATATACATATATATATATATATACACACACACACACACACACACAAAAACACATAAATACATATGCACATACATACATATACATACATATATACACACATATATATATATATGTCATGTACAAACACACACTTGTATTCTATTGTATGTATTTATTTAAAGAAGCTTTGAAATGATGATCAAAACAATAGAACTTATGGTTTCACCTTAGGCCACATGACTAACAATAAAGATAATGTTGTTGGTCGTGTGTCCTGGTTTCACTAGGACATAGGTAACAAACCAATAATAAATATCATGGTCTTGTAGTGTGTAGCATACATTTATTGATATTGTTGTTGTTCTCCTAATTAATGCATGCAAAATAGGAAACTAGAGAATAGAAGCATGTTATTCCAATGATTTGACATATGAAATTATTCTTGATGAGAATCCAAGAAGAAATGACATAAACATTATTACATATTCTTATAAAATTGAATTTCTATAATTAATTTATCAATGATGTTCAACTAGTGAAATTTTACCATATGGCCACATTGTCCTTATAATTATCTTTCCTTGTGTTATTTAATCAAGTAAACATAAATAAATAATTTTTGTGATAATATTTGATGTACAAAAAAATATGCACAAAAATACTACTCTTTTAAAATAGAAACTACATGTCAAAATTACTTAGTAAATACATACCTTTCTTCCATGCAAAGTAGAGGTAGAGTTACATTTTAAGTAAGGAAGTGTTTAACACTTATGATTATACTATGTACGCGTTCAAATTTGCGACATGCCATATACAATATATTTGTGGCACAAAAATTTGGCATTTTATATTTTCAATTTTTAATAAGACCATATTTTTAACATTATGACACATAGTATGATATTTCATTAGAAAAGGTCAATGTGAAATTATATTGTGAAGTGGGTAACATTAGCAAATTTTAGAAAAACAAATAGCTACGTTTTTCTATAAAAATGCTTGGAAGGTGAAAAAAGTGAGGAAATTTATTGTACAATCATTGGGTGATATCTTGAGCTCTTTCAAATAAGAACTATTTTTAAAAAAAGAACATTAGAAAAAAAAACAAGAAAAATATAGGATATACCTATTAGTAGGCATGCATAGCTCTTATGTATACATTAGAGAGCTCTGAATGCATGTCTCTTATGCATACATTATAGAACTCTTAATGCATACGAGCCTCGGGAGGTACATTAGTAAGAAACCCTATGTATCACGTGCATTCAAGGGGCATTTAAAAAACCCCTTGTGAAATTTTCATGAATAAAATGACCCTTTTTCTTTATGGACTTAAGGGGTTTGTTCTCAAAATTGATTCAAAAAACCCCTTTTGTAAATGTATTTTTATAAATTTAACTTAAATTTTTAAATTAAAAAAACTCTTGAGTTGAACTCACGTACTATGCTTACATATCTTTAGGCAACCCCCCCCCCCCCCCCCCCCCGTGATAAGAGTGCTATTGCATGCATGAAGCTCTTACGCATGTATTAGAATAGTTGTCAATGCATTAACTTAGAGATCTAGATAATGCATGTATAAGAGCTTTAATGCCTGTATTAAATCTATTAAGCATGTATATAGCTCTTATGCATGCATTAGAGATATTTTATGCTTGAATTAAAGCTCTTTACAAATGTGCCATAAGTATGTAAAAGAACTCTAATGCAAATAGTAATAGCTTTATTACCTACATGAATTAGAGGTATATGCATGCCTAGAACTACACATGTATAAGGACTCTTTTGCATTTGCATCAAAACCTCTATGTAGGCATTAAATGCATAAATTTCTAATCAAGATTACTTTCAAGAACTTGAGGGTGTGGCATTAATATCAAAAATGTGGTGTTGCTTACCTCAAGATAAGATGGAGTGATAAGTTGAGTCATTTTAAGAACAAAGATTATGAAATAAAATTGAACTTACAAAAACAAAACAAGATAAATGAATAATATAGCTATTATGCATGTATATAGCTTTTATATC
Source organism: Cibotium barometz (assembly GCF_041138505.1). Lineage (NCBI taxonomy): Eukaryota > Viridiplantae > Streptophyta > Polypodiopsida > Cyatheales > Cibotiaceae > Cibotium > Cibotium barometz. The sequence continues at coordinate 37,204,649 of NC_141068.1, forward strand.
TCCTAAGCCTATGTGATTGAGTAGGAGCATACTTTTTAATATGATGAATTTGTGTAAGATCTAAAGGGCCTTACTTACCTGAAAGGCTATTTTGTGAGAAGAGGTTAAAAGTAGTATGATGCATAGCAGGGTGATGTTATGGGCACTTGATATCCACATGGATTGAAAAGAGAGAGTCATATAAAAGAACATGGATATAGACACTCACTTCTTGGGATATAAAACGGTGTACATGGCTCCACTTCTTTGTTATATGTTGCTAAATAGATTGACACTCCTATAGCATCTTCACCCTTCAACAGTGGCTTCAATGGTAAGTGACATCATAAAACAAATCGTCAATAGAGCATAAAAGTAAGAATCCATATATGCATCACTGCTTGAGTCTAAAAAAGCGTCAATAAAAATGGCTATATAAACATCAATAAAATCATCAAGCTTGTTTTCTATCCAAAAATTTCCCCCCCTAGTTGGTGTGATTTTGCAATAAGTTTAAGTGTTTTTAGTTCTCATAGCTCATCATTGACTCTCTTATCCTCAACTAGATCCATTTCCCCAAATACATCTATTTCTAGAAAGATCTCTCCATCTACATCTTTGTTAATGGGTGGACCCTTGTTTTGTTATGGGAAAAGAAGGTAGTTCATCCATATCATCCTCATCTATTTTTTGCATTGGAGGTGGTTGTGTTGAAAGTGCAAGAAAGGTTTGCACTCATAATGGAGTACACACACGGTTTGTACTCATGATGGAGTACACACATGGTTGGTATTCATAATGGATGACACACATAACTTTGCAAGAGAGGGAGAGCTCACTATGAAAGATTGCGCTAGGCAAGAAGATGACCAAAATGGTAATATGTAAAAAGGGTACAATATCCTAGGGATGGTGCCTTTTATAGTTCCAAGGCTCCCATATGCCCTAAAAAACACATGTGTAAATTCCCCTAAGCCCCATGTGCAGGGTAAAAAATAAGACACCTTTAATAATGTGTAAGTGTAGATGAGTGGGCAAATATGTGCTCTATAAAAACATAGAAATTTATAAAATTGGGTGAATCTTTTGGAATTATTATACAAAATTGTAGTGCCTACTGTATTTTTGGCAAATCTTTCTTCATTCCCTCTAAAAATTTGTATATAATTGGGTAAATATTCTTTTGAATTATTGGTATAAAATAGCCCAAAAATTTTGGAGAACCCTAAAAAATAGCCATTGGGCTATAAATAACATCGATGTTTTTCCCTACCCATGTGCCTAGGCCAATCCCCCATATGTATGTGTTTGTCCCTTCATTATAAACCATCCCCTCCTACAATGATTGTGTCCTTAAAACTGAAGGGTGGTAGCACACACATATACAATGGAGATATACAAAACCTAAAAATCACGACATAAGTCACTGTTAAGGAAGACCCAAATACCATAACATGAGTAGCATGATTGCTAGGGTGAAATGGAAAGGTTGAGGGAATCCCGTTGATGACAAAGCTAACCAATCTCCTACTTGATCAAAGGGAAAGTGTGAGAGACCACTATTGATGATGAAGGTAGCTGAATCTCCCCAAGGCCAAATGAAAGATTTAGGAAGCTAATGTCAATGATGAGGCTAGGTATAATCCTCTTGGGTCAAATGGAAAAATGTAGTATGCATCACGGACCCTCTAATCCAATGTAGCAATAGCTCTTGGGTCAAAATGTAATCTCAAGTCTGGGGGATAGCTCCATCCTCGTGACCATAACATGGAACTGACATCCAGGGTATCCACCAAATGGAAACAGAACTCCTAGTTGGAATTTCAAATGGTTCATGTAGAACAAGGCCAAGGAACATCACTAGTGAATCTAAATGGTATGCCAGGTAATCATCTACCATACATCCCAAGTGGCATTTGATGCACCAAAAAATGAATAGTCTGGCTCCAAAGAAACGAGGGTCATGTAGACAATCATGGAAGTTGAAGAAACACATCTCAAATTTAGCACCGGGTGTAGTAGGAACTCATCTGAACCAATGTTGTCATCCACTATAGCATAGATTGAATCATCTTAAGCATGATCCACTCCATCAATGTGTGTATAGGAACAATCCTAAATATACACAAGATGGGATTAAAACAATTTCAGAGATGTCTTGGGAGGAGCTCCAACAAAACTCCAAGTCTACGTAACAGTTGGAGAAGCTACTACAGAAGTCCTATATCATCATGCTCCCATCAAGTGAGAAGAAAGTATTCAACACTCTGTATGTTATTGAAGTATTCCAATTGCCGTCTGAGGGGGAGGCTGAGATCAAGCCAGGGGATCTATTTAGGGGGTTCATCCCAGTCGAGCGATGGGGCGAGGAGTTCAAGATGACGGGCACAACATACAAGGACTGGCAAAAGAAAATGTTTTTTATGGTGGAGATGATTAGTATCACCCACAAACAATATTGCATGTCTAGAAAGACCTTAGGGATGGTGAAGGATGCTCTCTTGATGCAGAACAAAGGTGGCATCGACAGAAGTCTTCTATCACAACATGAAGGAGCAGATAGGGAATCTCACCTGCCCAAACACAAAAACAAAAATTGACCCATATCTAAGGGACTTGTTTAAGGCACAAGAAGGAGCCAAAAAAGAGAAGGAGGATGCCGGCACCACAAGTAGGATGTAGACCCCAAGGTTTATGCAACAGAAAATCCCCAAGAACAGTCAAGTTCGTGTTAGAGCTATTAGGCATACAACTTTAATGTAGCATTCGAGGAGATATCTCAATGCAATAGAGTTCTCTAATGCTCTTATGCAACATTAGAGGGGATATCTCATATCATGAGAGATCCTTATGCACGCACTCCAACTATTGGCATCCATATTATAGCTCTTATACATGTGCATGCTCTTATGCATGCATTAAAGAGCTTCTATACATGCATTAGAGACCTTAGTACATGCATTAAGGGACCTCCTAAGTATAGATAATGCAAGCATGCATAAGCGTTTTACTACATGTGGTAGAGATATATGTCTGCATTAAAAGCTCCATGAGAGCATAAAGTGCTTGAACTACTAATTAAACATACTCCCAAGTGGGTAAGTGAGTGCAATTATTAATACAAAACTAATACGATAGTGATTTATACCGTATGATAAGATAGGGTCATATATTAATCTCTTTCAAGGAAGACCTTCAAAAAAAAGGAAGACCTACAAAAAAAAAGGAACACGAGTAATGGATATATAGCTATTAGGCATGCATGTAGATCCTGTCCATGCATATAGATCTTATCATAGTGATTTATACTGTATGATAAGATAGGGTTTCAAGGAAGACCTAAAAAAAAAAAAGGAACACGAGTAATGGATAAATAGCTATTAGGCATGCATGTCGATCCTGTGCATGCATATAGATCTCTTAATTGACACATAAGGTCTCTTATTGCATAAGAGCTATTGTACTGATAGATATGTCTTAGTGCATAAGAGCTATTGTAGAGAATGAGATCATCTCTTTTGGATGCATAAAAATCTTATGCATGCATTAGAGAGCTTTTATGCATTGGAGCTCTTGATGAATGCATTAAGGTCTCTCTTATGTAAGGATAAGTTTGCATAACAGATCTAATGCATTAGACCTCTTGATGCATGCATGAAAATCTCTCTTATGTAAGGGATAAGTTTGCATAAGAGATGTAATGCATGCATCAAGAGCTTTAGTTAAGGCATTAGAGCTATATGCAAGACTCTAGCTCTATGTATGCCCAAGAATAAGAACCTCTATGCAAACACAAACTGCATAAATCCTAATTAAAAATAATATGTTTCAAGGGTGTAAGATAAGCATGAAAATATTTAAAAAATGAGGATAGAGCGATTAGTCTTACCTCAAGAAAAAAGGGGCTAATATGTTGAGCACCGTGCAAGCAATCACATAAAGGGAGAGAAATCAAACTTGGTTAAACTTGTACTAAAATAGTTTTTCTACCTACCTCTGTGTAAAAGAAATATTATTATTTTTTAAATATCAACTGACCAAATCCTCATTAGATGCCTCATTCGAGGGACGCAAAAAGATTCACAAACCGGCATGGGATTTAGCTTGTGTGGTTCACATGTGCTATCTCTGCTGCTATAGTAGGCACTAGAGTATTCTGATGATTAGAAATGAGAAATGAAGAGCTGGAGTTGGTCGTCGTCGTCAGGTGGTGGTGCGATCGGGGATCATTTAATGTGTTGAAGAGGTGGGCGGCATATAAATGTTGAAGAGGTGGTATTGAGCAAAGGCAATGCAGACAGTTGATTAAAAATGTGGTCAGCGAGGGGGAGGGCCTCAGGTACTCCTCTCTGATTATTATTAATATTATTATGAATCAATGGGAAAGATGCTAAGTTGAGCTGCTGCGTCGATGTACGTGACGTCGAAACCTTTCTGAAGTAGCTCCTGCAAAATCCACTTAAAATCGAGAAGCTGTTTGCATGAGATTCGAACATATTTACTTACCTCTTGTTCTTTTCGCCACTGGAACGCGCACAGTCTGCTTCCACACAGGTTTCCTACGCTTCGACTGCTGCCACAATTTGCTTCTTGCAAGTTCTCATGACGAGCACCGGCTTCCAAATTCTCGACTACCACAATTTGCTTCTCGCACCTGCAACTGGCCCAGATGCTCGATAAAGCGGTTCATATGCTCCACAATCTCAAGCAAGCATATCGAAGCGGTTCATATGCTCGCCCAGCAGGCTGCCCGTGGGCACTGATTCCACCTTTTCTTGCAGGCTTCCTGCCAGCTCAAAGCCCCGTGCCACCACCCGCCTAAGCTCGTCTTCACAGGTCAACTCTTCCTGACGATCCATTATTCGAATACCTACTCTCAGTCTCTGACAGAAGACTGCATGCTGCATGGCCCTCACAACAAGTCAACACTGCTCACATGTCCAGCCACCCACTAGCAAGACAAATCACTAGAAATAGATTCACACTGAGCAATAGATTCTTTTTTTCAACCCTTATAGTTAAAGGCAATGCTTTTTTTTCAACCCTTATTAAAGGCAACGTTTAGGCTCAACCGGGATTTAGAGTCCAAAATCACTAGAAATCATACAAATGCAGGGATTTATAACTAACACGTACAAATTTCATCCCTTACTATTTAAGGTAACGTCCAATTCCGATCGGGATCTATGAATTTCAGCCGAGAAAAACACACGGGGCTTATGTGAGCATTAGTTCCGCAAACTCTTTGTGCATGCATGTGTTTCTAGGCTTTGTGTTGGTGCAGTGAGGTTTCCCCAATAGAGAATGAGCACCTCTTTAATCGATTGACACCAGTTTTGTAACATCACCTATTACGTGGATATCTTCAAGATGTTTTTCCAAGCTATATCTATGATGAATTTTAGATGGCATATTCTTTGCATTTACCTTCTCATCCTACTTCCTATGACTTGAAAGCCATTACAAAAATTTAGTACTCAGCCTAGTATATATTCACAATGATGTCTAAAGGTAACAAGATCGTATATGATTTAAAAGTGACATTGATAAAATTCTATTTACAACCCATATGAAAGAGCATTTTTTAATATGTAAATGAAGTTAGTTACATTGCCACTTTTTTAAAGGGAGAATACATACATACATATTTACAGAACTAAAACTGAGTACATCCAGTAGTTCAACCCCTTAAAAATATAAGTTGCGACCAACATGAAAGTAAACCCAACTAAAAAACCAAACCTTCGTGGAAGGACATCCCTTCAGGATCTTCTCCCTCTCATTGTTATTAGCCATGTCCCTTGAATTTTAAGATTGGATTCCATGAGCATCCTATACCCATGCCAGGACTTGTGATTGTCCATCAGCCAGTTCCTTCTTATCACCCAGCTAATTGAGTTGTTCCTCAATTTCAAATGGTAATAAAGGTTGGACCCTTTAGAAGTATGCACCAATATCTCAGTATTATTATTAGAAGCCCGCATAGACCCAAAAATGTTTCCTTATCTACATTGTACTATTGGAAGTAATTTGATCAATTCTACTAATCACTGTTTGTATCGCATTTAAAATTTTTGATAAAAGAAATACACAATTGAAAACTTTAAAATCAAGCTTGAATCATTTACATGACACTTTCCAACAACTTCTGGATTTTGTGCAGGATGATGCCGAGCTTATTCATGAGGCTAACACTAGCATGAAGAAGACACTTGGGCAACTACATACATTGAAAGCACAAAGAGAGGAGGGCATTGAGCTTGCAAAGTCTTTTGTACGAACTAGAGATGGCTTTGGGAATAGCTTGAAGAGAGCAAAGTCTTTCATTGAGAAAGGGATCAACAGGAAGAAGCGCAAAACAATGGACGGCAATCAAGTTGGCACCTCCTTCATTGCTACAGTTAAGGGTAGACGCCCCTCCATGCAAGCCAAATTGGATGCACGTGCAGTTAAAGAGTCGATGCAAGCAACAATCGAGCTAGAGGGCAATGACGCCCAGATTACATGATAGCATCTATATGTATGAATGTATAACCATTGTATTATGAAGCCCATATTACATGAAGGTGGATTTTCAAATCTATATAGGCTCTCTATTGTGATTTACAAATTGTTGTTCTAAGGTTTGGTAATGTAGAATGTAGGCTCTCTCTATCTCCCTTGTCTACATTCATATTCATGCATTATCTTCATGGCTCTATGCTCTATATTGTGAGCTACCATTTCATGTCACATATCATATTCCTTTTGCTACATTCACACATACTTTTGGCACTTTGAGGTTTAGGCCTTTTGATACTCATTCATTGACTTCATGTTATGAGGTAGCCTATTTATGCCATGGGTGGTTTTTCGAGCTCGAGGGATTGATGCCTAGTCACTCAAGACATTTTTTTGATGAATTAGATGTTTGTGCCAGATGGTATGCACACACACGGGGATTTCATTGTATCATTGCTTGACTTCCTTCACATGGATGGTTTGGTATTGTTCGCATGGGATGATTCTTTGTTTGGCATCTTACATGAGTGTCCTACACTCTTAAGCCTTTATGATTATGTCTCTGAGAACGTGGACTACACTAACATAGATTCAGATGATAATGATGATGTATCACACCCACATACTTATGATGAATTTATACTTATAATAGAGTATAAGTATAAGAGAGAGAGTCCACCTCTTTCCAATTTGCATGCAAACCATCTTCTCATGAGCATCCAAATGTCCCAGCAACATACATACATATATATAAACCTTAGGCAAACCTTTCAAAGTCTTTATCTTGTGTGCTAACATGTAGTGTGTTTTTAACAACTTTGTTTTCATAACCAAGTTTGAATTAGTGATATTGGGCAAATGTTTGAGTTTTAAATTCCTTGTAAAATGGAGTAGAAATCTTTGGAGAACCTCGTGAAATAGCCATTGGGCGAAAATGTTTTAAAATCCCTATATTTTATTCATCTATATGCTCTATACATGGTGTACCACAAGTAAACAACATTAGATATGTAGGTTATAAAGTCAATAATAGAAGGCTGATGTTATATATACATACTCTATACATGGTGTACCACTAGCAACAACATACTCTATATATAGTGTACCACTAGCAATAACATTAGATATATAGAAGGGCGAGTAAAGTCTACAATAGAAGGCTGATGTTATCTATACATGGTGTACCACTAGCAACAACATACTCTATATATAGTATACCCCCTTCCCACCCTCCAAGCAGTGAGAGAGAGAGAGAGAGAGAGAGAGAGAGAGAGAGAGAGAGAGAGAGTCCACCTCTTTCCAATTTGCATGCAAACCATCTTCTCATGAGCATTCAAATGTCCCATTTTTTAAAATTCAACACACGTTAATTAAAAGGCTCTAACTAAGGAGGACCTATTGCCGTTATAAAAGCTCATTTTTGGGCGCATCTTGCCCGTCCAAGAAGCGACGCTCGGGCGGTATTAATCTGTATTAATCGAGGAGGTGGAGCATCTGGAGGATCTGCCATCTGGCTGTAGTTAGATAACGGGGTGGCAGGTGGAAGTTGGTGGCAGCGATTCATGGTGCGCAGGAGGAAGTTGGCGGCGCATTCAAAGCAGGAATTGGTAGCTGCCAGCGTGGCCACGCTCGTTTTTGCCACATAAGCTGGCCACGCTGGCAATCACCCCGTTATCTAACTACAGCCCACCTGCAAAACTGGCCCAGATGCTCGATAAAGCGGTTCATATGCTCCACAATCTCAAGCAAGCATATCGAAGCGGTTCATATGCTCGCCCAGCAGGCTGCCCGTGGGCACTGATTCCACCTTTTCTTGCAGGCTTCCTGCCAGCTCAAAGCCCCGTGCCACCACCCGCCTAAGCTCGTCTTCACAGGTCAACTCTTCCTGACGATCCATTATTCGAATACCTACTCTCAGTCTCTGACAGAAGACTGCATGCTGCATGGCCCTCACAACAAGTCAACACTGCTCACATGTCCAGCCACCCACTAGCAAGACAAATCACTAGAAATAGATTCACACGGTCCGACAACTGAGCAATAGATTCTTTTTTTCAACCCTTATAGTTAAAGGCAATGCTTTTTTTTCAACCCTTATTAAAGGCAACGTTTAGGCTCAACCGGGATTTAGAGTCCAAAATCACTAGAAATCATACAAATGCAGGGATTTATAACTAACACGTACAAATTTCATCCCTTACTATTTAAGGTAACGTCCAATTCCGATCGGGATCTATGAATTTCAGCCGAGAAAAACACACGGGGCTTATGTGAGCATTAGTTCCGCAAACTCTTTGTGCATGCATGTGTTTCTAGGCTTTGTGTTGGTGCAGTGAGGTTTCCCCAATAGAGAATGAGCACCTCTTTAATCGATTGACACCAGTTTTGTAACATCACCTATTACGTGGATATCTTCAAGATGTTTTTCCAAGCTATATCTATGATGAATTTTAGATGGCATATTCTTTGCATTTACCTTCTCATCCTACTTCCTATGACTTGAAAGCCATTACAAAAATTTAGTACTCAGCCTAGTATATATTCACAATGATGTCTAAAGGTAACAAGATCGTATATGATTTAAAAGTGACATTGATAAAATTCTATTTACAACCCATATGAAAGAGCATTTTTTAATATGTAAATGAAGTTAGTTACATTGCCACTTTTTTAAAGGGAGAATACATACATACATATTTACAGAACTAAAACTGAGTACATCCAGTAGTTCAACCCCTTAAAAATATAAGTTGCGACCAACATGAAAGTAAACCCAACTAAAAAACCAAACCTTCGTGGAAGGACATCCCTTCAGGATCTTCTCCCTCTCATTGTTATTAGCCATGTCCCTTGAATTTTAAGATTGGATTCCATGAGCATCCTATACCCATGCCAGGACTTGTGATTGTCCATCAGCCAGTTCCTTCTTATCACCCAGCTAATTGAGTTGTTCCTCAATTTCAAATGGTAATAAAGGTTGGACCCTTTAGAAGTATGCACCAATATCTCAGTATTATTATTAGAAGCCCCCATAGACCCAAAAATGTTTCCTTATCTACATTGTACTATTGGAAGTAATTTGATCAATTCTACTAATCACTGTTTGTATCGCATTTAAAATTTTTGATAAAAGAAATACACAATTGAAAACTTTAAAATCAAGCTTGAATCATTTACATGACACTTTCCAACAACTTCTGGATTTTGTGCAGGATGATGCCGAGCTTATTCATGAGGCTACCACTAGCATGAAGAAGACACTTGGGCAACTACATACATTGAAAGCACAAAGAGAGGAGGGCATTGAGCTTGCAAAGTCTTTTGTACGAACTAGAGATGGCTTTGGGAATAGCTTGAAGAGAGCAAAGTCTTTCATTGAGAAAGGGATCAACAGGAAGAAGCGCAAAACAATGGACGGCAATCAAGTTGGCACCTCCTTCATTGCTACAGTTAAGGGTAGACGCCCCTCCATGCAAGCCAAATTGGATGCACGTGCAGTTAAAGAGTCGATGCAAGCAACAATCGAGCTAGAGGGCAATGATGCCCAGATTACATGATAGCATCTATATGTATGAATGTATAACCATTGTATCATGAAGCCCATATTACATGAAGGTGGATTTTCAAATCTATATAGGCTCTCTATTGTGATTTACAAATTGTTGTTCTAAGGTTTGGTAATGTAGAATGTAGGCTCTCTCTATCTCCCTTGTCTACATTCATATTCATGCATTATCTTCATGGCTCTATGCTCTATATTGTGAGCTACCATTTCATGTCACATATCATATTCCTTTTGCTACATTCACACATACTTTTGGCACTTTGAGGTTTAGGCCTTTAGATACTCATTCATTGACTTCATGTTATGAGGTAGCCTATTTATGCCATGGGTGGTTTTTCGAGCTCGAGGGATTGATGCCTAGTCACTCGAGACATTTTTTTGATGAATTAGATGTTTGTGCCAGATGGTATGCACACACACGGGGATTTCATTGTATCATTGCTTGACTTCCTTCACATGGATGGTTTGGTATTGTTCGCATGGGATGATTCTTTGTTTGGCATCTTACATGAGTGTCCTACACTCTTAAGCCTTTATGATTATGTCTCTGAGAACGTGGACTACACTAACATAGATTCAGATGATAATGATGATGTATCACACCCACATACTTATGATGAATTTATACTTATAATAGAGTATAAGTATAAGAGAGAGAGTCCACCTCTTTCCAATTTGCATGCAAACCATCTTCTCATGAGCATCCAAATGTCCCAGCAACATACATACATATATATAAACCTTAGGCAAACCTTTCAAAGTCTTTATCTTGTGTGCTAACATGTAGTGTGTTTTTAACAACTTTGTTTTCATAACCAAGTTTGAATTAGTGATATTGGGCAAATGTTTGAGTTTTAAATTCCTTGTAAAATGGAGTAGAAATCTTTGGAGAACCTCGTGAAATAGCCATTGGGCGAAAATGTTTTAAAATCCCTATATTTTATTCATCTATATGCTCTATACATGGTGTACCACAAGTAAACAACATTAGATATGTAGGTTATAAAGTCAATAATAGAAGGCTGATGTTATATATACATACTCTATACATGGTGTACCACTAGCAACAACATACTCTATATATAGTGTACCACTAGCAATAACATTAGATATATAGAAGGGCGAGTAAAGTCTACAATAGAAGGCTGATGTTATCTATACATGGTGTACCACTAGCAACAACATACTCTATATATAGTATACCCCCTTCCCACCCTCCAAGCAGTGAGAGTGAGAGAGAGAGAGAGAGAGAGAGAGAGAGAGAGAGAGAGAGTCCACCTCTTTCCAATTTGCATGCAAACCATCTTCTCATGAGCATTCAAATGTCCCATTTTTTAAAATTCAACACACGTTAATTAAAAGGCTCTAACTAAGGAGGACCTATTGCCGTTATAAAAGCTCATTTTTGGGCGCATCTTGCCCGTCCAAGAAGCGACGCTCGGGCGGTATTAATCTGTATTAATCGAGGAGGTGGAGCATCTGGAGGATCTGCCATCTGGCTGTAGTTAGATAACGGGGTGGCAGGTGGAAGTTGGTGGCAGCGATTCATGGTGCGCAGGAGGAAGTTGGCGGCGCATTCAAAGCAGGAATTGGTAGCTGCCAGCGTGGCCACGCTCGTTTTTGCCACATAAGCTGGCCACGCTGGCAATCACCCCGTTATCTAACTACAGCCCACCTGCAAAACTGGCCCAGATGCTCGATAAAGCGGTTCATATGCTCCACAATCTCAAGCAAGCATATCGAAGCGGTTCATATGCTCGCCCAGCAGGCTGCCCGTGGGCACTGATTCCACCTTTTCTTGCAGGCTTCCTGCCAGCTCAAAGCCCCGTGCCACCACCCGCCTAAGCTCGTCTTCACAGGTCAACTCTTCCTGACGATCCATTATTCGAATACCTACTCTCAGTCTCTGACAGAAGACTGCATGCTGCATGGCCCTCACAACAAGTCAACACTGCTCACATGTCCAGCCACCCACTAGCAAGACAAATCACTAGAAATAGATTCACACTGAGCAATAGATTCTTTTTTTCAACCCTTATAGTTAAAGGCAATGCTTTTTTTTCAACCCTTATTAAAGGCAACGTTTAGGCTCAACCGGGATTTAGAGTCCAAAATCACTAGAAATCATACAAATGCAGGGATTTATAACTAACACGTACAAATTTCATCCCTTACTATTTAAGGTAACGTCCAATTCCGATCGGGATCTATGAATTTCAGCCGAGAAAAACACACGGGGCTTATGTGAGCATTAGTTCCGCAAACTCTTTGTGCATGCATGTGTTTCTAGGCTTTGTGTTGGTGCAGTGAGGTTTCCCCAATAGAGAATGAGCACCTCTTTAATCGATTGACACCAGTTTTGTAACATCACCTATTACGTGGATATCTTCAAGATGTTTTTCCAAGCTATATCTATGATGAATTTTAGATGGCATATTCTTTGCATTTACCTTCTCATCCTACTTCCTATGACTTGAAAGCCATTACAAAAATTTAGTACTCAGCCTAGTATATATTCACAATGATGTCTAAAGGTAACAAGATCGTAAATGATTTAAAAGTGACATTGATAAAATTCTATTTACAACCCATATGAAAGAGCATTTTTTAATATGTAAATGAAGTTAGTTACATTGCCACTTTTTTAAAGGGAGAATACATACATACATATTTACAGAACTAAAACTGAGTACATCCAGTAGTTCAACCCCTTAAAAATATAAGTTGCGACCAACATGAAAGTAAACCCAACTAAAAAACCAAACCTTCGTGGAAGGACATCCCTTCAGGATCTTCTCCCTCTCATTGTTATTAGCCATGTCCCTTGAATTTTAAGATTGGATTCCATGAGCATCCTATACCCATGCCAGGACTTGTGATTGTCCATCAGCCAGTTCCTTCTTATCACCCAGCTAATTGAGCTGTTCCTCAATTTCAAATGGTAATAAAGGTTGGACCCTTTAGAAGTATGCACCAATATCTCAGTATTATTATTAGAAGCCCCCATAGACCCAAAAATGTTTCCTTATCTACATTGTACTATTGGAAGTAATTTGATCAATTCTACTAATCACTGTTTGTATCGCATTTAAAATTTTTGATAAAAGAAATACACAATTGAAAACTTTAAAATCATCAAAATGCTACCCGCCGATACCACTCCCTACCTGTCCTTGAAAAGATGTGTAATCTCTTTGAGCAATCTATTCATCGAAAATTTCCACAATATTGGAGGGAAGAATACATGTATAAATTTTCATGTCTAGGGTAAAGTGCATGACATGATAATGAGGATGTGGCAGACTTCTTGGAAAGGATGGAGGTTGCATGCATAAGCAACCATATTAATGAGTCGGTACAGGTGTTGCGGCTTCTGAGCATCTCTTTTAAAGGGGATGCAAGGACCTGGTAGAGGACTTATGAGGAGTCATTGAGGGTTGTTGTTCCACATCTTGATATGACTGAAAATGGATTAAAGACAGCACTTAGCAAAACAGGTTCAAGAAGATAGAAGACCCCGATGAAGAAATTTTCTTTGCTATGGGAGACTCTATGCAGGGCTTTAGGGGAAGACCAGGTGCCACCTGATATGATGAAGAAAAACAAGTTTGTAGCTGGACTTAAGAGGAGTATTCGCTGGAAAGTGGAATTGAAGAAGCCCAGGTCTTTTGAGGATGCGGTAGAAATTGCTAAGTCAAAAGATTGGAAGCTGCAACGAATGAATCAGTTGGGGATGATTCCAGTTGTAGCACAGCCGGAGATTCGTAGAGTGGAGGCTACACCCATGAATGTAGTGATTGAGAGGATGAAGCCCACTGAAGCCCAAGCTATGCAGATGGTGCCTCAAGCTAGTCAAGGAGTACCTATGGTTCCTGCAGGCTCTGATGAAGGATTGCGGCAGGATATGAAACAGATGGTTGATCTTATGAAGAATTTGAGCTTGAATTTAATGGGAAGCACAGGTGGTGGACGTGGTAGGGGCCATGGCAACAATCATGAAGGGGGAGATGGACAAGCAGGGTATGGACGTGGACGTGGTAGGGGCCGTCGTTTCATCCCTACATGCTGGAACTGTGGTGAGCTTGGTCATCTGAGTACAGATTGTGATAAGCCTCAGCGTATGGGTGGTGATATGTACCCACTACCTTCATAGTTACCTGACAGGTCAAATGATTATGGTATTGATATCAGAGATTAAGCAGGCCCTAGTGGAATCACAGCTGAGGAGAAGGGAAAGGCAAAGGTTATGAATGTTGTTACTCTGGAGAATGTTCAGGTGAGAGAAGAAGGGGATGTGATGCCTGTTGGCAAGCGCACAACAGATGAAAGAGAAGGAAAAGGGGTGGCTGGACCCAGCTGTAAGAAGGGGAAGTAGCAAGAAGGAGAAGATGTGAAAGACAAAAGGAAACGGAAGCCTCGCAGAAGGTTCCAGGTGTCAGACTTCCCACTGGGGGATGGGCAAACCAGCTATGACTTGAAATCTGATTTGGTGAACAGGAAGGCAAATATCACCTTTGGACAGTTGGTGGAGATGGTGCCAAAATTGAGAAGACAATGGAAGAGACTCGTGAATCCAATGGAAAAGGAGTCAGAGAAGAGGTCAGTCAAAGTACTATCTTTAGAAGAGCTTCCAGATATTTGCCCTATTGTGGAGGTGTGGAGTAAAGGTAGGAGCCTTGGTCAGGCCTATATAGATGGAGGAGCTCAAATCTGTGTGATTACCCAATCATGTGTGGAGCAGTCAGGCTTGAGGGTGTCTGGGGTTTCTGGGTTTCGAATCAGGATGGCTAATCATCAAAAGGTAAAATGTCTTGGTATGATAAAGGAATTGAAAATTGAAGCTTTTAATGTTAAAGCTACTGTAGATTTTCATGTGATGCCTGTGGGTCTTGGTGCTTTTCCAATTATTCTTGGACGACCCTGGTTGCGAGTGGTGGGTGCAGTACAGGACTGGAGGTATGGGACCATTTCTTTGCATAATAAGCAGGGTAATAAAAAATCTTTTGAAATGCATAGTAGGAGATCTTTAAATGATGTGTGGGAGAGGCCATAGGATTCAAGTGAAGAGGAAACTACTACCACCACTTCTGAATCAGAGACGGATTCATCGACCACTGCTTCTAGTGGAGAAGGGGCAGATGTGGCTTTTCTTATATCAGAGCAACAAAGTAATGAAGATAAAGAAGTGCATGAAGTGGGTGCTGAGGGAGAAGATACTATGGGATCATATGAAGTGATCGAGGAATTACTGCAACCAAAGATAGAAGTGAAGAAGAAGCAGGAGCTGATTGAAGGAATGCTGAGTCCGGATCTCTCGAGTGGAGAAAAGGTTAGATATGTTAATATGCTGTCTCAGTTTCCATAATTGTTCATCACTTCTTATAAAGAGATTTGAGGATTTAAAGGGCCATACTTGAGGATTGAATTAAAGGAAGGTGTAAAAACAGTTAGGCGAGGGGGATTTTTTTTTGCGAGCTTTTTTTGCTGAGCTTTTTGGAGCAATGAACAAGGAGTCCGAGCTTTGCAAAGGACCATGAACTTACTATGAGCTTTGTAAAGGACCAAGAGCTTACTTACATATAAATAACAAGCTTTGAAAGATCAACAATATAAATTTCAATCTTTTGATCCACATCATACTTATTGATATAATTACATATATTCATATATGTAACTAAATTCATGCACCTCATACATATACACATACAAAATATACATATACATACATACATGCAAGAGCTTCCTACATACATACTAACATATATACATACATACATACATACATACTTTCTTACTTACTTAAATATAAAAAACAATCCTTTAAAGATAAAAAATATATATATCGATCTGTAAAGTTCCAAACCATGAAAATCTCGATTGCAAAGTCTTTGATCCACATCATACTTATTGATATAATTATATATATACATATATCTACCTAAATTCATACACCTCATACATATACATATACATACATACATATATACAAGAGCCATCTACGCAGCACTAACATATATACATACATTGCATACATACATACTTTCTTACTTACTTAAATATAAAACACAATCTTTTAAAGATCAAAAATGTATATATCGATCTTTAAACTTCCAAACCATGACAATCTCGAATACAAAGTCTTTTGATCCACAAATTATAGCATTCTAATTATAGCATTCTTCTACATGTCATCCCGACCTAATGAGAAATCTCCTAGACATGCTTTGGCTACCTCCATGTCATTCTCTATCCCCATATAGTGCCTTTTTAACTCTTGGCATGCACGTCCCAAGCCTCCACATCCTGCAAAAACGTCCAAGACACTATCTCCTTCACTTGAGAAGGTCTCCACTAGCCACCTACAATGAAATACAATCATAAACGTGCATCTAAGTATTTTGAAAAAGTAGCTATGAAAATGACCAGAATGAAAATTATCTCACCTAAAGAACATAGGAGATATTTCTGCACCACCTCGAATGTAGCGCTCCAAGACCATTGTGCGTTGGAATGGATGCTTCTTATTCTTCTCAAAAATGAAATTTCGTTGAGCGTTGAATAACTTCTTTGAAACATTTTGCCCAGCCTCATGATCAATAATAGGGACATGGCAATTTACTCGATAGAATATACTAAGCGCCAATGTATCCACCTACCATAACGAGAAAACATTATGTTTGGATATCCATACCACATAACATGTATACACAAAGGGAAATATTTCAGAGATTATGACTTACCCGTTCTCCATTGTCATACAAATAACTTGATTCCACATGAACAGACATTGTTCGATGCATGACCAATCCAACTTTCTTTCCCATGGAATATATTTTAGGAAGTTGATCCATTAGACTCAAACACACAAACCAACCCTCATAAGCCACAAACAAACCAACAAAACTGAGTGTGGCACGTATCAATGATGAAGAAACTTGATTCCATGAGGGACACCCATCTGTATCTCCATCAACAACCTGTAAACCTGTAGGAAAGTCAGCCCATACGAGGCGAGCCACTGTATCTGAGGGAGCACCTCTATGAGATAGAGCCTTGGGAATCTTCATCAAGAACTCTTCCACACTACATAAAAGATTTATGATGTTTGGTTTTGGTAAGTACAACTTGGAAAACTAATTATATGGTGAAATTATTCTTTTTACCTATCTGAGCCCTCCAAAAGAGTGTGGATACCAAGGTAGTCCAATATGGATGATTTGTCCGCCATTCCAAATCGTTGAAACATGAAGATCTCATGTGACAATGTGGGTGTAACACTAGTGCGCACCAATCTGTGTTGTAAAGAGTCACAATGAGCTAAGAACTTAACTATGACTTCACAATGTCCATAATTAAGTAGAGAGAGATCACTTACTCATTTTGAGATCGCAAAGCCAATAGCAATTCTCCTTCTTGCTTCTTCTCCACAACCAAAAATTGACATTTGACCCAGACATGGCGTGAGGGGCTATGAGACCAAGCTAGAGAAAGAAAAATAAAGATATTACAATATATTACTTTTAATGTTGCATAAAATCACTCTATGACATTCAAAAGAACATACCTTCACGCACTCGAGACATCCATGCCTTCACACGATGATTGCCATCCCATACAAGAAACTTCTTACCACTGAGATCCTCCCACTTAGTTCCTCTGATTTCATCCTCAAATCTGTCATGTTGTACCACCCAGTTTGGTCCCCATTCTTGCAAGTCTATTTGTGTGACCGCGAAATACATAGAGCTTCCTGGACGTGTAAGTGAAACTAAAAAAGGAGGAGATGCTTCGACATAACCATGGCAGTCAAAAGAATCACGAAACACCTCAAGTTGGGTAGAAACTGTACAGATGGATTCATTTGGAATCAGCCTGCATAAAGGGATCAATGGGGTAGAGGAATTGCATTGCACAAAAAACTTAGTGAATACATCACCAAGCAATCCCAATTCAATAGATTTTCCAAGAAGCCTTCTATGGGTCTCCCCTTGACCAGTACTAGATTCAGGAATCTCCGTGTGAGTTGGAGGAGGTGAGCTCATTTCGTTCTCCAACACAAGCACTTCTTCCTCATGACCAAGAGAATTATGCGCTTCTGTTTCCTCTCTAACAAGAGATACATGTGAGGACAAAGGTGTCCGTGATTGAGCTTCCTCGCTAAGAGTCAAACAAACACGCCCAGATCTTAGTGAGTATCCCCTGTTGTCTGTAAGACACACACACCAAGCCCAAGTAAGCATATCTAAAACAATAAAACACAATCTCAATAGAATCTTGGCTATTCACATCATATACCTTTCTTAGTCTTTGCCTGTTGTTTTCCTGCTTTTTTTGGAGCCATCTTTGTTGAGATATCGAGCTCGTCTAGTGAGGCGGTGGTCACTGATGACCCGCCTGGGGGATAGGCCCCACACTTACACCACTGGCATGGTTGGTGAGATCTTGGGTGATATGCGGCCAGTGGGATGACAGGCTGTGTGACAGCCATTCTAGAGACTGGCATAGTTATAGCGCCAGCTCATTTAGTCAGGTTCACACTATAGAGAACCCGTGTATGTATTGGTTGAGTACCTTTCATATTGTGTGTACTCTTATCTTTGTATATGGTGTGTTGAGTGTTGAGTAGAGAAGAAGAAGATTTTCAGCCTCTCACCTTGTGTGTTCTCTATTAGGGTTTGTGAGTGTGTGTGTGTGCTTGCAAGAGCTCAAGCTCTCTTCCCCCCTGCATCTTTTCATGGTATCAGAGCCTGGTTTGTGCTAAGGGCTGAGCTGCAAGCAAGAGAACCATAGGAAGCGGTACGAGGGTAAGAGCGTCAACTACTCTTCCCTATTGTGTTGGTGACTACACCCTTGTCGGGAGCTCTACGGGAGGCACCGGCAAACGATCTCTGATTGAGGAGCTTTCTTCGCGGGAGTAAAGCTACAGGGCAACTATACAGTCCTTCAGCAGCAGCAGCAGCAACAACAACAGTCCCAGAATCAACAACAACAACAACACGCAGGTGGAAGAGGTAAATTCAGAGGCAGGGGGAGTCAAAGAGGCCGTGGAAATTGGCAAAGGCAATATAATGATGCACGTGAATGCTATTATTGTGGTAAGCCTGGACATGTGCAGTCAGAATGTTATAAGAAGCAGGCTGACATGCAAAATGGGAAAGTGCAGCAAAACAACTATGCATCCTCAAGCAGAAATAATGAGGATAATGAAAGGTTGTTTGTTATGCAGCATGTTGTGAATGCCATGTCTGAAAATGTTGATGCAGCACAAAAAGATAATGTATGGTATGTGGATTCAGGCGCTTCGAACCACATGACGAGTCATGGGGAGTGGTTCAAGGAGATGAAGAACCCGGAAAGACCAGGTTTTGTGGAAACAGGGGATGACACTGCTCATCCAATTGCCCACGTTGGAGATGTGCCATTATCTATGTAGGATGGCAAAGTGAAGTACCTTGCAGATGTACTTCATGTACCGAACATAACAAAGAATCTGGTTTCAGTTGGCCAGATGATTGAGCAGGGGTTGCAGGTTCGGTTTAACCCTGATGGGTGTTATGTTGAAGATTTCAAAGACAAGTGCAGGTTGGTTGCAAAAGGCAACAGAGTGGGCAGAATGTTTACGTTGGATGTAGACATGCCTGAAATGAGTGCTGCGATGTTTGCAAATGGTTCAGGAGTTGTTGCAGACACAGACATATGGCATAAAAGAATTGGACATGTAAATGTGCAGAGATTGAAGTCTATGCAGACAAAAGGAATTGTGACAGGGCTGCAAAAATTTAAAGTGGAAGGTATGCAGAAAATATGTGAAGCATGCCAATTTGGGAAGCAAACAAAGCATGTGTTTTCACGTAACAGATATGTGAGCAGAAATGCACTAGATGTTGTGCATTCAGATGTATGGGGTCCTACAAAGACCGTGTCTATGGGAGGCTGCAGGTACTATGTCACTTTCATTGATGACCACACAAGGAAAGTGTGGGTATATTTCATGAAGGAGAAGAGTGAGGTGTTCACTCACTTTCAGAATTTCAGAGTTTTGGTTGAAAAGCAAACAAGAAAATATGTAAAGTGCCTAAGGTCAGATGGAGGGGGAGAGTACTTCTCCAATGAGTTCTCTGAATATCTGAAGAAGAATGGTATTCGGAGACAGTATACATGCAGATACACTCCGCAGCAAAATGGAGTTGCTGAGCGAAAAAACAGGCACATTGCTGAGATTGCGCGAGCATTGATGGAAGAGAAGAATATGCCGCATTGCTATTGGGCTGAGGTTGTTTCTACAGCAGTATACATCATGAACAGGACTCCAACTGCAGCCATACATGATGTAACTCCAGAGGAGAGGTTTACTGGCAGAAAACCAGATTTGTCTCATCTGAAAGTCTTTGGATGCATTGCATATGTGCATGTGCCAGATGAGCTGAGAACTAAGCTGGATCCGAAAGCTGAAAAATGTGTGTTTATTGGATATTCCCTTGAGCAAAAGGGATACAGGTGTTATAACCCTGCTACACGTGAGTTGAGGGTAAGCAGAGATGTTGTCTTTGATGAGATGAGCAGCTGGTATGCTGCTGAAAAAGAAGCTGTTGGGGCTGATGTGAGTGGAAGTGTGGTTGCACAGAATGCAGGTCAGCAATCACAGTCTTTGAGTGGACCAGGAGAGTCCTCATCTAGTGGGTCTGTTGATAGACCATGGAGTGGCAGGCTACGTCATAATACCAGCCCTGCAAATGTGATTACTACATCACGTAAAGGAAAAGAGAAAGTGGTTGAGCCCCTTGGTATGCCTGACATTTCTGCAGGACATTCTCATGTTGATGGAGAGTCTAGTGGTTCAGATATGAGCCTTGATGAGGAGCTTGGGATCCCAGCTATGAGAACACCTGGTGTAAAGAAGGCTATGGAAGCCATGAATGAAAAGCTGCGAAGATCAGGGAGAGTGAAGAACCCTGTGCAGAGATTTACAGATGATGGTTATGTGGCACATCACTATGCATATATAGCAAAGGTTGTGCAGGTTGTTGAGCCCACATGCATTGATGAGGCTGTTGGAAATGTGAATTGGGAGAAAGCTATGGATGACAAGATGGATGCACTATATGGAAATGAAACTTGGGATTTAGTGCAATTGCTTGAAGGCAAGAAAGCCATTGGATGCAAGTGGGTGTACAAAGTTAAACATAACAGTGATGGGAGCATAAACAGGTACAAGGCTAGATTGGTAGCCAAAGGGTATGCGCAGACATATGGCATTGATTATGAAGAAACTTTCAGCCCAGTTGCCAAGATGGCAACGGTGAGAGTTGTGATAGCAGTGGCTGCGTCAAAGCAATGGTCTTTACATCAGATGGATGTAAAGAATGCATTCTTGCATGGGGATTTGCAAGAAGAGGTGTATATGTTGCAGCCACCTGGTTATGAGGATGTGGGTCACCCCGAGCATGTTTGCAGGTTGAAGAAAGCCTTGTATGGCTTAAAGCAAGCACCAAGAGCATGGTCTGACAAGATTTCTGAATATCTTGTCACTATTGGCTTTCATGTAGCCAATGCAGATTTCTCGCTGTATGTGAGACATGGTGATAGAGGAGTTGTGCTTGTTGTCATCTATGTAGATGACTTGATCATTACGGGGGACCATGATGCAGAGATCTTTGATGTAAAGATCTTGCTTAGACAGAAGTTCGAGATGAAGGATCTGGGGGAGCTCAGATATTTCTTGGGCATTGAGGTGATTAGGTCACCACATGGTATTGGATTACTGCAGAGACAGTATGGCTTGGACATGTCCAAGTATGGTATGACAGGCTGTAAGCCTATTTCTGTGCCATTGGATCAGAATGGCAAGTTGAGTGCAGATTCAGGAGAGATCTTGGAGGATCCTACTATGTACAGGAGCATAGTAGGAAGTTTGATATACATGACGATCAACAGACCAGATTTGAGCTATGCTGTTGGGTTGGTGAGTCAGTTTATGCAGGTTCCACGGAAACCGCATTTGGATGCTGTGAGACGCATTCTGAGGTATGTGAGGTCTACTTTGCATTGTGGACTATTCTATGAGACTGGGACAGAGATATGTGTACATGGGTACACAGATGCTGATTGGGCTGGTAGTATCTCAGACAGAAGATCTACCAGTGGATTCATGTTTTCTTTGGGGAGTGCTGCTGTGACTTGGAGCAGCAAGAAGCAGCCTACGGTTGCTCTATCGAGTACAGAGGCCGAGTACAGAGGAGCTGCTATGGCAGCATGTGAGGTAGCTTGGTTGAGAAAGCTACTTGGAGATTTGGGTCTATCAGTGGATAGACAAGTTGTCATTTTCTGTGACAACATTAGCAGTATACAGTTGGCCAGGAACCCAGTCTTTCATGCTCGTACGAAGCACATAGAGGTCCACTACCACTTCGTCAGAGAGAAGGTCTTCGCAGGAGACCTTGACCTTGTTTATGTTAGCACAGAGGATCAGGTAGCTGACATCTTCACCAAAGCATTGGGTACAGAGAAGCTCCGCAGATTCAAGACTTCGCTTGGTGTACATGAGATGGAGTTGAGCTCGAGGGGGAGTGTTGAGATATCGAGCTCGTCTAGTGAGGCGGTGGTCTCACTGATGACCCGCCTGGGGGATAGGCCCCACACTTACACCACTGGCATGGTTGGTGAGATCTTGGGTGATATGCGGCCAGTGGGATGACAGGCTGTGTGACAGCCATTCTAGAGACTGGCATAGTTATAGCGCCAGCTCATTTAGTCGGGTTCACACTATAGAGAACCCGTGTATGTATTGGTTGAGTACCTTTCATATTGTGTGTACTCTTATCTTTGTATATGGTGTGTTGAGTGTTGAGTAGAGAAGAAGAAGATTTTCAGCCTCTCACCTTGTGTGTTCTCTATTAGGGTTTGTGAGTGTGTGTGTGTGCTTGCAAGAGCTCAAGCTCTCTTCCCCCCTGCATCTTTTCAATCTTCCTTTCTTTTGCCCTGAATATGAGTAGCAAAAAGTTTGAGCTGAATCACACATAAACCCTACTTCATGTATATAGGAAAACATCAACCTCACACACAAACATCTCCTACTAGTGTGTGTGTGTGTGGGGAGAGAGAGAATAGCATAGACATGAAGTGAAGCCATGGATTATATTGAAGAGCTAGAGTTGCAAAATGGGCTCTTCTGGTTAGAGTGCACATTTGAGGAGAAACCAATAAACCTGAGCTTCCTAGCTTAATACAAGAGCCATTGAAGGAGCTAATATATATTGGCTGTTCATGGTGGTAGTGATGCAAACCCATTGCAGTGTTTCGTCCGAGAGGACCATGATATAAGCGTAGAAGGACGTGCAGGTGCAAGAACCATTATGCAAGCCTTACTACTGAGAAATGCACCCGAACTCGTCTGCCCATTTCTTCGTCATCATTATTACGATGATCCATAGCCAAATGTGAGCTCAAATTCATTGTGCCATATGTTCAAGCAATGATAAATGCGTACAAGAAATGCACCATTCAAATGGGACTTACACGACTCTCTGTTGTGTGAGCTTGTGCTTTAAAGTTTCCTATTCCTATTGGGAGAAGTAAAGGTAAGCCTAATGTATCTAATATTTGAATGGGAGTAAAGGTGCTAAGCCTAAGGACGTTGTCGTGACGTGGGCGGTGTCGCTGGGAAAGCGCGAGACTTCTGGCTGTGAGAGTATGTGGTTGAACTTCAAAGGGCACCACATTTATATAAATATCGTCACAATAAAAACCATGAGCAAAGAGAGCTCATAATCCCATAAACACCTTAAACCATAGCCAACAGGCCCACAGAAACCTGTCACCTTTACTATTCACAGAAACCTATCACCTTTACTATTCATAGGCTTCCTAAAAAGACATAGATGATCATGGTTTTCCTCAGCAACATACTTCCAGATGACGTGAAAAGATAAGGACAATTGACACTATGTAAGCACCCCTTAGGGGCTCCACAAACACAACCAATCTTTCTCTACTAAAATTTGTCCATGATTACTTCCAGCTCCCTGGACTACTCCACCTGAAGATTTAAGTGGAAAGCTGCTGCTAGTAACAGAATGCACATAAGGGATTCATCCACGCTCATCATGGCCCCAGCATTGTTAAACTCGCTACAATAATTTGGTGCAGAAAAGATGGTCACCAGATGCCTCTCTGCAAAGAACTCATAGCCTTCCTCTACAACCTGATATGCCCGGCAAATGAGATGCAGGTCATGCTTCTGCAAGAACTCATTTACTCTATCAGTCCCAAAAGTGTAAGAGACCCCTCTGTCATTCTCACCTTCATCCTCCGCATCTTTCTTCTGATGATGCTCGTGGAAAGCATAACCCCCTCATCCGACGGCTGCCACTGCAGCTATCTCCTCCTCCAGCTTGTGCCTGCCTGCATGTTCCGGATCCTTCTTGGCTTCGTGTCGCTCATACAAAGCATATGCACCAGCAGCAAAACGGATCCCAATTCTCCCATATGCTCCTTGCGCTTGGAGGCCTTCACCTCTTTTCTTGCCTTCTCCTCACCATCTTCGCCATAGGTGGTCTCACTAGCATAGGCCTCAGTAGTCTGGACAGTGGTATCATCTCCATAGCCGAAATTAGACTTAGCCTTGGGAGCGCCATAGTCATCAGTGTTACCATAATCAGAACCAGGGTTGTCGCCACCATAGCCATAGTCTGATGAAGGCTTGTCATCACCATAGCCATAATCAGACTGTGGAGGAGGGGCATCATCAGAGCAATCCTCCTCTGATTTGTGGCCGTGGTGGTGGCGGCCAAAAAAAGCCTCAACAGATCAGAGTATTGTCCATGAATGTCACCACAATCTTGATCGGGGCTTCGAGCTCCAGCAGGTTGGGCTGTTGCATGAAGATGGTCTTGGAGGTAGAGCAGAGCTGCCCCCCTTGCCGGGGCGGGAGCTTCCCCCCCCTTCGAGTAGGCGAGCCCCCTCCCTTCGTCCACGACGGCCGGATTCCTCTCTGGGCGGCCAACTTCTGGATTTTTTGCCAGCTTCTAGGCTACGTGCTGGCAGCCACCATATCTTCCACGTGGTCCACAAGTTGGCCACATTATATTGTATATTTTTCATTTATTTTCTTTTTTAAAGCTTCATAATGGCCACACAATACAATGGCTCCTCCTCTTCCTTGTATTTTTCCTGGACAAACTGCCGCCCACGCTTCCAGTACAAGAGCTGCCCATGCTTCCATACCACTTCAAACACAGCATACGAGTGCCCACTCCATACACCTTCATACAGCTTCCAATGCCACTGTATCTGAGTGAATACCTTCCATATCTGTCCTTGCTGCTCAAGGCCCAGATTCCACATAAGTTGTTCCATGAACATGCTTTCACTGCATAGACGTGTCACAGCACGACATCCACCCCCTCTAAACCTGCACATGCTCCGGTATGTGCCACCAAGTTGCTATATAGGCTAATCTTCATTCAAATTTATACTGATTTGCCTTCATCTTTATCAAATTTTGGCACGTTATCTTCAGCTTTTTCATCCTCTGAACCCACATTCTCATCAAGGCTTTCCTGACTGGTTGAATTTCCTGTATTGATCATCCTGCTCATAAGAAGCCTATTTTCAAGGGTTGTTAAAACTCCATCTCCATTCTCTTTGCCAACTAATGCAACTTGCACAAGTGTTGGTTTGGCATCCCCCTAGTTGAAATTCTCACAGCTTTTACTTTCATAAAATACAGTTTGATTGTTCTCAGAGCAGTCCACAACTGTGTTTCTAGATTCCCCATGCGTGTCGAGAATATCTGCAAAAGATAGCATTGCATCATAGTATTGCCCATCTTGCATGGTTAAGCCAACATCATCCTCGTTCAAACCTTCTAGTGATAATGGGGTTGAACCCCCATTGACATTAACCTTCCCTGTTGTCTCAGAGGCTGGTGCCTTACGCTCAGGGTAGTCCATATCTCTTATCTTTGATATGCCAAGTTTTGAACACCCTGGCTGCACTCTCCAGACTCCCACATTTCGTATACATATTGATAAGGGCAATCCCAACCACTGCATCTAACTCAAAGCCACTAGCCATCAAGCGAGCATGGACTTTTTTACCAGTTTCTAGAGCTACTGTTCTGCCACATGCTTTCAGAATGCTTACTAAGGTCACAGTATTTGGTAAGAAACCTTGCTCTTGCATTTGCGCATACAGTGAAAAAGCCATTTCACTTTCCCCACGCTCAGCATTTTTTTAGTTAACTCCCACAGTCTTTACCATCTGTGTATTCTCAAACATGTACACATCAGCATAGATGTTTGACAATAAGATAAATGTTGTAACATGTGTTTCATTCATGCTCACCGCACGACCAAATGCTTGTGTACCAAGCTCTAAATTACCCCACTTTTGACAAGAAGATGAAAAGGTGTTCCATACCGCAAGATCAAGTTGAAAAGGCACCTTCTCTAGCATTACAACAGCCTCATCAAGTTGGCCTGTGCGACAGAGAAGATCAACCATGCAAGTATAGTGCTGAATAGTTGCACAAATGTGATGATTGTTGTTCATATCCTCAAAACACTTCTGGCCCTTGTCCTTAAGACCTGCATGGCTGCATCCTGCAAGAATACTAAGAAATGTGACCTCATTTGGTTGAATGCCTTCCTTCATCATTCTTTCAAACAGATGAAATACAAGCTCAGTCTCTCCTTGGCAGGCACATCCTGCAATCAATGCATTCCATCTCACAAGGTCCCTTGTACATATTGCATTGAATAGCCTATGAGCATCCACCATGCTTCCACATTTGCCATACATGTCAATAAGTGCAGTTCTCAACATTGTATTAGAAGCTTCAAGCCCATTAGTTACGCAACTTTGAGCATGTTTTAGCCTGCCCCAGTTTCCGTACATGTTCACAAGGGCATTTCCCACAGCAGTATCTAAATAAAGTCCTCTGCCAAAAATACTAGCATGCAATCGCTCACCGTTACCTTGAACAGCCTGGCTGCCACATTTTCCATACATGCCGACGAGTGCTGTGCCAACATAATTATCATCCATGCACCCACTGCTTGCAACTTGGACATGCACTTGCTGGCCTTCAGATAAAGCCGCTTGGCTGGCATATGCAGATAAAAGACTAGAAAAAATGTACTTGTTTGGCATCAACCCTTCTGCTTGCATTCGTCGGAAAAGGAGAAAAGCATCTTTGCACTGCCCCTGCCGGGTGTGTGCTCTTATCATGAAATTCCAAGAGTATAGATCCTTTTCACCCATTTGAGCAAAAAGCCCATCTGCCATCTCCACAGAGTCGCATTTTCCATACATCTGCAAGAGGAGGTTGTTAAGAGGTAGAACTTGATCATGCCCATTTCTGACAATGTGATCATGGATGTACTTGCCATCACATAAGGCCTTTAAGCTGTCACACCTCTTCAAAAGAGAAGCATAGGTGGCAGCATCCCATGGAGACCCTCGTTGTTGTGACCGACACATAAGGTTTTGATGGGTATGTAAGGCGATATGCAAAAACCTCCTCCCTTGATGTGTGTCACATGATTTCATATATGTGTGAAGAAAAAGAAGGGCAAGTGCCAAGGAGGCAAGGGTGGCAAATGTACCATTAGTTTTGCTGTCTTCTTTTATACTGCCCACTATGTACTTCCCTTCAGGCTTAAACAGCTTTGCTGCACAATTGCCTCTGCACACTGCGCTATAGATATTTGATAGTGTCACATATGGTGAGGCCTTCTCCGGAGCCAGCTCATGCACATTCTCTGCAGCACGTTCACCTCTTGGTACATCAAACTGGTCCTTGCATGCCCCAAGCAGAGTTGTCCAAGTTATTGAAGTGGGAGTATAAGGCATTTCATTAATAAGAGTCTCTGCTTCTTCAATCAGTCCTGCTCTCCCTAGGAGATCAATCATGCAATTGTAATGATCCACCACCAGTGTGATGCCGTAAGTTGTCTTCATGGATCTGAACCACTGGCGACCCTCATCCACCAAGCCAGAATGGCTACATGCATTAAGTATACTAACGAAGGTGATTTCATTAGGTACCACTCCTTCCTACCTCATCTGGTCCAAAAGTCTCTGGGCATCCTTGGCATGCCCGTGCTGAGCATGTGCTGCAACAATGACTGTCCATGCAACCGCATCCCGCTGGGGTATATTCTTGAATACTCTGCGAGCATCCTCCAACATACCACACTTGCCATACATGTTCAAAAGAGCTGTTCCCACAACAAGGTCTGACTCAAATGCATTGACCATAACGTGGTTATGCATGCGCCTGCCTTCCCCTTCCACCGATGCCCTGTACTGCTTCAAATCACCATGAGCTTCTTTTCAAAGACTCTAACTGGTTGCAGCCATTAACTGGCACATAGTTTATTCATGTATTACAAATGAGCATTCCATGTGTACATATAATGCCATCATATATGGCTTTCCTGAACAACGAGTAGAGCTTTAATCTCCATGTTCATACACTCAATTCTACAGCATTCTGCATTGGCATTCCTTTTATCCTTCTGATGTTTTGGGCTTTCTCTATGTCGAACCACTCATTCAGATTATCATTGCATACATTTAGCCCTGTTTTTCAAAGAGTTTCTTTCAGATATTCCGACAATTAGAGTACAAAGAAGTGTCCACCTTTCCGGCATTCATAAGTTCTTGAGCATTCTGACTGTTCTGCAACTTGTAGGGAAGACCTCAAGTCAATACAAGCTCCTCACCTTCCTCAGCTATCAAAAAGGTCGAGTGTCGTAAGCCCTTGAGACAAAGGGTTAGCTTCAAGTCACTACAAGCTCCTCTCTATCCTTGGTTATTGGAATAGATGAGTGTCATAGGCCCTTGAAGTGGCAGGAATGGATCAAGTCATTGCAAGCTCCTCTCCTTCCTCAGCTGTCGAGAAGGATGAGTGTCACAAGCCCTTGTTGCCCATTCTACAGTCCTAAGAGAGAACTACAAGTCTATACAAGCTCCTTGTTACCCCCTTCTCTTGAGGTGAACAAGTGTCATAAGCCCTTGTAATCCTTCTTCTTCCCTAATCCCCCTGGGTCAAATGGTACCAACAAATCATACAGGCTCTGCTGCTTGTACCCTTAAGGAATACCCTCTAGATCATAGGCCATCAAGGTTTTCTGCCTCATACATATGCTGAAATCATCACATACATAGTTCACGGGGATTTCACCACACTCTCACCCCAGCAATTTCACGTCGGGTTCACCAAAGAATGTCGTGACGTGGGCGGTGTCGCTGGGAAAGCGCGAGACTTCTGGCTGTGAGAGTATGTGGTTGAACTTCAAAGGGCACCACATTTATATAAACATCGTCACAATAAAAACCACGAGCAAAGAGAGCTCATAATCCCATAAACACCTTAAACCATAGCCAACAGGCCCACAGAAACCTGTCACCTTTACTATTCACAGAAACCTGTCACCTTTACTATTCACAGGCTTCCTAAAAAGACATAGATGATCATGGTTTTCCTCAGCAACATACTTCCAGATGACGTGAAAAGATAAGGACAATTGACACTGTGTAAGCACCCCTTAGGGGCTCCACAAACACAACCAATCTTTCTCTACTAAAATTTGTCCATGATTACTTCCAGCTCCCTGGACTACTCCACCTGCAGATTTAAGTGGAAAGCTGCTGCTAGTAACAGAATGCACATAAGGGATTCATCCACGCTCATCATGGCCCCAGCATTGTTAAACTCGCTACAATAATTTGGTGCAGAAAAGATGGTCACCAGATGCCTCTCTGCAAAGAACTCATAGCCTTCCTCTACAACCTGATATGCCCGGCAAATGAGATGCAGGTCATGCTTCTGCAGAAACTCATTTACTCTATCAGTCCCAAAAGTGTAAGAGACCCCTCTGTCATTCTCACCTTCATCCTCCGCATCTTTCTTCTGATGATGCTCGTGGAAAGCATAACCCCCTGATCCGACGGCTGCCACTGCAGCTATCTCCTCCTCCAGCTTGTGCCTGCCTGCATGTTCCGGATCCTTCTTGGCTTCGTGTCGCTCATACAAAGCATATGCACCAGCAGCAAAACGGATCCCAATTCTCCCATATGCTCCTTGCGCTTGGAGGCCTTCACCTCTTTTCTTGCCTTCTCCTCACCATCTTCGCCATAGGTGGTCTCACTAGCATAGGCCTCAGTAGTCTGGACAGTGGTATCATCTCCATAGCCGAACTTAGACTTAGCCTTGGGAGCGCCATAGTCATCAGTGTTACCATAATCAGAACCAGGGTTGTCGCCACCATAGCCATAGTCTAATGAAGGCTTGTCATCACCATAGCCATAATCAGACTGTGGAGGAGGGGCATCATTAGAGCAATCCTCCTCTGATTTGTGGCCGTGGTGGTGGCGGCCAAAAAAAGCCTCAACAGATCAGAGTATTGTCCATGAATGTCACCACAATCTTGATCGGGGCTTCGAGCTCCAGCAGGTTGGGCTGTTGCATGAAGATGGTCTTGGAGGTAGAGCAGAGCTGCCCCCCTTGCCGGGGCGAGAGCTTCCCCCCCCTTTGAGTAGGCGAGCCCCCTCCCTTCGTCCACGACGGCCGGATTCCTCTCTGGGCGGCCACCTTCTGGATTTTTTGCCAGCTTCTAGGCTACGTGCTGGCAGCCACCATATCTTCCACGTGGTCCACAAGTTGGCCACATTATATTGTATATTTTTCATTTATTTTCTTTTTTAAAGCTTCATAATGGCCACACAATACAATGGCTCCTCCTCTTCCTTGTATTTTTCCTGGACAAACTGCCGCCCACGCTTCCAGTACAAGAGCTGCCCATGCTTCCATACCACTTCAAACACAGCATACGAGTGCCCACTCCATACACTAGCTTCCAATGCCACTCTATCTGAGTGAATACCTTCCATATCTGTCCTTGCTGCTCAAGGCCCAGATTCCACATAAGTTGTTCCATGAACATGCTTTCACTGCATAGACGTGCCACAGCACGACAACGTAAAGGTAAGCCTAAGGTATCTAACATTTCAATGGACGTAAAGGTAAGCCTAAGGTATCTAACATTTGAATGGGAGTTAAAAAATTCTATGTTGTGTATAAATTCACATGACCTCTATGCTACACACACTAAAATACATATATCCTCGTCAGGGGATTCTTAGCCTAGAATATATACAATATAATAATATAAATATAAACATGTGTGTATGTGTATTTACATATATCCCCATCCGGGGTTCTTAGCCTAGAATATATACAGTATAATAATATAAATATAAACATGTGTGTGTGTGTATTTACAAAGATATAAGCTTTTTATTAAACACTTAGAATCAATAAATGTATATATTTGTGTATTTTTTTATATATTTGTAGATACATATATATTTGTATATTTTTTATTAAAAAATTTTATCGTGGTCATTCTCAATCGTGATTGCTCCACCTTGTTTTATCATTTCAACCACCTACATTCTCAATCGTGATTGCTCCACCTTGTTTTATCATTTCAACCTCCTTCATTCTCAATCGTGATTGCTCCACCTGTTCCTTCGTTTTTATATTTTCATTTCACATTTTCGTCTCTCCTGTCCTTTCTGTTTCACTTTTTCGTCTCTCCTGTCCTTTCTGCATCTTCAGATTGCCTTCCCTATGGAGCACACTGTTACCTTTGAGTGGGAGCTTGATGGCTGTAGCAAAAAATCTCAAACTTTAATACTCCTCCACCAGACCACGCTTGTTGTCAGTCAACGGATATCTACAAGGGTTTTTGCCTTCTTCACACGCCCTTTCTGGAGTGAAAGCTACTAGGACCGATGGAAGCCTACAGGAAATCATCGCTCATTATGATATGGAGGGCAATAAAAACTACCTCATAGATATTTCTCGAAGTAAAACATATATGCTACAATGTAGTCCTCTTTGTGCTGCTGATAGTCTTGATTCTAGTGCTGACGACATTGCCCAAGATGTCCGACATTTGGAGAGTTCAGTGGATAAAGAATTAGGGACACAAAACACCCATGTTCATATCTCGAGCTCCTCCTCTGAGAGTGACTTGAATGGCTCAGCAACTATTTTGCAACCAGGTGAAGGCACAAGCAATCCAAAAGGTTCAAAGCACAAGATCTCTGAAGATGAATGTATTGCTTCAGAGAGTATACTTTCGGTTCTTCGTAAGAAGGAGCAACCTTCTCTTCTGCGTTCATTGTTGGAAAAAGTTACTCGAGTCATCCAAGTCCAGGAGGTGCCAAGACATTATGATGGTGATTCCATCCTAGAGTTTCCACCAACATATGGCAAAATAGGAAATATGGATGGAATGGAGCAAAAATATGATGGTCACCTATGGACACGTCCAGTAACATCAAACATGTCTCTAAGTTGTACCGTGCGTATTAGCTATTGTGTTGGTACTTTGGAGTGCCATAGGCTCAGCTGTCCTTTTTACTTGAACAATAAAAGGTATAACAACACCTTCTTTCATGGACATCTGACAAAAAAGATTGCAATTGGACTTTTGACAGAGGATGAGAAATCTAAAATAGTTTGTCACTTTTGTCGCAAAACTGCACATTGTGTGCAAGTGTGTAGATGTATTGTGTATTACGTAATGCCTCGTGACACAACTATTATAAGAATGATGCTCCACACTGGGCTGCATGAACATCCAGTTCAGCCAGGAACTTCAAGGTCAATGTTGGAGCGCGTGAAAATGTTTGTTTCTCAAGTGCTGAAAACCCAGAGAAGTGCTGGTCCTCGAAAAATACAGATGGATATTGTGAAGGATATGCTATTTTCCTCCATGATGAATCAAAATGATGAGCTACCTACAAGTATTGGGGATCATGAGCTCTGCAATTTTTTGGAGGAGTTGAGTCCTCTTGTGGAAAACCAGAGGTGAGTATTCACTCTATAACTTAATTATATTTGGAAGTATTTTTCTACATTCGGTCGTCTCTTTATTGTGAAATTATGTTTTTTAGGTTTAGACGCATTGTATCCCAGGAGAAAAGAAAATTGATGCCACCAGGAGAGGGCTTTGATAGCATCCTTCTTATACAGAGAAGATCTCACTATTCATTTATACAAGGTAGCCGTTTCCCAGGACAAGGTGGCCCTGATGACAAATGTTATGTCTTTAAGATGTCTTTGCGAGGACCAGCATCAAGCGTGGACTTGGTGAATCGCATGCGGTGTGACAGTGGAGGTGACTTGTCAAAGTCTTGGGTTTTGTTTGATCACACTCATCGAGTTTTTGGTTGGTCAACAATGGCTTGTCATGTTTACGACCCAAGGTGAGACTACGAACTCCAATTTTTTCATTTCTTTCATTTACCTTGAATGATAGCTGACTGAAAAAATTATCTCCAAAATCTTATAGTGTTCAAGAGCTGTTGACAATTGCCACATGCGAAATGAAGGAGGAGGATACAAAAAGCCAAGTACTATTTTGGGAAATGCTGAATAGCACAATGGAGCAATGCGGTTATGCACCCGCACACTTCTACGGATTTATGGGCTGAGGAAGCAAGGTCTAATTGGTGTGCAGTTAGGACCGTTTTCAATGGGGGTCCGCACAACATTATGGAGGATAGGGAGCGAACGTGCTTATTCCATTGGAAATAAAGTTTGATGAAGCATGCTAAACAATGTGTGAAAGCAGAAAGTTGACAACACCATATTGACTTGTGTGAAGAATGGAAATTGGCAACCAATAAGGAGTCAGCTTTGTTAAAAAGTAAAGAGATTCGTGAGTGATGGAGAAATGGACATGTTCATGAGGGAAAACTATCAGTGATGGATACGTGGATGAGTTGGTGGGAAGTACGAATAGCACATTGGGGCAACCTCATGTCAAGGGTGAGAAATTTTATGGAGAACTGATATGTTGTATGGATGCATTTGCATTGGAGTCAATTTTATGAATTCTTGTATGAAACCTCTTGTGTGCAGGTGGTCTTAAGCTCGGT
Source organism: Cibotium barometz (assembly GCF_041138505.1). Classification (NCBI taxonomy): domain Eukaryota; kingdom Viridiplantae; phylum Streptophyta; class Polypodiopsida; order Cyatheales; family Cibotiaceae; genus Cibotium; species Cibotium barometz. The sequence continues at coordinate 37,238,655 of NC_141068.1, forward strand.
GGATTTAGCACAAACCCCTCGAACAAACTTATCTGAAAGTGTACATGGGAGTTGGCTTGCTGGTGAAGGATACAAGGAAAAGGTTAGCTTGTATGATGCGTGCATTTCAGATATGGGAAACGCTTTACTACAAAGTGCAAAGCAATATGTATATCAGATGGGGAAGCACAAAGGTGAGGGACCAAGCTTGAGCAAGTTGCTGGACAGGGTAGCAGCAAGGTCAAGACTGACACCACCACAAGTGGCTCGCATGGTCCATGAAACAGTAGCTAATACTCCTATGTATGAGGAATCAAGGCCTCTACATGGAGATAAGGAGACTATTCAACGGAAGAGGGTGAGGACAATGGAAGTAGACCAATGCTCACATCGTCCACGTTATGTCATGCAGAGCAGACATTGTCAAAACCGGGGAACAGCAAGAAGAGTAAGTTTTGGAGATAGATCTAGAACAAACAGTGCAGCAAGTCCCGCTTCAAGGGGAGGACCAAAAAGTCCAATGACTGGAGGAAACAAAGATGTCGGACATGAAGAGCCTAAACAACATTATGGCACAATGAGCGGAGGACAAATGCATGTAAAGGAAGAGGCCGTTGGACGCACAATGTGGGCCATTAGACGAACCCCATTGAACTCAAAAGTCAAATGTTTCGGAGGTATTGATGGAAGACTTAAGTGCAACTCATACATACAGGGAAACTCTATTGGAGTTGTTGCCCCTAGCTTCTACTCAGAGCGATGACATCCTGGTCCGGGAGGGCCAAAAGCTCAAATGATGTGGTTTTCTTTTTCAGTGAATTACTGCAACCAAAGATAGAAGTGAAGAAGAAGCAGGAGCTGATTGAAGGAATGCTGAGTCCGGATCTCTCGAGTGGAGAAAAGGTTAGATATGTTAATATGCTGTCTCAGTTTCCATAATTGTTCATCACTTCTTATAAAGAAATTTGAGGATTTAAAGGGCCATACTTGAGGATTGAATTAAAGGAAGGTGTAAAAACAGTTAGGCAAGGGGGATTTTTTTTTGCGAGCTTTTTTTGCCGAGCTTTTTGGAGCAATGAACAAGGAGTCCGAGCTTTGCAAAGGACCATGAACTTACTATGAGCTTTGTAAAGGACCAAGAACTTACTTACATATAAATAACAAGCTTTGAAAGATCAACAATATAAATTTCAATCTTTTGATCCACATCATACTTATTGATATAATTACATATATTCATATATGTAACTAAATTCATGCACCTCATACATATACACATACAAAATATACATATACATACATACATGCAAGAGCTACCTACATACATACTAACATATATACATACATACATACATACATACATACTTTCTTACTTACTTAAATATAAAAAACAATCCTTTAAAGATAAAAAATATATATATCGATCTGTAAAGTTCCAAACCATGAAAATCTCGATTACAAAGTCTTTGATCCACATCATACTTATTGATATAATTATATATATACATATATCTACCTAAATTCATACACCTCATACATATACATATACATACATACATATATACAAGAGCCACCTACGCAGCACTAACATATATACATACATTGCATACATACATACTTTCTTACTTACTTAAATATAAAACACAATCTTTTAAAGATCAAAAATGTATATATCGATCTTTAAACTTCCAAACCATGACAATGTCGAATACAAAGTCTTTTGATCCACAAATTATAGCATTCTAATTATAGCATTCTTCTACATGTCATCCCGACCTAATGAGAAATCTCCTAGACATGCTTTGGCTACCTCCATGTCATCCTCTATCCCCATATAGTGCCTTTTTAACTCTTGGCATGCACGTCCCAAGCCTCCACATCCTGCAAAAACGTCCAAGACACTATCTCCTTCACTTGAGAAGGTCTCCACTAGCCACCTACAATGAAATACAATCATAAACGTGCATCTAAGTATTTTGAAAAAGTAGCTATGAAAATGACCAGAATGAAAATTATCTCACCTAAAGAACATAGGAGATCTTTCTGCACCACCTCGAATGTAGCGCTCCAAGACCATTGTGCGTTGGAATGGATGCTTCTTATTCTTCTCAAAAATGAAATTTCGTTGAGCGTTGAATAACTTCTTTGAAACATTTTGCCCAGCCTCACGATCAATAATAGGGACATGGCAATTTACTCGATAGAATATACTAAGCGCCAATGTATCCACCTACCATAACGAGAAAACATTATGTTTGGATATCCATACCACATAACATGTATACACAAAGGGAAATATTTCAGAGATTATGACTTACCCGTTCTCCATTGTCATACAAATAACTTGATTCCACATGAACAGACATTGTTCGATGCATGACCAATCCAACTTTCTTTCCCATGGAATATATTTTAGGAAGTTGATCCATTAGACTCAAACACACAAACCAACCCTCATAAGCCACAAACAAACCAACAAAACTGAGTGTGGCACGTATCAATGATGAAGAAACTTGATTCCATGAGGGACACCCATCTGTATCTCCATCAACAACCTGTAAACCTGTAGGAAAGTCAGCCCATACGAGGCGAGCCACTGTATCTGAGGGAGCACCTCTATAAGATAGAGACTTGGGAATCTTCATCAAGAATTCTTCCACACTACATAAAAGATTTATGATGTTTGGTTTTGGTAAGTACAACTTGGAAAACTAATTATATGGTGAAATTATTCTTTTTACCTATCTGAGCCCTCCGAAAGAGTGTGGATACCAAGGTAGTCCAATATGGATGATTTGTCCGCCATTCCAAATCGTTGAAACATGAAGATCTCATGTGACAATGTGGGTGTAACACTAGTGCGCACCAATCTGTGTTGTAAAGAGTCTCAATGAGCTAAGAACTTAACTATGACTTCACAATGTCCATAATTAAGTAGAGAGAGATCACTTACTCATTTTGAGATCGCAAAGCCAATAGCAATTCTCCTTCTTGCTTCTTGTCCACAACCAAAAATTGACATTTGACCCGGACATGGCGTGAGCGGCTATGAGACCAAGCTAGAGAAAGCAAAATAAAGATATTACAATATATTACTTTTAATGTTGCATAAAATCACTCTATGACATTCAAAAGAACATAACTTCGCGCACTCGAGACATCCATGCCTTCACACGATGATTGCCATCCCATACAAGAAACTTCTTACCACTGAGATCCTCCCACTTAGTTCCTCTGATTTCATCCTCAAATCTGTCATGTTGTACCACCCAGTTCGGTCCCCATTCTTGCAAGTCTATTTGTGTGACCGCGAAATACATAGAGATTCCTGGACGTGTAAGTGAAACTAAAAAAGGAGGAGATGCTTCGACATAACCATGGCAGTCAAAAGAATCACGAAACACCTCAAGTTGGGTAGAAACTGTACAGATGGATTCATTTGGAATCAGCCTGCATAAAGGGACCAATGGGGTAGAGGAATTGCGTTGCACAAAAAACTTAGTGAATACATCACCAAGCAATCCCAATTCAATAGATTTTCCAAGAAGCCTTCTATGGGTCTCCCCTTGACCAGTACTACTAGATTCAGGAATCTCCGTGTGAGTTGGAGGAGGTGAGCTCATTTCGTTCTCCAACACAAGCACTTCTTCCTCATGACCAAGAGAATTATGCGCTTCTGTTTCCTCTCTAACAGGAGATACATGTGAGGACAAAGGTGTCCGTGATTGAGCTTCCTCGCTAAGAGTCAAAAAAACACGCCCAGATCTTAGTGAGTATCCCCTGTTGTCTGTAAGACACACACACCAAGCCCAAGTAAGCATATCTAAAACAATAAAACACAATCTCAATAGAATCTTGGCTATTCACATCATATACCTTTCTTAGTCTTTGCCTGTTGTTTTCCTGCTTTTCTTGGAGCCATCTTCCTTTCTTTTGCCCTGAATATGAGTAGCAAAAAGTTTGAGCTGAATCACACATAAACCCTACTTCATGTATATAGGAAAACATCAACCTCACACACAAACATCTCCTACTAGTGTGTGTGTGTGTGGGGAGAGAGAGAATAGCATAGACATGAAGTGAAGCCACGGATTATATTGAAGAGCTAGAGTTGCAAAATGGGCTCTTCTGGTTAGAGTGCACATTTGAGGAGAAACCAATAAACCTGAGCTTCCTAGCTTAATACAAGAGCCATTGAAGGAGCTAATATATATTGGCTGTTCATGGTGGTAGTGATGCAAACCCATTGCAGTGTTTCGTCCGAGAGGACCATGATATAAGCGTAGAAGGACGTGCAGGTGCAAGAACCATTATGCAAGCCTTACTACTGAGAAATGCACCCGAACTCGTCTGCCCATTTCTTCGTCATCATCATTACGATGATCCATAGCCAAATGTGAGCTCAAATTCATTGTGCCATATGTTCATTGCCTACAAGAAATGCACCAGTCAAATGGGACTTACACGACTCTCTGTTGTGTGAGCTTGTGCTTTAAAGTTTCCTATTCCTATTGGGAGAAGTAAAGGTAAGCCTAATGTATCTAATATTTGAATGGGAGTAAAGGTGCTAAGCCTAAGGACGTAAAGGTAAGCCTAAGGTATCTAACATTTCAATGGACGTAAAGGTAAGCCTAAGGTATCTAACATTTGAATGGGAGTTAAAAAATTCTATGTTGTGTATAAATTCACATGACCTCTATGCTATGTATATATTATATGGCTAAAGGTTGTGGTAGAACTAAAGTACTTAATGTTTATAGGAAAAGGTAAACATAAGGTACCTAACATTTAGGTTCCTTTAGGTGCCCACCCACCCACCTCCCCTCTCCTATGTACATCTTGATGCGTCCACCACAGGCAATGTGTGCCCTCTTTTTCTAGAGCGCCAACGCACAATATTGGGCTCCAATAGCCCCTACACCTGCATTCGAGAGAGCAACCTTCCAAATGCAAGAGATAAGGAGAGTTCTCAACCATTGTTACCCGCCTACGCTAGAGATAAGGAGAGATACCCGCCTACGCTAGAGATAAGGAATACGCTAGAGATACGCTAGAGATAAGGAAAAATATCAATGTTTTCGGAATACGCTAGAGATAAGGAAAAATATCACTGGAAAAAAACGTTGCTCGTATTCTGCAGAGAACCTTCCAAACGCAAGGGTAAGCGAAACCTTCCAAATGCAAGGATAAGCGACCATGCTCGTGCATTTCCACCCCCAGCTATTAACGTCATCTTCTCCAGCTGTTTCTCAAACTCCGCCTCCTCAACAAAACGTCCAGCGACGCCTGCGTCTTCGCATCCACCTCCTGCACCACCTCCACCTTCTCAAACGCCACCGGCTCCTCCTCTACATTTGCTCATACACGCCTCCATCGCCTCTCCTCCAGCATGTCCACTCCCCCGGCAGAGCCTGGGGATGGTCTAGCACAGACCATCCCCAGGCTCTGCCGGGGGAGTGGACATGTTGGAGGAGAGGCGATGGAGGCGTTGCGGCCAGCGCTACCCCCGTCTCCTCACACTTGACCTCCTCAACATCGTCTCCGCCTACGCCACAAACTGGACGTCCTCAACATCCTCAGATTCTACCAATTCACCAGCCATTACTTGTACACAGCTCACCAAGGTACAGAAGGAGTTCTTACTTAGCTTAACAGCAGGAGACCCGTTGAGTGCCGGGGGAGTGGACATGCTGGAGGAGAGGCGATGGAGGCGTTGCGGCCAGCGCTGCCCCCGTCTCCTCACACTTGACCTCCTCAACATCGTCTCCGCCTATGCCACAAACTGGACGTCCTCAACACCGTCACCGCCTACGAAAGCTAGAACGTACACCTCCAACAAAGCCGCTGCCGGTGCACAAAAAAGAAGAACAGAGAAAAATCGAGAAATGAAAAAAAAACTTACCTCTTCTCTTGCATTCGTCTGCCTGCTTGCTGAGTTGAAAGTATCCTTCATGTACCCTAAATATCTCTTTTCTTCGTGTACCCTTTAAACTAAGCACCACATATGTGTGTGTGGCCTAAAACATACTTAGCCTAAAAATAGATACATACACACACACACATATATATGTCTAAAAATGTATTAAGCTATATGTGTTTTATTGTACACACGTACATTTTATAGTTTAGGCTATTTAAATATGTATATATATATTGATGTTAATAAATGTGTGTGGTGTGTGTGTAGCCTACTAGATATATAATCTAATATATTTGTATATCCTAAAATAAGTAAAAGACTAGTCTCTTTGTAAATACACACACACACTAAAATACATATATCCTCGTCGGGGATTCTTAGCCTAGAATATATACAATATAATAATATAAATATAAACATGTGTGTATGTGTATTTACATATATCCCCATCCGGGGTTCTTAGCCTAGAATATATACAGTATAATAATATAAATATAAACATGTGTGTGTGTGTATTTACAAAGAGATAAGCTTTTTATTAAAATAACACTTAGAATCAATAAATGTATATATTTGTGTATTTTTTTATATATTTGTATATTTTTTATTAAAAAAATTTATCGTGGTCATTCTCAATCGTGATTGCTCCACCTTGTTTTATCATTTCAACCACCTACATTCTCAATCATGATTGCTCCACCTTGTTTTATCATTTCAACCTCCTTCATTCTCAATCGTGATTGCTCCACCTGTTCCTTCGTTTTTATATTTTCATTTCACATTTTCGTCTCTCCTGTCCTTTCTGTTTCGCTTTTTCGTCTCTCCTGTCCTTTCTGCATCTTCAGATTGCCTTCCCTATGGAGCACACTGTTACCTTTGAGTGGGAGCTTGATGGCTGTAGCAAAAAATCTCAAACTTTAATACTTCTCCACCAGACCACGCTTGTCAGTCTCAACGGATATCTACAAGGGTTTTTGCCTTCTTCACACGCCCTTTCTGGAGTGAAAGCTACTAGGACCGATGGAAGCCTACAGGAAATCATCGCTCATTCTGATATGGAGGGCAATAAAAACTACCTCATAGATATTTCTCGAAGTAAAACTTATATGCTACAATGTAGTCCTCTTTGTGCTGCTGATAGTCTTGATTCTAGTGCTGACGACATTGCCCAAGATGTCCGACATTTGGAGAGTTCAGTGGATAAAGAATTAGGGACACAAAACACCCATGTTCATATCTCGAGCTCCTCCTCTGAGAGTGACTTAAATGGCTCAGCAACTATTTTGCAACCAGGTGAAGGCACAAGCAATCCAAAAGGTTCAAAGCACAAGATCTCTGAAGATGAATGTATTGCTTCAGAGAGTATACTTTCGGTTCTTCGTAAGAAGGAGCAACCTTCTCTTCTGCGTTCATTGTTGGAAAAAGTTACTCGAGTCATCCAAGTCCAAGAGGTGCCAAGACATTATGATGGTGATTCCATCCTAGAGTTTCCACCAACATATGGCAAAATAGGAAATATGGATGGAATGGAGCAAAAATATGATGGTCACCTATGGACACGTCCAGTAACATCAAACATGTCTCTAAGTTGTACCGTGCGTATTAGCTATTGTGTTGGTACTTTGGAGTGCCATAGGCTCAGCTGTCCTTTTTACTTGAACAATAAAAGGTATAACAACACCTTCTTTCATGGACATCTGACAAAAAAGATTGCAATTGGACTTTTGACAGAGGATGAGAAATCTAAAATAGTTTGTCACTTTTGTCGCAAAACTGCACATTGTGTGCAAGTGTGTAGATGTATTGTGTATTACGTAATGCCTCGTGACACAACTATTACAAGAATGATGCTCCACACTGGGCTGCATGAACATCCCAGTTCAGCCAGGAAATTCAAGGTCAATGTTGGAGCGCGTGAAAATGTTTGTTTCTCAAGTGCTGAAAACCCAGAGAAGTGCTGGTCCTCGAAAAATACAGATGGATATTGTGAAGGATATGCTATTTTCCTCCATGATGAATCAAATGATGAGCTACCTACAAGTATTGGGGATCATGAGCTCTGCAATTTTTTGGAGGAGTTGAGTCCTCTTGTGGAAAACCAGAGGTGAGTATTCACTCTATAACTTAATTATATTTGGAATTATTTTTCTACATTCGGTCCTCTCCTTATTGTGAAATTATGTTTTTTAGGTTTAGACGCATTGTATCCCAGGAGAAAAGAAAATTGATGCCACCAAGAGAGGGCTTTGATAGCATCCTTCTTATACAGAGAAGATCTCACTATTCATTTATACAAGGTAGCCGTTTCCCAGGACAAGGTGGCCTTGATGACAAATGTTATGTCTTTAAGATGTCTTTGCGAGGACCAGCATCAGGCGTGGACTTGGTGAATCGCATGCGGTGTGACAGTGGAGGTGACTTGTCAAAGTCCTGGGTTTTGTTTGATCACACTCATCGAGTTTTTGGTTGGTCAACAATGGCTTGTCATGTTTACGACCCAAGGTGAGACTACGAACTCCAATTTTTTCATTTCTTTCATTTACCTTGAATGATAGCTGACTGAAAAAATTATCTCCAAAATCTTATAGTGTTCAAGAGCTCTTGACAATTGCCACATGCGAAATGAAGGAGGAGGATACAAAAAGCCAAGTACTATTTTGGGAAATGCTGAATAGCACAATGGAGCAATGCGGTTATGCACCCGCACACTTCTATGGGTTTATGGGTGATGAAGCAGGGTCTAATTGGTGTGCAGTTAGGACCATTTTCAATGGGGGTCCGCACAACATTATGGAGGATAGGGAGCGAACGTGATTATTCCATTGGAAATAAAGTTTGATGAAGCATGCTAAACAATGTGTGAAGGCAGAAAGTTGACAACACCATATTGACTTGTGTGAAGAATGGAGATTGGCAACCAATAAGGAGTCAGCTTTCTTAAAAAGTAAAGAGATTCCTGAGTGATGGAGAAATGGACATGTTCATGAGGGAAAACTATCAGTGATGGATACGTGGATGAGTTGGTGGGAAGTACGAATAGCACATTGGGGCAACCTCATGTCAAGGGTGAGAAATTTTATGGAGAACTGATATGTTGTATGGATGCATTTGCATTGGAGTCAATTTTATGAATTCTTGTATGAAACCTCTTGTGTGCAGGTGGTCTTAAGCTCGGTGGATTTAGCACAAACCCCATGGGAAACGCTTTACTACAAAGTGCAAAGCAATATGCATATCAGATGGGGAAGCACAAAGGTGAGGGACCAAGCTTGAGCAAGTTGCTGGACAGGGTAGCAGCAAGGTCAAGACTGACACCACCACAAGTGGCTCGCATGGTCCATGAAACAGTAGCTAATACTCCTATGTATGAGGAATCAAGGCCTTTACATGGAGATAAGGAGACTATTCAACGGAAGAGGGTGAGGACAACAGAAGTAGACCAATGCTCACATCGTCCAGGTTATGTCATGCAGAGCAGACATCGTCAAAACCGGGGAACAACAAGAAGAGTAAGTTTTGGAGATAGATCTAGAACAAACAATGCAGCAAGTCCCGCCTCAAGGGGAGGACCAAAAAGTCCAATGACTGGAGGAAACAAAGATGTCGGACATGAAGAGCCTAAACAACATTATGGCACAATGAGCGGAGGACAAATGCATGTAAAGGAAGAGGCCGTTGGACGCACAATGTGGGCCATTAGACGAACCCCATTGAACTCAAAAGTCAAATGTTTGGGAGGTATTGATGGAAGACTTAAGTGCAACTCATACATACAGGGAAACTCTATTGGAGTTGTTGCCCCTAGATTCTACTCAGAGCGATGACATCCTGGTCCGGGAGGGCCAAAGGCTCAAATGATGTGGTTTTGTCCTTCAGATGTTTCACACACATGGCATGTAGATCCAAACATAATATACAAGCCATCATACCCAGATATGTGGAAAGTGGATGTTGGGACCAACATAACCAGCCAAGAGGTAGATAAATTAGTAAAGGCAGGAAAAAGCACTACTGGGAAATGATTTTTTGCTACTAAACGCGTTGCTTAGCATTGAAAAAGCGCTGCAAAGTAGCAATACATCACTGTTGAGCATCTTGAAAACGTCGATATTTTTCTTCCAAAAATGTTGCTACACTTCCTGGTGTGTTGTAGTGACCCAAACAATCCCAAATTAAATCTTGATGTAGTACAATAAAAGTGTAACCCCTTTGCTTTGTGATATTAGGTTGTGTTTCAAACTAATCGAATTGATCCAAAGTGGTATTATGTTATACAAGTTTTTTCTCATTCAAAACATATCTTTCAAGATAAAGATGTGGAGGCCGAATCTCTAGATGAGGTGCAAGTACTACCTCAAATTAGCTCATTAAAAGAAGACAAAGAAGAAACCATTTTGGAGGGAGCCGATGAAGACCGTGAGGAACATCAATCTGAAGAAGATGATGAGTCACCTATCAATCATGGAAATGCTTGATTGGATCATGATAGTGATATTGATATTTATTGATATGGAACCCCATCTTTTCATTGAGATATAGACATTGATGAAGCAACGCATATGGATTTATTACAAGATGGGATAGATTCATGATCTTGACGTTGTTTCACTTCTCAAAAGTTTTAAACTATCTTTTTTTTTTGTTGGAAACATGGCTTCAATGGTTCTTATGGATGTTTT